>NC_090933.1:932234556-932537586 GCF_040938575.1 Ambystoma mexicanum
ATATGTCCAGTTAACATATTTTCTGTAGCACCAAACCATCCGATCCCTGTCTTTGTAAGATGTCGTGTTCACCTATGACAGAATTCTGCCCTTTTCATCAAGAACACAACCTCTAAACTTTTCCAGAATTTACACAAACATGCACAAGGAATATGGGCATCAGATGATAAAGTGTCAGATTTTTAACATACAGACATTCGGAGTAATACCAGGCTTCAGCCAAATGTCACTCTTGTTCCCAGTTTTTCTTCATTCAAAACAAACTTACAATTTTTACACATGCAGCTAGAACGCTGATTCTAAGTTCAAAACTATGACCTTTAAAGAGTTGCAACCTATGTGACACTCAAAAGTAGGTCACTCATTTATTTTAAACATTACGATTTTAGTGGTTTTAAATCCAGTTTCAGTTAAACTGCTGACATCCACAGCTCAGCCAGTTTTGTTATACACATTGTTTTGGGCTCTTTTTTTTCCCAGATTTTGTATGCACACAAGACTTCATTCTGCCAAATGTCTGCTGGTGTTCAGTGAGATTTTTGAATATCTTGCAATGTTTGAAATAGGCATTTTGAGCTTGCATTCAGAGAAACAAAGGTGATTTCAAAGTGCTTTTTGACCTAACAGGCACTGCTGTTTTTCCTTTGGCACCACGTTTCACTCATGGTGCTTCTGGCCCACCACGCTCGCACTGGTGGATGGCAGGTTAGGCGACAATTTTGGTGTGCGGAAAAACTGCACGGTGTTCCTGGATTCTGGCGCAATGTGGGCTTTTTCGGCCATCTTGGATTTTATGAGCACACAGCCCCAAATGTTGCAGCATAATAACTCGAACATGGGTCAAAACCCCTGACAAGCCCCTCCTCCCGACTGCGCTTTGATTTCGAGTCGAGGGGGAGTCGGGTGCAAAGGATGTTTTGTTCCACACGCTGGGATGCCCGCATCATCTTCTTCCGATTCTGCAGATGACAAAGTTCAGCATCTTTTCCTCCCTCAGGGTGGATCAATCTGTTCTCCTCGCTGGTCCTGATGGGAGTATTGAGCGGTACCCCGGGCCCCTCGAATCTTTGCTCCCGGTCCCCGGGTCGTCCTCCTTGGTCAGTCTCCATGGTTTCATCTCTCCTAGGATGACAAAGCAAAGCGACAATACCTATTTGTAGACATTTCTCCCCCACTATTGATATAGTGGGGCGGCATATACATTTTATAAATCAATAGACATTTACATTCTTATTTTTTTTAAAAAAACAAGATATAATTAGAAGACATTTTTATTCAAGAATCACAATATTTTAGGGACTATATGTGGGATATTTTAGGGTTGGAACTGAATTACTCTGGAGCAGCCCCCTCTGGTATTGCAGAGGACTCCTGCAATACCGCCTGGTTCCTTTGGAAATTGTATAGATAGACCCAGTCTCCCACATTATATACTTTCCTGGAAGTTTTCAAATCGTAATGGGTCTTCATGCTATCAGCTGATCTTTCTAGATTTCGCTGAGCATAGGCAAAAGCATGTTGGAGGGGTTTCCTTAAATTCTCCACATACTCATGAGTTGTGGAGGCATTTATCAACGTTTGCTGTTGGGTTCTGTAGAGCAAATGCTGGGGAAGCACCATCTTGCGTCCAGTCATCAGCTCAAATGGTGACATTTTAGTTGCAGATGAAGGGGTAGATCTGATGGCCATTAGGACCAGAGGTAATTGGGTTTCCCAACTTGGCCCAGAATCTGCCACAAACTTCTTTAAGATGCTCACTATGGTTCTGTTTTATCTCTCAACTGCACCCGAAGAGGCTGGCCGGTAAGCAATATGTAGCTTCCTTTTAACCCCCACTATCTCCCACATCTTAGTCATTACATTGTGGTAAAATGGCTACCTCTGTCTGACTCAATCCTTTGAGGTAGACCAAACCGAGAGAAGATGTGGTTTATCATCAGGGCAGCTGCTGTTTCTGCCTTGCAGTTTGGGGCCGGGAGACATTCCACCCACTTGGTAAACAAGCATGTAACCGTCAACATGTACTTATTTCCCCTAGAGGAGCGAATCACAGGGCCTATGAAGTCCCCTGGACTCAAGGTTCTTAATTATTTTAGTAAGGGACTCCATGGATGCGAGAGGCAAACGATATTGCTTCACAAACACTGGAGTCATGCCAGGTTCAGTGGGAATTGTTGTTGTGTGGATGTCGGTGCGACCACAGTCATATGAGTCTACCGCAAAGAGATCTTGGAAATCCAAGAAAACTTGTTTCAACTTTTGCTTCTGTTCCAGAGTCACGCAGACATCAGCTAGGTTGACTCTCTCTTCCACCATCTGCCTGAAGCCTGGAAAGACTTCTGGTTTTGCTATCTCAGCGGCCTCCTCCAGCTGGGTGGAGAAGTCCCTGGTCAGAGTGCTGATTTGGACTGGAGGCTTCAGGTGGGAAAGGCAGCCCTCATGGACCTGGAAAATCACCTGATCCCTTCTGAAGTCACAAGTCACATCTTCCTTACCATAAGGGCAGGAAGTGAACACCAGGAAGTTCCCCCCATGCCGGGTAAAGATCCTGTCTGGTGTAGTATGGTCATCACTGTCACTGTCAAAACAGTCCTTGGGGATTGGTCCTAACAGTTCATTTCCTAGATCAATGGAAAAATGTCAGTCATCAACCGCCATTCCAATAATGGTGCCTGCGGCTAGAGTAATACTCTTTAAGTCGCTGTTATGCACCTTTATTGGAATGGTGTCATGTTCTATGTTGACTAATGGTGTTGGGTTTACCCCTAACCCTTGCTGTTGGAGAGTAGCATTTAGATGAATATAAGCATCAGGGTTTTTCAATTTTTGACCTATTTTAACTTTCACTTCCATGGAGAATTGTCGGGTCCTTTCTGGGATGGTGACTTCCTCTTTAACCTGAATTTCAACTGCATAAGGTAGCAATTGAGCTGACCTAAATGCTTTTTCTGGATCATCAAAGCCGATGGGATTATCTGCTAATCGGGACCAAGCTTTGAAGTTTATTAGGTCCAAACTAATGGCAAAACGATTGAGAATGTCACTGCCTAAGTAAAAGGCGGCAGTGACGTCTCGCACGACCCAACAATTATGGACTATGCTCTTGTTGTCAATGGAGATTTTGAGCATACACCTACTTGGCAGGAGATGTTTGGAATAAGGTGCTTACAGGTCCATTTCCCATTTGTCTATCAGTTTGAATGCGGGAATGGCTGGATCTTTTGGGAGTTGGCGGAACATGGCTTCGCTGATGAAGCTCTTACCGTTGTTCACACACACTCGGGCGAGAACAGAGTCCTTCCCATCATTTAACTGAACAGGGATAAACAACTGCTCTCCAATTTGCTGAACATCAGCCAGGCTCTGAGCTGATTTCACATCTTTCTGGACTATTGGAGTGGGAGTTTCAGATTGTGGATTAGTAAAGAATTTCAGAGTGTTTCCTTCCAGTGTGGAATACCACCTTAAACTGGAAGGAAGGTTGATTTTCAGAAATAGAGAGGACCCCCCATCACCAGTCTGTTGTCCTTCTGCTATTACTGTCACGTCTGGAATTTGGTTGTTCTGGAAGTGAAATTCTACTTGGTCTGATTTTTGTTCAACCATGTGGCAGGTGCCGTTTAAGCTAACATAGTTGACACTCTGCTTTAATTTTATTAGTCGGCTAGTCTGGGTCCAGAGGACCTTGTTTACGCAATCTATTAGGGGTGACAACCTTCTCAGGAGGTCCTTCCCTAGTAAACAAGGGGTGCCCTCTGGAGTCACTACTATGACCGGGTGTTTCACCTTGTGTCGCCCAATTTTGATGTCCAAATCTGCAGTCCCCTCGACGGGAATTTCCTTCCTGTCAAAGTTCTGGAGTTGTCCAGGAATTGAGGTGAGAGGAATTCGGTAATTCTCCCCCCTTCCTGCATTTAGATCATCAAAGGCCCTTTTGGACAGAAGGGTAGCTTGGGATCCAGTGTCCACCAGCGCCATAATTGTACCCTGCCCCTGTACTTGTACCGGGGCATAGTATCTTCCCTCCTTCTCCTCAAGGGGGCACAGATAATGCACATTTTTGGACAACTGGTGGGCTAATTGTCTGGTTTAGGACATTGAGAGAGAAGAGATTTGGGCAAAATTCTGTGGAGAGTCTCTGGAATCTGAAAGAAAAAGTTGGCAACTGGATATGGTTTTGGGTTCCCCTGGTTCCGGTTCTGGGCCGCCCCCCCCCTTTTTTGGAGGCAGTCAACAGGATGGGTTTGGACCATGGGGTTTTTGGTATTGTTGGTTCTCTGATAGGATGATGGGCGGCGACAGCTCGATCCCCACATCTACCCAGTCTATTGATTCGGTTTTAAGTTCCGCTGGTTCCTGTTCTGGGCCGCCCCCCCTTTTTTGGAGGCAGTCACCAGGATGGGTTTGAACCACGGGTTTTCGGTATTGTTGGTTCTGGGATAGGATGATGGGCGGCGACAGCTCAATCCCCACATCTACCCAGTCTGGATTGGAATCCCTTGGGACCCATTTTTCCTTGGGAGGAGTTCCCCCATCTCTGAAGGAGAAGATCCTTTCCCCAGGATTCTCTTGGGATCCCTCTCCCTCAAATTGGAAGATCTGTACCTCCTCCACAAAATGGGTCTGTTTGGGTACTTTGTTTCTCCTACCCCCCCTCTGCTCCTTGGGAGGCAGACTTTCAGGGGCAGGAGATTTTGTTTCCGGTTCCTGGGTCTTCTTCAAGAACACAACCTCTAAACTTTTCCAGAATTTACACAAACATGCACAAGGAATATGGGCATCAGATGATAAAGTGTCCGATTTTTAACATACAGACATTCGGAGTAATACCGTATCTTCTGCTACTACCCCCCAGAACATACCAGCACATACCACAGAGTCCTAACACCTCTTAAAATGTGCACAGAAAAATCACAAGAATAATGATATTAATTATATAATTTTGACAAGTCCGTATCCATCTTTTTAAATTTATGCTCTGGCCTAGAGGGGTGTGGTTTCCCAAAGCACATGGTGGAATTTCTGGTTTGTCCACTTCCTCCAGCTCAGCTTGCTCACAGAGGCACTGCCCCTCCCATTTTCTCTCAAGAGGAAGCCATTTACGACCCCCCTCTAATTTACATTTGCCTGAGCCAATTGTTCTGTTTCCCTGATCCCAGGTGCTCCTCCCCTGATTCAATCAGAGAGGTGTAACCTACTTTTGGTGGAAACAGCAGAAGGTAGTCAGGCCTGAGAATGCACAGGCTGGGAAAGTTTCAACTCCTGTCGGGGGTAGTTGCCGGGCAGAATTCAATCTCTTCAAGCCAGGCTTCAGCCAAATGTTACTTTTGTTCCCAGTTTTTCTTCATTCAAAACAAACTTACAATTTTTACACATGCAGCTAGAACGCTGATTCTAAGTTCAAAACTATGACCTTTAAACAGTTGCAACCTATGTGACACTCAAAAGTAGGTCACTCATTTATTTTAAACATTACGATTTTAGTGGTTTTAAATCCAATTTCAGTTACGCTGCTGACATCCACAGCTCAGCCAGTTTTGTTATAAACATTGTTTTGGGCTCTTTCTTTTCCCAGATTTTGTATGCACACAAGACTTCATTCTGCCAAATGTCTGCTGGTGTTCAGTGAGATTTTTGAATATCTTGCAATGTTTGAAATAGGCATTTTGAGCTTGCATTCAGAGAAACAAAGGTGATTTCAAAGTGCTTTTTGAGCTAACATACACTGCTGTTTTTCCTTTGGCACCACGTTTCACTCATGGCGCTTCTGGCCCACCACGCTTGCACTGGTGGATGGCAGGTTAGGCGACAATTTTGGTGTGCGCAAAAACTGCACGGTTTTCCTGGATTCTGGCGCAATGTGGGCTTTTTCGGCCATCTTGGATTTTATGAGCACACAGCCCCAAATGTTGCAGCATAATAACTCGAACATGGGTCAAAACCCCTGACAAGCACCCCCTCCCGACTGCGCTTTGATTTCGAGTCGAGGGGAGTCGGGTGCAAAGGATGTTTTGATCCACACGCTGGGATGCCCGCATCATCTTCTTCCGTTTCCGCAGATGACAAAGTTCAGCATCTTTTCCTCCCTCAAGGTGGATCAATCTGTTCTCCTCGCTGGTCCTGATGGGAGTATTGGGCGGTACCCCGGCCCCTCGGATCTTTGCTCCCGGTCCCCGGGTCATCCTCCTTGGTCAGTCTCCATGGTTTCATCTCTCCTAGGATGACAAAGCAAAGCGACAATACATATTTGTAGACATTTCTCCCCCACTATTGATATAGTGGGGCGGCATATACATTTTATAAATCAATAGACATTTACATTCTTATTTTTAAAAAAAACAAGATATAATTAGAAGACATTTTATTCAAGAATCATAATATTTTAGGAACTATATGTGGGATATTTTAGGGTTGGAACTGAATTACTCTGGAGCGGCCCCCTCTGGTATTGCAGAGGACTCCTCCAGTTACTGCAGAGTGTGCCTGGGATGGCAACACTTTAACTGATTTATATGGACCCACTTCTCTTCCCCTTCCGCCAAACTACCTTTGGGGATGCGGATCTTGTAAGCGACTGGGGAGAGCTTGTCTACAATTTCAAACGGTCCCTTCCGGGTAGGCAAAAATGTTCGCTGTTTGGCCTGGTTCCTTTGGAAATTGTATAGATAGACCCGGTCTCCCACATTATATACTTTCCTGGAAGTTTTCAAATCGTAATGGGTCTTCATGCTATCAGCTGATCTTTCTAGATTTCGCTGAGCATAGGCAAAAGCATGTTGGAGGTGTTTCCTTAAAATCTCCACATACTCATGAGTTGTGGAGGCATTTATCAACATTTGCTGTTGGGTTCTGTAGAGCAAATTCTGGGGAAGCACCATCGTGCGTCCAGTCATCAGCTCAAATGGTGACATTTTAGTTGCAGATGAAGGGGTAGATCTGATGGCCATTAGGAGCAGAGGTAATCGGGTATCCCAACTTGGCCCAGGATCTGCCACAAACTTCTTTAAGATGCTCACTATGGTTCTGTTTTATCTCTCCACTGCACCCGAAGACGCTGGCCGGTAAGCAATATGTAGCTTCCTTTTAACCCCCAGTATCTCCCACATCTTAGTCATTACTTTGCTGGTAAAATGGCTACCTCTGTCTGACTCAATCCTTTGAGGTAGACCAAACCGAGAGAAGATGTGGTTTATCATCAGGGCAGCTGCATTTTCTGCCTTGCAGTTTGGGTCCGGGAGACATTCCACCCACTTGGTAAACAAGCATGTAACCGTCAACATGTACTTATTTCCCCTAGAGGAGCGAATCACGGGGCCTATGAAGTCGATTTGCAAATCTGACCATGGCAGTGTCATCCCCCTCTTTTGGAGAGGCGCACGGTGTGTAAGGGATGTTGTCTGAAATTGTGCACACACAAGACACCCCTTCAAGTATTGGTCGAGGTCCTGCCCCATGTGTGGCCAGTATGCAACCTCTCTTAAGATCTCAAGTGTTGTATGAAACCCCCTATGACCGGCGGTGGCCGCATCATGGGCATGACTTAACATCAGGCTTCGGAATGAGGTAGGGACCACCCACTGATCATGGCCAGCTTGGGATTTCCTTACCAACAAACTGTCTTGGATTCGGAACATTTTTGGACATTTCATCAACACTCTAAGGTCCTCTTTCCCAATGTAATCGGTATCCGTCAGGGGAAAGTTCTCAGGGTCCTCAATGTGTTGGTAAAACTTACCAATTATTGGATCCCCCTTCTGAGCCGTGATAAAATCAGCATCTGGGGTCTCCTTACTCCATTGTGCAGTTGAAAGATCATTGTGAGCATTTGTCTGGGACCTATGATAGCAGTGACCTGGATTTCCCCCAACAGGGACTCAATCTCTATTAGATCCCCTGGGATGGCCCCGGTTTTGGCCAGCTGATCAGCTAAGTCATTTCCAGTTTTGTCTGGTCCCTCTACTTTGGAATGACCCTTGATCTTCTTCCAGTAGATGGTCATCCCATTCGAGGTGACCAGATCATCAATGTTTTGAATTAACTTCCCATGTTTCAAGGGTTTGTTATTAGCACATAACATGCCTCTGGTTTTCCAATTAACCAGGTGCTCCACGAACCCGTTCCGTACATAATATGAATCTGTGATTATGACCAGTGCGTGGAGTTGATGTTGGACAGCAGTGAGGATGGCTTGATACACAGCCATCAATTCTGCCACCTGACTACTTCGGGGGCCAATTTTGTACCCAGCGGAGGGTTCTGGGGACTCATTCACCCATGCATTCCCTACGCCGGCCACCAGTTCTTTTTCCCCGTTGTTGTTAACATGGTAAGAGCATCCATCCACCTAAACAGTGGGCATTCCTTCACACTTGTCTTCTTCAAAGACTTTGTGTGGGGAATTAAGGTATGCCTCCATGTTGTCCTTGATTTTTAGACTTTCGTCCTCGAGACAGTTTTCTTTGGCACAATCATGCAAGTCAGCCAGACCTTGCGCGAGGGGACTCTTCTTGTTTTGGCCATATCTGACCTCCACAGGAAAGCCTTGCATTGACAGAATCCAGGAAGTAATTTGTGAATTACTCACATTTCCGGCCCGGATTCGGTCACTTTGGAGATATTGCAGAGGCTGGTGTGGAGTCTCCACTATGATGTGTTCCCCCTGGATAAACGGGCGGTAATTCTTCAATGCCCACACTGTTGCCAGGAGTGACTTCTCACAATCGTTGAATTTTTCCTCCACAGAGGATAAAGTTTTGCTTGCATAGGAGATTACTTTATTGACCTTGTCATGCTTTTGGTATAATACTGCCGTCAAGCACTTATTAGAGAACCCTGTCTCCAGGAAGACCTCCTTGTTTCTGACAGGGTAAGCTAGGCAAGGCGCTTGTGAGAGGCTTCTCTTCAGTTGTCTTACTGCCTCGGATTGTTCTGGACCCCATTCCCACTTGAACCCCCCCTTCAAAAGATGAATCAGGGGTCTAGTGATCTCTGTGTAGCCCTCAATGAACTTTCCGCTGTAATTAGTCAGTCCAAGGAGGCTCCTTAGTTCCTGCAGAGTTGTGGGATCCTACAATTTTTGGAGTGCTTCCACTTTCTTTTCCTGGGGACAGAGACCCTGAGGAGTAATCTCATGCCCCAAGAAATTAACACAGGTTCTACACCACTGTGCTTTCTGAAAGGGAAGTTTTGCTCCGGCGGCCCTCAACTGGGTCAGAACATAACGGATCTCAGCTATATGTTCCTCCACAGTTGAACTTTTGATGAGGACATCATCTACATAAGCCAGGTTACCCCTCGCACCCAGGTCGGGCATGGCCTTAAGTAGGAAAATGTTGAATTAATTGTGGAGTTGAGGTATCCGAAGGGAGTTCGGGTCCATGTGTACTGCTGGCCCCCAAAGGTAAAAGCCAGTTTGTATTGGTCCTCCCTACTGACAGGTACGGTCCAGTATCCATTGGTCAGGTCTATTGCAGTGAATACCTGTGACCCCTGAATCTGGGCCAGCCCTTGGTCAATGTAGGGCAGAGGCCATCGGGAAGTATGGACCCGTTTGTTGAGCTCCCTAAGGTCGGTGCAGAGTCTCCACTGGCCGTTTGGCTTCAATATTACCAGCACCGGATTATTGAAGGTGCTGTGGACTGGACGGATTATTCCCCGGGACTCAAGGTTCTTAATTATTTTAGTAAGGGACTCCATGGATGCGAGAGGCAAACGATATTGCTTCACAAACACTGGAGTCATGCCAGGGTCCGTGGGAATTGTTGTTGTGTGGATGTCGGTGCGACCACAGTCATATGAGTCTACCGCAAAGAGATCTTGGAAATCCAAGAAAACTTGTTTCAACTTTTGCTTCTGTTCCAGAGTCACGCAGACATCAGCTAGGTTGACTCTCTCTTCCACCATCTGTCTGAAGCCTGGAAAGACTTCTGTTTTTGCTATCTCAGCAGCCTCCTCCAGCTGGGTGGAGAAGTCCCTGGTCAGAGTGCTGATTTGGACTGGAGGCTTCAGGTGGGAAAGGCAGCCCTCATGGACCTGGAAAATCACCTGATCCCTTCTGAAGTCTCAAGTCACATCTTCCTTACCATAAGGGCAGGAAGTGTACAACAGGAAGTTCCCCCCACGCCGGTTAAAGATCCTGTCTGGTGTAGTATGGTCATCACTGTCACTGTCAAAACAGTCCTTGGGGATTGGTCCTAACAGTTCATTTCCTAGATCAATGGAAAAATGTCAGTCATCAACTGCCATTCCAATAATGGTGCCTGCGGCTAGAGTAATACTCTTTAAGTCGCTGTTATCCACCTCTATTGGAATGGTGTCATGTTCTATGTTGACTAATGGTGTTGGGTTTACCCCCAACCCTTGCTGTTGGAGAGAAGCATTTAGATGAATATAAGCATCAGGGTTTTTCAATTTTTGACCTCTTTTAACTTTCACTTCCATGGAGAATTGTCGGGTCCTTTCTGGGATGGTGACTTCCTCTTTAACCTGAATTTCAACTGCATAAGGTAGCAATTGAGCTGACCTAAATGCTTTTTCTGGATCATCAAAGCCGATGGGATTATCCGCTAATCGGGACCAAGCTTTGAAGTTTATTAGGTCCAAACTAATGGCAAAGCGATTGAGAATGTCACTGCCTAAGTAAAAGGCGGCAGTGACGTCTCGCACGACCCAACAATTATGGACTATGCTCTTGTTGCCAATGGAGATTTTGAGCATACACCTGCTTGGCAGGAGATGTTTGGAATAAGGTGCTTCCAGGTCCATTTCCCATTTGTCTATCAGTTTGAATGCGGGAATGGCTGGATCTTTTGGGAGTTGGCGGAACATGGCTTCGCTGATGAAGCTCTTACCGTTGTTCACACACACTCGGGCGAGAACAGAGTCCTTCCCATCATTTAACTGAACAGGGATGAACAACTGTTCTCCAATTTGCTGAACATCAGCCAGGCTCTGAGCTGATTTCACATCTTTCTGGACTATTGGAGTGGGAGTTTCTGATTGTGGATTAGTAAAGAATTTCAGAGTGTTTCCTTCCAGTGTGGAATACCACCTTAAACTGGAAGGAAGGTTGATTTTCAGAAATAGAGAGGACCCCCCATCACCAGTCTGTAGTCCTTCTGCTATTACTGTCACGTCTGGAATTTGGTTGTTCTGGAAGTGAAATTCTACTTGGTCTGATTTTTGTTCAACCATGTGGCAGGTGCCGTTTAAGCTAACATAGTTGACACTCTGCTTTAATTTTATTGGTCGGCTAGTCTGGGTCCAGAGGACCTTGTTTACGCAATCTATTAGGGGTTACAACCTTCTCAGGAGGTCCTTCCCTAGTAAACAAGGGGTGCCCTCTGGAGTCACTACTATGACCGGGTGTTTCACCTTGTGTCGCCCAATTTTGATGTCCAAATCTGCAGTCCCCTCGACGGGAATTTCCTTCCTGTCAAAGTTCTGGAGTTGTCCAGGAAGAGAGGTGAGAGGAATTCGGCAATTCTCCCTCCTTCCTGCATTTAGTTCATCAAAGGCCCTTTTGGACAGAAGGGTAGCTTGGGGTCCAGTGTCCACCAGCGCCAAAATTGTACCCTGCCCCTGTACTTGTACTGGGGCATAGTATCTTCCCGCCTTCTCCTCAAGGGGGCACAGATAATGCACATTTTTGGACAACTGGTGGGCTAATTGTCTGATTTAGGACATTGAGAGAGAAGAGATATGGGCAAAATTCTGTGGAGAGTCTCGGGAATCTGAAAGAAAAAGTTGGCAACTGGATATGGTTTTGGGTTCCCCTGGTTCCGGTTCTGGGCCGCCCCCCCCCCTTTTTGGAGGCAGTCACCAGGATGGGTTTGGACCATGGGGTTTTTGGTATTGTTGGTTCTCTGATAGGATGATGGGCGGCGACAGCTTGATCCCCACATCTACCCAGTCTATTGATTCGGTTTTAAGTTCCGCTGGTTCCGGTTCTGGGCCGCCCCCCCTTTTTTGGAGGCAGTCACCAGGATGGGTTTGAACCACGGGTTTTCGGTATTGTTGGTTCTGGGATAGGATGATGGGCGGCGACAGCTCAATCCCCACATCTACCCAGTCTGGATTGGAATCCCTTGGGACCCATTTTTCCTTAGGAGGAGTTCCCCCCTCTCTGAAGGAGAAGATCCTTTCCCCAGGATTCTCTTGGGATCCCTCTCCCTCAAATTGGAAGATCTGTACCTCCTCCACAAAGTGGGTCTGTTTGGGTACTTTGTTTCTCCTACCCCCCTCTGCTCCGTGGGAGGCAGACTTTCAGGGGCAGGAGATTTTGTTTCCGGTTCCTGGGTTTCCAGGGGCTGTTTACAAGTGGGGAAGGAAGCTTCCTCCAAGGCTTTACACCCCCCTTCCCCTTGTGCCTCCTCCCTGGGTACCGGAGGGTTATCGGAGTGCTGCCCCGTCATTGTTCTGGAGCACCAGGCCCAACGTTTGGTGCATTCTGTGCCGGCATGCCCATCTGAGGGTTCTGCTGAGCCCTTAGCATGCGACCCAGCTCCTGTGGCATATTTTGGACCTGGTGCTCAAGTTGGGAAACCCGCTCAGGCTGATACGGGGCTCTGTTTTCTCTCCCGGGCTGATCCCGGGAAGGGTAGCTATCCCTTCTCTGGTAGTACCCCGGGTTGGGAAGATTTGGGTACCCCTCCACCCTTGGACTCCCGGATTTGGTGGTCTGGGCTCAGGGAAGTGGGGAAAGAAGGATGGATGATTTTGGGGCTGGAAGTTGGGTGGATACCTGGGGAACAAGTTCTGCCCAGGATTTGGTGAATTTCTGCCCTCCTGGGGGAAGTGCGGAGGGAAGTTCCCTGGGTTGGGCGCTTGGTTGGATCCCCCCCTTGGGCCGGAGGAGTCCACACATAATCCAGGATTGGACTGTTTCCCTTATAGCGGGAACTTACATAGTCAGGGGAGCGAGGGAACCCATTTGTGGGACTACCTCCTTGACTCCCTGTCTGTGACTGGCCCGAAGGCCTTCTGGGCTTAGAATTATTCAGTGCTGGCAGGTTTTTAGGCCCCCCATCTCCAACCTTTACCTCTGCCACCTTGGCAGCAGCAGGGGTGCTGTTGGTTTTGGGGTTTTTGGGCTGATTCTTATTTTCCACTGGTTTCTGCACCTCATAGATGCGGGTGGCTTTCTCAATGACCCAGTCTAAAGATCTTTTCTCGTGAAAGTCTCTCACGAGCTGGGTCATTAAGTATTTGGGTAAGGCATGGAAAAACGTATATTAACAAATTCTTTACTGTCTGTGCGTACCCTTTTTGTAGTCTGCGCAAAAGCACGCTTTAACTCCTGCGCAAATTCTTGTGGGGCCTGATCCTCCCCACATTGCAAATTGTAGGCTGCCTTGCGAGCCTCTTGGGGATTTCTATGAACATAAAAATGCTTCAAGATGGCCGCCCTGTAGGTGGACCATCTTGAATGATTTTGGTCCTCCAGCCCCGCAAAGAAACTGGAGTATTCTGGGGAGAATGTACATTTTACATACTGAATGCAGCTACTGCTCTCTTTCAAATGGAAAGTCTCCATCATTTGCTCATAAAGCTCCAAGTTTTCCCAAACAGAATACTTGGCGTTCTTGTGATAAGGGGTGATGACACTCCTTATTGCCTTGATCTGCTTTAAGGGGTCCTTAAGCAAGGCCCTTTTTGCCTTATTGGCCTTTTTGGTTCAGGTAACCCTGGTCCACTCATCCTCTGACTCAGAGGCACTGCTCCCAGAGGTGCCCGTCTGATCTTCCAGGTTTTCCCGGATTCTGCGAGCCTGGGAATGGCTGGCAGAATGTGGGGACCTAGTCTCCTGTGTCCTGGGCCACTCAGAGGAGTCTTCAGATCCCTCCTTGCTGCCAGCATTTGATGGGTACCCCCCCACTGACCTAACTGGGCAGAGGTTTTCAGGATGCCCTTAGTGGGCCTTCTCTCCTGGGGTTCCGCACTAAATTGCACTGTGCTTGGGTGCCCATTCCGGACGAGCCCCCAGTCTGTTAAGTGACTTCAATTCAACAATCCCACTATGTCAGTGCCTCGTCTGGGACGCCCAAGAGAAGCCCTTAATTATATATTTTTATGACAAGTTATACTCTGGATGATAAACCCTTATATAACGCCCCTCTCTTCGAATCCCCCTGACCTCACTGAGCCAAGAAGTAGGTTTGTTTTGCAATTTAAAAGATTTATTGAAAAATTAAAGAATATATATATCACACTTTTATGAATAAATTAATATTTGATAGCACGCTTAAGAGCGTAATGTCGATCAATAATGGATAATGTTACACTGTTTCCCTGCTCCCAGCTGCTCCTCCCCTGATTCAATCAGAGAGGTGTAACCTCCTTTTGGTGGGAACAGGCCTGAGAATGCAGTGGCTGGGCAAGTTTCAACTCCTGTTGGGGGTAGTTGCCGGGCAGAATTCAATCTCTTTAAGCCAGGCTTCAGCCAAATGTCACTTTTGTTCCCAGTTTTTCTTCATTCAAAACAAACTTACAATTTTTACACATGCAGCTAGAATGCTGATTCTAAGTTCAAAACTATGACCTTTAAACAATTGCAACCTATGTGACACTCAAAAGTAGGTCACTCATTTATTTTAAACATTTCGATTTTAGTGGTTTTAAATCCAATTTCAGTTAGACATCCACAGCTCAGCCAGTTTTGTTATAAACATTGTTTTGGGCTCTTTCTTTTCCCAGATTTTGTATGCACACAAGACTTCATTCTGCCAAATGTCTGCTGGTGTTCAGTGAGATTTTTGAATATCTTGCAATGTTTGAAATAGGCATTTTGAGCTTGCATTCGGAGAAACAAAGGTGATTTCAAAGTGCTTTTTGAGCTAACAGGCACTGCTGTTTTTCCTTTGGCACCACGTTTCACTCATGACGCTTCTGGCCCACCACGCTCGCACTGGTGGGTGGCAGGTTAGGTGACCATTTTGATGTGTGCAAAAACTGCACGGTTTTCCTGGATTCTGGCGCAATGTGGGCTTTTTCCGCCATCTTGGATTTTCTGAGCCCACAGCCCCAAATGTTGCAGCATAATAACTAGAACATGGGTCAAAACCCCTGACAGTAACATGAGTTGGATGTGAAGTGTGATGGGTCCTGCTTTCTACCCATTTAAGGGACGGAATAGAAGGGGAGAAATAATGAGGGGCAGACCCAGACACTGCAGGCTGTAGTTACCAGTTCCACTCTCATGTCTGAGGAGCTCTTAGGAGCCCATAGATTAGGACTGAAATTATAGCAATGGTGTCTAAACTACTATTGAAATTGCACAATGGGAAAGTATATTCTCTTTTAATATTGAAAATTCAAAGTTATAGTAAGTGATATCACTGAAAACACACACACACGCACACACACACACACACACACACACACACACACACACACACACACACACACACACACATGCCTGATATTCAAAAATTGCTTAGAAATAGCTTAAGTTGCATAACACAGTGTCTCACTGAAAGGAGGGAACCTCGCTAAGAATGAGTATTAGTTACAGAAATTGATAGAGGGTAAGACAACAGAAATTAGCACCCGGGAGAGTGTCTGGCAAATAATGTCAGAGGAATCCAGCAATAACTGCCCACTGTCAACCAGGGCACAAAAAGTGACACAGCCCTCTATCTGGTATTTGCAAATAAAAGAGGAGATACAGGGGAAGGGGTATGCCAAATGCAAGGTAAACCCGGCCTTTATTTAAAATAAACAAAAAGCTGGGGGGAAGCAAGATTAACAAGCACCCTCTCACTCAAGTTCTCAACGTTTTCCATAGGTGACAACAGTTTATCAAGTGCTGGTTTGTCACTACTGATGTCATGATGACAAACAAGTTACAATAAGATATCTCTAACATTCATTAGTTCCCACTAGTAAGCTACATATATTTCATATAAGTGCACTAGTCATGATTGGAGGGCCCCTATCTAAAAGCTCCACCCAGAGGACCATCCAATTCAGAGAACACACGTACTACATCACCACGCTTAAGCTCAAATAGTTGGCGCTAAACTGGGGTAAATATCGCCCTTCCTTGGTTGGAAAGTAGTATGGCCAACCTAGGGCATTGACATAGTCTGATGAGATATGGAGTTTCAGAATGGGGGTAGAGAGATCAGTGTACCACTGTTATTTCCAATTAAACAACAGCTCTCATTATCCCAGTGCCTTGTCTGGGAAAATCCAAGGCTGTCCCTGGAAGTTTCGCTGTGAGGCACCCCCTTGCAGATGCATTATCTCAGTCTTGGCACCTTGTGACTAAAGGCTGCTTTGAATCAGGTGCTACTGGACCATGTTTCAACTTTCAAACCTTGCATTTATTTGGATTTTAGCTATCTCAGAGCATGCGCGACTCTCCTGGCTGACTACTTGAGGCATCCATCATTGCGGCAGCACTGTGTTTTTTTACTTCCTCATGTGTGCACCTGTACAACAAAAGTCTGTCTGCCTTGCACTGCAGGTAATTAAATTGAATGATCGAAAACTCGGCAGCCTGTAATCAGTTTTCCGTCTTTCGCCATTCCTATGCAAAACTCCCTTTTTTCTTCCTGCAACCTTGACATTGCTTTCTGGTGATGGGCTGTGTGCTCGGCAGGTTTCTAAGATTTATTTGCTTCATGACCCATTTTAGATGCTCTGGCTTCTAATGAATTTTGTGCCATATGTTAAGGTTTCCCTGTAAATGTATGCTGCATCTATCCCTCCATGCATTTTTATCTGTTTCTAGCAGTGTAGTACCTCTCTTTTGTATGCTGGAATTTAGCTGCTCTGTACATTGGTGTCAACACACTGTGCTCTATTTAATCTAGTTTCAGTTCCTACACTAACGTCATTTAAGCTAACTATTTCTTTATGACAGATACACATGCATTGCCTATATAAATTTGCTAAGTCATAGATTCTACCTTTGTGCATGTTTTCTTTTCACCTTTATATTTCTGGAATGGCGTAAGGCTGTCTCAGCTTGTATCGATTCTTACCTGCTCAGTACTGGTGAGTATTGGGGGCAGAAGCTTGTACTTGCATTTTTATCTGTACCCTTACACCACATTCTCTCAGCTCCCTGAGCGCCACTTCTGAGTGTTCACCTACGATCAAGGTCACCTTCCCGCCTCCCTGTTCCCCAAGATACCCATCACTCGGCTGCTCTTCACCAACCCTGATCACCCCACCCACCTGTCTCCCTAATATAAAAATAGAACAAAGAAAGGGACTTACTCAGTGGCGTAGCCAGGAATCAAATTTAGGAGGGGCACAGAGTAGGCCAAAGACAAAAGTAGGGGGGCACAGACAAATGTAGGGGGAGAACATGGTCACTGCTCATCTTAGGTAGGGGGGAATAAAAGGGGGCACAGGGTTTCACAGGGGGGGCCCCGCCCTCCCCCAGGCCACCCCCTAATGACGCCACTGGACTTAATCCCTTTTATATTTCCATGCTGAAGGCTATTTTTATTGGTAATTGGGAATGTGCATTAAATAAATGCTGGTTTCAATCTTACCAATCCAATTGTACTTTCTCCATTTCTTGGGCTGGTAAGTACTCTTCTACTTTCCCATTACAACATGGTGTTCCTCAAGGGACTGTCCTTGCTCACCTTCTTGTCTCACTCTATACTATTCCACTTTCTTCTATTATCACTTCATAGAGTATCTCCTGTCATTTATATGCTGATGACTCCCAAATATGTATTTCGTTTCATTTGTATGATTCTCCACCTTCTACTCTTTCTTTCATCCGTCAATCTTGGATGCACTCTCATTTCCTTCATATTAATGCCTCAAAACAGAGGTTATCTTTTTTTACTGCTCCGATTATTCCTTTACCTCTGCCTCCAGCTATTCTCTCCTTCCCTCACTCTCTACTACCCTTGTCCACTTTTTCACATAATATTGGGAATATTTGTGATGCTACTCTTTTATTTTCTCTTCACTTTTCTAACACTGCCTGCTTTTGCCATTTTCCGTTATATGATATTCATAAAGGTCACTTATTTTTTCCTCTTATTCTACTAAACACTTAATTACTTCTCTTTTCTTCTCCCCCCACCTAGATTAGTATTGTGCCATTTTGGTTGGCCTTCTTGCCTACCAGCTTGCCCCACTATGGCCCATTTTTAATTTAGCTGTTCGTATTCTTGACCTAACATTCTCTCCATTCTTCTGTTTCCTCTTCTCCTCTTTCTATCTCGTGGCTCTCCTTTGGTACCCTTCTCCTCTGCCATTTCTTCAGCATTGCCATTAAATGTGTTCATGGCCTTGCTCCTCCTTATTTTTCATCTCATTCTGCTACAACTAATCCAGAACAGAACTGCAAGACTTATCCTTGGCCTGAAGCCCAGGGACTGCATCTCTCCAGTGCTGAAATCCATTCACTGGATCCCTGTGGCTGCTACGATCAAGTTCAAGACCCTTTGCATAGTTCACAAGGCTTTCTGGGTCCAAGCCCGCTCTATCTGCAACGCTCTCTCTTCCTAAATACTCTCCTTCTAGAGACCTCCGCTCGTCCTCCTCCAACTCCTTGCGTGTGAGCCAGTTTTACAAGCAGAGATTTGGGGGTAGATCTTTATCCTCTACAGGTGCCTCCCTGTGGAACAGCCTCCTTGCGTCTCTCTGCCTTGAGCCGGAACTCCTTAAGTTCTGGAAACTCCTCAAGACCTTCCTCTTCTCACATCCTCTCTCTTTCTCTCCAGCTGTCCTCCTACATCTCTCCCCTAACTCTGTTCAGTTTTGCTGACTGGTCGCCTGGATGACCTACAGAGCAGCACAGGTCTCAGGCTCCCCTGCCAGGCTTTGGACTTACCTCCGGGCATCTGCACTATGCTCAGCATTACTGCCGTTTCAGCAAACGCTCCATGAGAGGTGTTACCTCTTTGCACTAAACTCTGGGCCCTACTGGACTGGGCGCACTTGTTCCCCCTGGCCCCTCCCTTGCACTGCCGTCTGTACCCTTGCATAACCTGAATTTACTAGCTCTAGTGAATTTCTGTCTTGTCCCCCATTTGGCATCCCTCCCTAATCTGGTTGCGCCTGATGCACTTCATGCACTGCAATAGGAGAAATGCCGTCAAGCCTAGTACGCTAGTGACTTTTTTGTTAGATCATTCAGAAACTTCAAGGCCTAAGAATGACTACTGTATTCCCTTGTTCCCTTCCCGCCTTGAAGTGCTTTGAAGCACTTCACTTGTGTATAAGCGCTTTACAAATAAACAATTACAGTTACAATGTCTTGTTTCTATGTACATTCCTCCTTGTTCTATACGTTCTCAAAATCAGTTTCTTCTTGCCGTTCTTGTCCTCAATCGCGTTTTTTCTCTTTTACTTTTTTTCTTCAGAAACACTGGAAATCTTTGACGGTTTCTATAAGCTCTTCTTCTACTTTTTCCTTCTTTCAATCCTCTCTTAAAGTTCCTTCCTTGCCCTGCTTATCTTAATCAGTTTCCATCAGTCATTGCTTCTCCTTGTCATGTTCAATTATTATTATACCATTTTGACTTTTCCTGTACAATATTTATGCGAAAACACTTCATAACTTAATAAATATGAATGCAACAACGAATACAAATACTTTAAAGTTATTCACACCCCTGATGTGTCCTAGGGTATCCGCAGTGATCACCCCGTGTTTGTGGGAGTAGAGGACAGTTACGACCCCGAGCCCAAGCTGAGGCTTTCGCTTCTCATTGGCTCAGGCGGCTGGACGGTTAATAGCTGTATTCTTGAGAGGTTTACTAGCTAGTTGTTCTACTGCATCAAAGAAAACACAGGCACACATTTTTGATGAAGATGTCATTCACATCCCAAGTCCATATATACTGTATATTCAAACAGGAGAAGTAGTAGCAGTCTTTCTCAACTTTGTGTAAAATGCATGGGTAACAACTGCGGAACTGGGATGTTTCTAGTGCCACACAACACAGGGAAACTGATGGATGTGTTCCATGCAGCTAGACAAGTCATCGCCAAAATGCTATCCGGAGGAGAGTAAGAGTCAATGGGGAGACCCGTTGGCCGATCACAGAGTGCTCGATCACAGGGAAATAATACTCAGTGATTCCAGATGTATTCCCCCTCGACATCTGACTCGTTAGTGATCAGGTCCCACAAAGTTACAGCTGCAGAAATAACCGAGACAATTGTCTTTGAGAAACAGGTTGAATATGGAACCCCACGGAGTGAACAGGGTAGTATTCGGTAGCGATACATAAATACAGTCCTTGAGAGTGCACAGTGTCTAGAATAAGGTCCTTTGATAGCAGTATCTTTCAGAGAAAGAGTCTTTAAAAAATGACGTTAGCAACACAAAAGCAAATCGTATGGGAGATGAGACTACCAGCTCTTATCGATAGCTCTGGGGCAAGGCACTCGCCTTGAAAGCAAGGCGACACAGAGCACCACAGGTTCGATCCCCGGGTCTGTGCTTGGAAACCTCTGGGTATTAAGCGCGTTATAAGTAACCTACATATCATATCATAAATCTTAGAATCTGACAGATTGGTTCATTTACAGCAGTTGGGTACCTAGCAGGAACCATCTGCGATTCAGTGGTGAACTTATCGTGAACAGTAGAATATTGCAAGCTAAGTGTCTGGTGGTGGGTGGCAGGAGCTTCTGGCAATTGGTACAATGAGAGTGTAGAACTGTGCCATACATCAGCAGTCCCAGCCATACTATCCAGTGGTCACAGTGAATACAACACATGCCTTACTGGACTCAGCAAGGCAATGGATCTGCAAGTATTTCAACATCAACCAATGGCAGAAGTGAGAAAGAGGAAAAGAAGTCCCCCTTTAGGTCAGAGTTGTAAGGCACATTTTGCAGTCAACAAAACAATTGGACCTATGGAACCGGGAATAGCCTCTCAATACATTTATTTATTTCATACATACCAATAAATGTTCAATTTTCAATTTCTAAAAACTTTTATTTGCATATCAAATTCATATAAAATACTAGAACATTTCCACAGGCAAGTATCTACAAGTTCCACTCATACTCAGTCACTCCTACCATTCGTTCAATTTTTGTTTTTTCGTATCAAATTTTTGACATGTAAATATATATGGCCTCACATATGGACGGCCTCCGACCCTAACTCCACATTATACAAAAGTCCTCCATTCGTTTATGTGATTGTTCCGTCTGTGTGTTTCTAATTACACCGACATTCGTCTATACATGTTTCGGTTGTCTTTTTTTTGGCACATCAACATTCATCGACCCTTTGTTCATACAACTTTCTTCAGGCCAAAATTAGGGGAGTTTCCTTATTCCCATACGCATCGAGTAGGGTGAGTATCACCACTCAACTAGATAGTGTCTCCCTTTTCTGTATCACTACAGGACATTCAAGCTCCTTCCTCAAGAGGGATTCTTCGCAGCTCAATCAGGAGGGACCTATTAATTCTCATTGGCCCAACGACTACGATCTCGCAGTGCACCAATTCTTAACATGTCTTAATTTGCCAATATGCACGTCGTTCAACAATTCTTAACAGGTAGCCGATATCACTTGCGGTCGTTATATCATTTGACACGGTCTTGCTTCTTCTTTTCAGGTCCCAACTACGAAAAGCGAGATGGCATGTAGTTGGGACCTGAAAAGTAGAGATCTTAGAGGTGGTAATTGGTACTTGTAGTAATGGCTGTTACATGGGCATCACAATCCTGTCAAAAGAGAAATTATATCGTGCCTCCTAATGCAATAAATATATGTATATTGGCCTACGCCAAGCTGCTCGTAAGTCACTTGTATTAATGTTTAAGAAGACCTACATGGAAAATCCCAGAATACATAGTTGCCGTATAGGCTTGTTGATATATGTTTTAAAAGCAAACCAGTTATATGCGGATGTGCAAGACTTGGCATGAACCCTAGATCGGTGATGTATTAGTGGAATATTAACCCGAAGTGGGGCTGGACATCGTGCTCACAAAATGTATAAAAAGCCAATGCATTCTAATGTACAGCGTCTCTCACTGATCACATTGAACCACGCTGGAGTTCGTTGTGCTGTACTGAGGGCTGATAGCTGTCTGATTTTTGCTCTGTTTGTAGTAACTGCATTCAGTATAAAATAAAGTACTTTGTATGTTCCTTTGTAACCCGTGTTCAGTGTGTTTCCTTTTGGGGTACTCAGCCTCGATATTTTGATTTTGTTTTCACAGTTGGCGTCCGAATAGGGACCCTCAAGATTGTTGAAGGTTGACTCAGGCTATCAGACCGGGATCGGACGGTGTGACAAAAAGGGACCCCACTGAACGAGACGCGACACCTCAGCAGCGCTGCACGACCCGATCCCTGGACGATTAGCTTGTGGTCCGAGACGCCATCTTGACGAGGGTCCACTTATCGAGGCGGGCAGATTTGCCGAAATCACCATACACGAGGTTAGATAAGTTAGGTAAGAGTCTTTAAAAATCCGATCGGACCTCCTTAGGTTGTTCAGGTGAGTAGTGACCTGACTCTTAATTCAACCCTGATAATTTGAATTTGGCACATTGTATCTGCAGACACAATTATTGACCAGGTAACACCAATAATTTTATATGCCTGGGAAATTGTCTACCTGCTTCAGGGCGTTGTTCCGCAGCGATAGACAATCTTTGGAATTTAGCCATCCCGCACCACAGGAGGGGTCGCCGGCATGTACTATGTACTGTAAGCATGGCATTGGAAGTATAGTATTTAATGACATTTGGCACAGATAAACCAGACATGCCTCCGAACTTCAGTGGCCAATCAATGGTAGTTTTGAGATCCCTTGTATTGAGTATTTAGAGTCAATTCTATTAAAGAAAAAGGCTAGACCTGCAGTATTTGATGTTTTGCAGAATTGGAAAAAAGAAGCCCTGCAACGACTTATAAGTAGAGAAAAACATGCACGCCGTCATAAGACGAATGCCGAAAAAGCATTATTGTATGACCAAGATAAACATTCTGAATCGACTAGGAATATGGATAGGGCTTTCTCACTTGGAATTTTCATTAAAAAAAAAACATAGCATTTTTTGGGGGGGTACATTTTTTAAAAAATGGGTTTGGGTGTTCAGGATGTAAAAAAATGAAAAAAAAGAAAGGGGGGTTTGGGGGGTAACCCCCCCCCCAAAAAATAAAAAAATAATGCAATGTTTTTTTCGAGAAAAGAAATTGCGGCAAAAAACCCTGCGATGAACAGTGCAGTGATGAAATCACGTAGAACCCTCCTCCAAGTTGTCCTGAGCCGCTTGTAGTCGATCAATGTGCAGGGTCAAGGTTGTCACTCGCAATACTGTACCACCAGAGAAGAAACGTGATTTGATTGCATGGGCTAAGCATTGTATGGAGAGGGATGATCAAGCTAATGTTTTTGCCACACTTTGTAATATGGATAATTTTCCTGAGAAAATTGTTTTCATTGAAGGTTTAGGGATTCATTTATGTATAATGTGGGGAAAATTAAATAATACAGATCTCCCACAAGGGTTAAGGGATCTAAATACTTTAGCGTTTTCTAGAGACACTGTGGAGAAAGTAAATGAGCATGTCGAGAGGTTATTTGGGTATAGAAAGGAGTTAAAAGAGTTGCAGAATGAGGATGACGAGGGGGAAAGTATGTATGTACAGAAATGGTTCCTTCCTTGTCGTAAATCGATATCTGAGGAAGTACGTATTTGTACAAAGGACGCATATAGTCAGTAAACGCCAGAAATGCAGAGGAAAGTGATACAGGTAATGATAGAGTACCTACAGGATGATTGTGTAAAAAGAAAGATTAGTTGGCCTGCAGAGGTATTGAGTATTTACAAGAGAGCCTTTTCACTTGACACTTCTTCGACTGCTTTAGCGTTCGATTTAGCTCTGTTGCTTAGTAAGCGTTCGGAGTCACCTACTTCTCAGTTGCCTATGAAAGAGGTTCCTGTGACATTTGTCCCAAAGGTTGAGATTGCGGCCGATGTTGCACGAAATATAGTCGCTGTGGACATTCCTGCACATTATGTATCACAGTTCGTTCACGTCCCGTTCTCAAGACAGGAAGTGAATACTATTAGGCAATCTATTCCTGATATTAGGAAAAATCTGACAGGGTCCTATAAAGAAATAGAGTCCGTCTTGCAATCCTCGGTGTTCACCTTAGGTGATATTGATTTGTTATTTCCTGTACTCCTGCCCGTAGATTTGTGGAAACAAGTTAGAACTATAGACGACGTGGCAGGGTTGGGAGATACATTGGTGAATATAACTAGACTCGATGGAGAAAGACCAGCTGGTGAAAGACCGCCTCAGGTGATATTAAATTTTCCTGATAGAATCATTGCTAAATTGAAAACCATAATTCCAGAGAAAAGAATTATTTGGGACAAACTTACGGCCTGTGTCCAAGGAAAGTCTGAGGGTGCTACCGAGTTCTTTAAGCAGTTCGAACAGGTATTCTCGGATTTCAGTGGACAAGACCTAGGCACATAGACTGGGAAAATATTATTTGTGGACAAATTTGTGCGTGGATTGCTGCCTGACATCCAGTCACAAATTATGTCTTCTGAGAGCGCTTGGCACACGAAATAGCAAACAGAAGTACTGCACATGGCTCAGTACTACGAGAACCGTGTCAATAATGAAAAAGATAGAGTTGAAAAATGAAAAGGTGATTTGAAAACTAAAGTGCTATTGCAGCAAATTGTTAGAGGCCCCAGAGGGGGTAGTTCTCAGATTAGAGGTCAGTATGTCCCGCAAGGGAATGTGCCCTTGGGTCCTGTGAACATTAACCAGTGAGCCTATTGTCGTCAAGAGGGTCATTGGCGTGCACAATGCCCCGTCCTTCGGCAAAGGTCGAATAACACATTCGGGAATATGGGTAGACGATACAGAGGTCGCCCGGGTGTAGAAGGCCCTGGTAGAGGTCAGTTTACACAGGATCCTCAGCAACCTTTCTCGCAGGACAATCAGATTTCGAGTGTGGACACCAGGAACATGTTTGATCATCCTTCCGCTGCATATTTATCTGAAGAGCTTCCTTTTGATGACATTTTGTTTCGTTAGGATTGCCCGAAGCAGGGTTTGGAACCTACACCTAATCCCGTCAATCAGAAAGGTCCCTACGTTGAAATGGTAGTGGGAAATAGGAAACATCAGATTTTGATAGACACTGGAGCACAGAAGTGTTCCATTGATCATTCACGGGTTCCAAACATTCCACTGTCAGGGCAAACCAATGTTCTGTAGGGTTTTCTGGCACACCAGTTGTTTGTCCGGTTTCTTCGCCGGTACCTATTTCTTTGGGTCCCTTTAAGGACCACTGTCCATTTCTGTTGACTTCGAATTGTGGAGAGAACTTGCTGGGGTTGAATCTGTTAAAAGAACTAAATGCAGTGATTTATTGTTCTTCTGATGGAGTGCGCTTGACGATTTCACCACAGCAATTTTCTGTCTCGCAGTTCTTGACTAGACCTTTGCCGCCAGAATTCATTAATGTACCAGAGAGCTTGTGGGCTGTTAACGACAATGATTTTTTTTTTTTAATTTATTTTATTGTTTTATCGTAACATACAAAGTAAAAAACAACATAACTTTCGTGAACCGCCCCCCCCCACCCAGCCCACCCACTTCCCCAGGTCCAACCCATGTTCCCTATTGTTCGACTTAGTTGGAGAGCCCTTGTGGACTGCTTGCTTCTTCGTTAGAGGAGGTTTCCTCTCGGGGGCGGAATAGTGTCACCGTCAGCGATAACCATTGTTGCAGGTCCTCGCTAATGTCCTGTTTCTGTTCCCGCTGGGCATTCTCCCAGGCCCCTGTTTCCGCTGTCGACCATTTGCGGAGGTCCTCCCACCACTGTGTTATGCTTGGAATCCTAGGGCTCTTCCACTCCATTGCGATGCGCCTTTTGGCCAGTATGTACATCAGATCTTTCATCTTGTTGAGTGGTCTGTTCTTCTTGTTTTTTGTGTATTTGCCCAGTATGCATTCCTTTGGAGACTGAATGTCCAAGGTTATGCCTGCTTCCATCACTTTTGTCTCTATTTGCATCCAGTAGGTTTGAAGTGCCGGGCAGCCCCAAAACATGTGGGTCATGCCAGCACGAGGTTCTCTGCATTTAGGGCATTCTGTGACTCCTGCACCTTTAAATTTAGAGATGACCTCATGGGTAAGGTAGGCTCTGTTAATGATGTAGAATTGTATGAGCTGTAGTCAGGTGTTTCTGGACACTTTCTTGTGGTAGTTTATCATGACTTGCCATTCTTTGTCCCCAAACTGAAGGCCTAATTCGTGCTCCCATTTTCCTTTACATTTAAGGTCTTGTCTGGTTGTGCTGTCGAGCAGCGACTCGTAAATCCTTGAAGTTTTGTGTCCCCCTTCAGCCGCATTCAGCATGTTTTCCACTACCTCTGTCTCAGCTTCAAAGTCATCGACCTCAGGCCATCGGGTTTTGAGAGTGCTTATTACGGCTCTGTGCAACAGGAACTGACCTGCGGGTAGTCCCGTGGTTTCGTGCAGCTCCTCGAATGGTAGGATGCCTTGATCATTCGCCAGGTCGCCCAGGGTGGCAATCCCATAGGGCTCCCATATGTTCCTGATTATCATCTGGCCATCAGGTCTAGCGGTCATTGTGGCTGCCAGCGGGATCTGGGGAGAGTAGGGGTCTTTTGCATTCACAGCTCTGCAGGCTCGCTTCCAAATCTGGATCCTGAGGTTGATTAGGTCTGGGTGGTTCTGCTTTGTTTTGGGTGTGGTCCAGAGGAGGTCTCTAAGGAGCCCCGGGGAGACCGCTGGCTGCAGGAGTCGGGTGTCTGTTGTCGTTTCGTCTGCCATCCATTGGATCACATGCTTTAATTGGCCTGCCAGATAGTATAGTTCAAAATTTGGGATTTTCAAGCCCCCCTTGTCGTAGGGCCTCTGCATTACCTCCAGTGCCACCCTGTGCCTTCCCCCCTGCCAAAGGAAACTCCTGCAAAGTTTATTCAGTTCTCTGAAGAATTGCAGCGGGATGTAGTATGGGACATTTGTGAAGTAATGTAGGAGATGGGGGAGTGCTACCATTTTGAGTAGTCCCGCTCTACCGGCCACTGAGAGCGGTAGCCTGCCCCAGAGGATCATTGCTTTTTCTAGGCTGTCTCTGGCTTTTACTGTGTTCAGAGCATGTTCAGTCTTGGGGTCTCGGTGGATAGATACACCTAGGTATCTGAAGGAGGATGTCTCCCACTTGAATGCCAGCCTAGGGAGGCTCGCCTCCTCGACCCCGCTCAAGACCGCCAGGGGGAAGAGGCAGGATTTGTCATGGTTGATTTGGATCCCAGTGATTTTGTGGAACCCCGCTAAGGTTTCGAGAATGTACGGGAGTAAGTGTTCGGGGTTATTTAGGTAAAGGAGCATATCGTCAGCGTACATAGAGACTAAGTGGGCAACCCCGTTAATCTCAATACCCCCATACCTGTATTCTTGTCTTAGGTATGCAGCAATGGGCTCAGCTGCTATGATGTATAGCATGGGGGAGAGGGGACGGCCTTGCCTCGTGCCTCTGTGAAGATGCCATTTCTCGGCGTAGGTGCTATTGGTGCGCACTGTGGCTGTGGGGTCTGTATAGATTATCTTATCCCATCTTCGGAAGGCTGGCCCTATTCCCATTTTGGCCATAGCGGCTTGAAGCCTATCCCACCTGACGGAATCGAACGCCTTAGTGGCGTCTAGGGATGCCACTGCGCATTCGCTTGACCTGCCTTCGGTGCTATGGATGACGTGGTGTAGTCTGCGTATATTCTCAGTGATGGAGCGCCCAGGTACATATCCCGTCGGGTCCTGATGGATCAGCTGTGGGATCACTCTTCTCAACCTTGTTGTCTACATTTAGCATGGACAGGGGCCTGTACGAGCTGCAATCGTCCCCCACTTTGCCCGGTTTCAAGAGCGGTATAATCACAGCTTCGCGCATGGTGTCCGGTAGGGTACCTGCGTCGTAAGCTTCCTGATAAACTTGGGCTAATAGGGGGACTAATGTGTCCTCATAAATTTTATAAAACTCCCCCGGGAGGCCATCGGAGCCCGGTGTCTTAACGGAGGGGAGTGATCTGATGGCTGCTACCACCTCTTCGGGGGTAATGGGGTCATCTAGAGCCTCAGTATGCTGCTGTTCTAGTGTGGGCAATCTGATAATATCTAGTACGTCCTCAATATCGGTGTCGGCAGCCGGTGGGGGCTTGGCATAAAGTGCCTGGTAGTATTTCGTGAATACTGAGTTTATCTCAGTCTGCGTGTGCGTTGATGTTCCATCGGGTCTGTGTATGAGGCAAATGGGTCTCCTAGGGGTTTCGCGTTTATAGAGCCACGCTAGTAGTTTCCCCGGTTTGTCACCGATGGCGTGCTTCCTCTCTATGTGCTTTGCATAGCTAAGTCTCCCCAGTCTTTCCCAGTGGACCAGACATGCCTGTTTGAGGTCCAGAGTCATCTTTATGTGGGCAGGGTCAGGTGAGGACTCGGCCTCGAGTTCTCTCAGCTCACTTTCATCAGCATGGTCAGTATGGATTTCTCAGCGCCCCCTGTGGCAGCTATCATCTCCCCCCTCATCACTACCTTGTACACCTCCCATGCCATGCGGACGTGTTGGACACTGTTCTCGTTAGTTTGCCAGTAGTCCAACGTGCGGCCGCGGATCTGTTCACTGAAGGCTCCATCAAGTAGAGCCTCACTCCTGAGCCTCCACGTGTGTGCAGGAGGTCGAGGTGCTAGCACTGTCCAAGTGGCTGTGAGTGGGGAATGGTCAGATAGCACTCTAGCCTGATATTGTGTGTCTTCAAATGAGGCCTGATGTTCTTCGCTCACTAGTAAGTAGTCTATTCTAGTGTACACTGCGTGCGGGGGCGAGTAAAAGGAGTATCTTCTTGCTTCAGGGTGATGTTCCCACCAGAGGTCTACCAGTGCAAACTGTTGTGTCAGATCTTTCAGGATTTTGGCCGGCGGGGAGGGGCGGGAGTGCTTGCTGTCAGATCTGTCTATGCGGGGATCTAGGGTGCAATTGTGGTCTCCCCCCCATATCAAGATACAGTCTCTGTACGGGCCCAACCTAGTGTATAGAGAACGGAAAAAGACTGTGGCATCATGGTTGGGGGCATAGGAGTTGGTCAGGCAGACTTTCCTCCCTTCTATGGTGCCATGTATCAAGGCCATTCTTCCCTCGTCATCTGTTTTCGTGTGGATTAGATGCATAGGGATGGAGGGGGCTATCCATATGAGGACACCCCTAGCATATGTAGAAAATGTGGTGCCTATCATCGTTCCTTTCCAGATCTGGGCCAGCGCCGCCAATTTAGGAGCTTCCAGGTGTGTTTCCTGCAGGAAGGCGATTCCGATTTTCCTTCGTTTCAAGAATGAGTGAATTCTACGCTGTTTGACGTAGCTGTTCATCCCTCTGACATTCCAAGTCATGATTCCAATTTTATCGGCCATGTGTAGTTGGTGGTCTGGTGATCCGGGCTTGCGCCTTGGGTGAGTCTATAAAGGGTTCCGGCGACTTTGGGCGCTCTAGGTGGACCTGGGTCTGAATACTCACTAATTCCGAACTGGGGTCCCCAGGTCTGGGATCCCCTTCCCAAAAAACTTGAACTTCCCTCTAACATAACACATCCAGCGAGGTTCCCCTCGTTCTGACTTTCCCGTTTCCGCTCCATTTGACCTAAGGTCTCCAGGTGCCCTACGGGTGGGTGTAATGCACCCAAACTTCTTCGGGGGTCCTGAAGCAGGAACTCTTCTGTTGTTGACTTGTGAGGAGTTATCGGACTCCCGAGCAACTCCTGTGGGGATAAATGCTGCTGTGGTGCGGTGCTCCTCGAATTCCGTACTGGCCCAGCTCCATAGCTGGGCGACTTGTGTCACTTGGGGTGCTGCTTACGCGGCCTGCGTTCTCTGGGTTCAATATTAGGGATCTGCTCCCTGTCCAACCACTCACTGGCTTCCGCTGGTGTGTCGAACAGTAGTGCTTTACTAGTGTGTATCACTTTCAGCCTGGCTGGGTAGAGAAGCATGTAGCGTAGGCCTGCGTTTTTTAGTCGTGCCTTGGTGGAGATGAATTGGGCCCTCGCCGTCTGGACTTGAAATGTATAGTCCGGGTATATGGCCACTTTGGCTGAGTCACGTTGTATGGTGGCACCCGATCTGGAGAATGCGAGGATCGCCTCCCTGTCTCTATAATTGAGCACCTTGGCTATTATGGGCCTGGGTGGGCGCCCCCGGGGGCGGCCGCTTGATGAGGGAACGGTGTGCACGCTCAATGGTAAACCCCTGCGACAGCTTACCGGCCCCAATTTCCTGTAGCAGGAGGTTTTCTACGTAATTCGTGGGGTCGTTCCCTTCAATACCCTCAGGAAGTCCAAGGAGTCTAACGTTGTTTCGGCGCGCCCTTCCTTCAGCTTCATCAGCTCTGTCCTCTAGGTTTTTAACCTTTTGCGCCAAAGCATCCACATCTTTGAGTATCTGGGTTTTTGCCTCCATGTTCTCGCGGACCTGGGACTCCAGTGCTTCCGTTTGATTAGCAATAGCGCGGACATCCTGTCTCAACAGGTTCAGGTCAATTGCTACAACGTCGATTTTAGCCTCCATGGTCTTCTGTAGGGCCTTAATGGCCTCCAGAAGCTGTGAGTTTGCTGGTTCTGGGGTCTTTTCCTGCTGTGCTATTGTATTGGAGGTGCTGAAGTCAAGGCTGGCTGGGCCACAGGCCGTAAATGTTTCCATGGTTGTTTGCCGCTGTTTACTTTTGTTGCCTCTAGCTGACATTTCTAGCTGACCAGGCGGGCCACTGCAAGGCTGTCTGCGGAACTGTGCTGTGGTTTAGGTCAATAGAATGTGTTGGCTGCGAACCCTCCAGGCCACGAGCCAGCTGGTCGGAGATCTGGCCACTGCGCAAAATGGGCGCCTCTCCCTGGCGTGGGCACCCCCAGGCCGAGTCCTCAGCTGCCACCACGGGGCACGGCTGGACGCCGGCACCAGCCCGGGACCCGCGTCCCACCGGGCCGTGTGCAGTCCCTGTGTGCGTGCAGTGCCCCAAGCTGGGGTGCTATTGGGGGAGAGTGCGGGGGGGGGCGCTTATCTACTGGGTGTAGCTGGTGTTGGCGGCTAGGACCCCCCTCCACCTCCTCCTTACCTGTGTTCGTTGGGCGGGCTGGGCCTCTCCTCGCCGACCTCCGCTTACTGGATGTGCCGCAGCCCAGGCGCCGAGTTCCCCAGTCGCGAGCAGACCCGACGGGGCCGCTCGCTCTCCACCTTCTCGCGGGGGTGTGTCTCGGGCCGGGTCCCCTCCAAGGCTCCTCCGCTCGCGTCGGCAGCCCCGGCGCCCCGCCGACTCCTTCGTGGGCGGGCTCGATGTCTTCTGGTACGCCGCTGGCCACCCGGCGCCGGGGGCTCCCCCAGGGCTCAGGGGGGGCACCAGAGCACTTGGTGTCGCAGCGTGGGGTGGTCTCGTCTCCGCTCCTCCCACTGGGCCGGCTCCAGCGTACGGCGTCCTCTGCTTGGCTGGCGCCATTTTCTGGTGCCAGTGAATTTCGGCGCTCACCAATATCTCCGCACCGGGAGGTCGCAGCGGCCCCAGATTTTCTGTGCAGGTGCTCTGGGCGTTTAGCTACGGGTGTGGCAAGTTTCAACAGGAATAGTGGGGCAAAACCGCAATTTCGCAGCAAAATCAAGGGCACATCATGCAGAGCTGCGAGGAAAGCGTCCTGCTTACAACGCGGTTAGCCACACCCCCTGTTGACGACAATGATGCTGGTGTTTTACAGATTGAACCTGTTAAGATAGTTTTGAAACACGGAATTGAGCTGCCACGCATTCCCCAGTATAAGATTTCAGTTGAGGCCGAGCGAGCTTTGAAATGCATTGTTTCCGACTTTGTGCATCGCGGGGAGATTGAAGAAATTTCAGGAAGTTTGTGTAATAGTTCAATTTTACCCGTGTACAAGAAAGGCGATAATGCAATTCCATTCTGTTTCATAATTGATTTACGTGCCATTAATAAAGTCGCGGCTCCACAATTTCCAATTGTGCCTGATGTAACGACAATCCTAACCATGATTCCAGCTACAGCTACTTACTTTAGTGTGGTGGATCTAAAGAATGCTTTCTTTAGTATTCCTATACACAAGGATAGTAGATACTTGTTTGTGTTCATTTTAGGGGGTTGCTCGTTCGCATTTACTCGTGCACCTCAAGGGTACACAGAGGGTCCTAGCATTTATAGTAGGGCCTTGAAAGAACAAATTGATACCCTTGAATTGCCCTCTACTTGTACATTGCTTCAGTATGTTGATGACTTGCTCTTAGCTGCTCACTCTGAGAGTGCCTGTAAGGAGGGCACTGTGCTATTGCTTATCCATCTGGCTAAGCATGGTCACAAAGCTTTGCTTAAAAAATGTCAATATTGTTGCCAGGAGGTCGCCTTTTTAGGCTATCTCCTGTCAAAGGAGGGAAGAAGATTGACACCTGAAAGAATAAAACACATTTCTGGCATGTCTGTCCCAAATACACATAAGGAAGTTAGAGCCTTGACAGGTATGGCTTCTTACTGTAGGTTGTGGATCCCAAATTTTTCACTAGTGATCAAACCGATGTTGGCTTTGACAAAGAAGGGCATTTCTTCACCATTGCCGTGGAACGCGGAACACCAGCAATCGTTTGACTTGCTTAAGACTGCATTATGCTCTGCACCAGTTTTGGGCACACCAAACTATGAAAAGGCCTTTGTGCTGTTTGTGCATGAATGTGATGGATGTGCTTTGGCTGTATTAACGCAGGAACATGGAGGGAAGAATAGGCCGTGCGGTTACTTTTCTTCCGCCCTTGATCCTATAGCATGCGCTTTGCCAAGATGTTTGCGAGCTGTCGCTGCTGCGTCTGTAGAATGGTCCTAGTCCATGATCTAACCCTGATGGTGCCTCACTCTGTAGATGTTCTACTGAACCGAACCCAAACGCAACACCTCACTTCTGCACGGTTGACAAGATATGAATTGATCTTGTTTGCTCCTCACATTCAAATTAAGAGGTGTTGTGTTCTTAATCCGGCTGAACTCCTACCTTTCCCGCAAGATACTACTTGCGGCGATGAAGCGTCACATGATTGTCTGTATACTACCGAACAAGAGACAAAGGGTAGAATTGATTTGAAAGACACTCCTTTGGATAATCCGCAAGGAGAACTGTTCTGTGATGGCTCTTGCTTCAAACTTCTGGATGGTACATCCACAGCTGCTTATGCAATCACTACATTAAGCACGGTTGTGGAAACTAAGAGAATCACGCATAATTCTGCACAGGCCGCAGAGATTATAGCATTGACCCGAGCTTGTGAACTTTCCGAAGGGCTTGCAGTAAATATATATACTGATAGTCAGTATGCCTTTGGGGTGGTTCACAACTTTGGGCGACTTTGGCCAGAGAGAGGGTTTCCAACTTCACATGGCACCAAAATCCAACATGGCTCCATAATAGTACAACTACTCTCAGCGCTTGCGCTCCCTACTCAGTTAGCAGTTATGAAATGTGCGGCACATCGAAGAATTACAGATGACATAGGGAAAGGGAATGCTTTCGCTGATCAGATAGCTAGACAAACTGCTACCGATCCCCTTACGGAGATGTATGTTTCGAGGGAGACTGTAAATGCTTATGCAATGGATGAGGGTGTTGGGTCTGTACGGGATATCCAAGCTGATGCCACGTTAGAAGAATCCAAAAGGTGAGCTGAAGGCTTGGGGAAACTTGATGATGACGGGTGTTGAGTGGATATAGCGGAAGAGAAATGGCTACTCCCTGACGCGTATGTAATGATGATGGTCATCATGGCCCATGCTCCTACGCATGTATGTGCCCAGAAGATGACAAAAATGTTAGAGAAAGTTTGGGTAAATGACAAAATTTCGAAAATTGCCCAGCGCTACGTCCAGGATTGCATGATTTGCCTACAACACAATGTGGGAAAAGGGACAGTAACTCCAAGGGGAAGTTTTGGGCCACCCTCCGTCCCCTTTGAAGTTATCCACTTTGACATTATTGAAATGGAACGATGTGACAATAAGAAATATGTACTGGTGGTCATCTGTGCTTTTAGTAAATGGGTTGAGGCTTTCCCTGTTAAGGATGCTACAGCCATGACTACTGCAAAAACCATGTTAAGGGAATACTTCACGCGGTTCGGACTACCAAGAGTTATCTGGTCGGACAATGGTCCACATTTTGTCGCTGCTGTAATTCTGCAGATATGTGCGGCGTTACAAATTGACAAATGGTTCCATTCGGCCAGACATGCTCAGAGCGCCGGACTAGTAGAAAGACACAACGGTATCATCAAGAACAAGCTCGCTAAGACGTGTGCCGGCCCCAAACTGAAATGGCCGGACGCCTTACCGATCGTGTTATTATATATGCGTACAACCCCTCAAACTAAGACTGGGCTCTCTCCATTTGAGGTGGTAATGGGGAGACCTGCCAATATTTGGAACCTTTCTAAATGCAATTCATTGAGAAATGTTGAAAATGTATTACTTTCAGACTATTTCAGCCAGTTGGCTAAAAACTTGTATTTGATTTATCACCAGGTACGAAAAGCTTTGCCTGTGCAATATGAGGGCCCGGGCCACAGTATACGGCCTGGGAGTTGGGTGCTCGTCAAGGCATTTGAGCGCTCTTCCTGCCTTGCGCCTCGCTGGCGTGGGCCGTTCCAAGTCCTGTTGGTCACCCAAACAGCGGTGCGGGTCTCTGGAAGAAAGAACTGGATCCACGCATGCCACGTCAAGAAACCTCCTCACCCAGTGCCACACGTTACAGAAGAAACAGAACCCCTCGCTAATGCTGCAACCAACGATCCCAAAGTAGTAAGTAGCACCGAGAGTGGTTCAGAGAATCTCTCTGAGCCACACTCTCCAAAAGTTTTGCATCCGGAAACTACTGTTTCAAATTCGGCATCCTCACTTGTTTCCGACACGTTGCTTCCAACGGGAAGTGATGACATATTGTTTCCGGATCAATCTGTACCGGGAAAAGTAAGGTACAATCTGCGTCCAAGAAAATAGACTTATGGCACGGTTTTGCTGTGCATCTGATAGACTTATGGCACGGTTTGGCTGTGCATTCGAAGAAGAAACAGATCATCGAGGGCTTGTTTTCGCCCAAATCTGAGAAAGGGGATTCTGTTGGCTAGGGTTCTGGAAGGACTAAGAAGTTGCGCGGCCAGGAGGTCGCCAGCAACGAACATTGGGATATCCGTCTGAAGAATACAATGCCTGCTACCACTCGAATGGGACTTGTAAATGAGGAGGTGACCAACCGGGACAATGGACAAAATGCCTGGGCCCCGAAAACGTATTGCTGTGTTTTTATAATGATATTTGGGTTTATAATAGTCAATGGCCCTCATTACAAGTCAGGCGTTAAGGGTTTAACGGCGCCGTCGGCGCCGTTAACCCTTAACGCCTGATTCACACTTTAACGCCTGCTATTTGCAGGCGTTAAAGTCCAAGGCGCTAAGCGACCTTGGTGCTAATTACGGCACCGTAATTTACGGTGCCGTAATTAGCGCCTTCCCCATCCCCATTATGCCCTATGGGGCAAAAATGGGAATGGGGAAGGGCAAATGGTGAATGGGAAATTACCGCCCCACTCACCTTGGAATGGGGCGGTAATTCCACCATCCACCATGGCGTAATCCGGCATGGACCATGGTGCTAATAGCACCATGGTCCACCGCCTGAGTTGTAATGAGGGCCACTGTCTTAGGATTGTGGTACCTTGAGGAAATGCATCCTTTAGAATCCTTGTTGCCCACTGAAAGTATACCTGCTGTTCCTACTCCCTTTGTACATTTGCATACTCTGTCCCCTAGGGACTCCCAGCATAGACAAAGGTACCACAATAATACTCTACTACTTATCATGAATTCTACGCACGCCATTTTTAATAAGTCTAACTGTTGGGTCTGCTCACATTTACCGCAACACGGGGACAAGGGGTTAGGTTGGTATATTCATCCTTTACCTTTGACAACTGCTTGCTATGCTTCTCTTAGAGCACTGTTCTTTGGCCGTTGGAATGATAGCATCTCAGGGAACTTTTATGGCACCAACTTGAATAGTTTTGAGAAACGTGTTTTGACTCCAATGGGATGCACGCTTTTCTCAAACAGGAGTAAACCTAACGTTGCTTCTATTAGGCCTTCTGATAAACTGTCTCGTCCTTTCCAATCTTTGATTTCCTTTAAGATGGCTCCAATAGGCAATAAGGATGCCATGCCTCCTTCTTACACTGTTAATCATAGCCCCGATTCAGTTTCTTTTTGCATACAGAGGAATGGAACTCAGTCAATGGGAGATTTTCTAGGTTGTGCCAACGTTGCAAATTTGACTGGGGAAAACAGACCTTTGTATGTAGGCGAACCTGTCTACTTTGTCTGCGGTAATGTAGTGTTCCCATGGTTGCCCAGGGATTGGCAGGGAACCTGTTATTTAGGGATCCTGTTACCTAGGGTGTTTATAGAAAGCACAAAAGAAGTTTCAAAGGCTCGTCTGCTGCGGGACGAGAATGGTGACACCCCAGCACAAATCTTGGGAGATATAGCAAAATCAGTTGTGCCAATTTGGGGGCAGATAGCGAATTCAGAAGATATCAGAAAACTAGGGAGAGTACTGGAGAGAACCATCAACCGGACCACGGACATACTCTATAATATGATGTTAGAACAGAAGGCGATAAGACTAGTAGCACTTCAAAACCGGATGGCATTAGATGTCATTCTGGCTAAACGTGGTGGTGAGTGTAAATTAGTGGGGTCCGCTTGCTGTGTTTTTGTACCAGATGTCTCCCAAACCATCTTCAAGGCAATACAAAATCTGCACGTCCTTAGTTCAGAAGTGCATGTTCCCGAGGGAAACTGGGATCTTAGCGCTTGGTTCTGGGACTTCTTGCGATCTTGGGGTTCGAAGGTACTTTCGGTCTTGCTGATTATTTTGGGAATCCTGTTGATTCTTTGTTGCTGTATTCAGTGTCTACCTGGTATATGTTAGATGCTAGGGGGATGTTGTGCACAAGCGATAGGTTCGATAGGACATTAAAGTGTATGCCCCAGATAAAACTTCCAAAGAATATGTGTTGAAAGAAATTTTAGCGAATGACCTAATGGCAATAGATATTTCAGACAGCGATTCAGGGTGCATGGACGATGATGCATGGAGTTATTTGCAAGGAGATCCAAAGTAGTTTTAGCACTTGGCATAGGCCAAAAGGAGGGTTTGTCAAAAGGGAAATTATATCGTGCCTCCTAATACAATAAATATATGTATATTGGCCTACGCCAAGCTGCTCTTAAGTCGCTTGCGAAGGAAACTGTGTTGCAAGGTCCTGACCTTAAAATCAATGTAAGCCGCCATTTTTGGTCAAATCCGCCATTTTAGGATTCGCTTTGTAACGTCACCCTGTGAGTTAAAATGGTGGACGATGTCATTCCAAAATACAACATGGCCGTCTTGACCTCTGTACATAGCTAATATGTAACTTGCCTGCAGGCCACTTGTTGAAGTCGTGAACTGAGACTTTGTCCTTCGTTGACCTGTGTGTAAAGGATTACTCGTGCAAAGAAACTAATCCACGAGTATACGATAAAGACAATGGGCCTCATTATACGGTAGGCGGAGAACCATGGCGCTATTAGCGCCATGGTTCATTCTGGTAAAATACCGGCACCGCCTTAGTGGAAAGGGGAATTACCGCCCCATTCCAAGGTTGGCGGGGCGGTAATTCCCCCTTCCACCATTGCCCTACCCCATTCCCATTTTTGTCCCATAGGGCATAATGGGAATGGGGAAGGCGCTAATTACGGCACCGCAAATTGCGGTACCGTAATTAGCCCCCTGGGTTCCTTTGCGGGTTGGTTTTTAACGCCTGCAAAAAGCAGGCGTTAAATTCCCCAACCAGCAAAGGGACCTCGTAGTAAGGCGGTAAGGATTTATTGGTACCGGTAAAATACCGGTTCCGGTAAACCCTTACCGCCTACTGTGTAATGAGGCCCAATGTATTCAAATACTGAACGTAGAACACTTGTTTAGCTACATTGTATTAATGTTTAAGAAGACCTACATGGAAAATCCCAGAATACACAGTTGCCGTATAGGCCTGTTGATATATGTATTAAAAGCAAACCAGTTATATGCAGATGTGCGAGACTTGGCATGAACCCTAGATCAGTGATGCATTAGTGGAATATTAACCCGAAGTGGGGCTGGACATCGTGCTCACAAAAAGTATAAAAAGCCAATGCATTCTAATGTACAGCGTCTCTCACTGAGCACATTGAACCACGCTGGATTTCTTTGTGTTGTACTGAGAGCCGATAGCTATCTGATTTTTGCTCTGTTTGTAGTAACTGGATTCAGTATAAAATAAAGTACTTTGTATGTTCCTTTGTAACCCGTTTTCGGTGTGTTTCCTTTTGGGTTACTCAGCCTCGATATTTTGATTTTGTTTTCACAATCCAAGCTTTCCTCCATGTAGGTACCAAGCATCTTAACCTTCTGCGCAACCTTGATCAGGCTGCCATCAAAGATGAAGCTGGCATACCTCTGACCCAAGCTAACTCAGTCCTGCCGGGGACCAAATAACATAAGTTCAGCCTTAGCTGCATTCAGACAGAGCCAGTTAGTTGACATCCAGAATTTGATGGTCTGGTAAATGGCATCCCACATCTGTTGATCCTTCTCATGATCCCCAGTCATCTCCAGAGCCAGTTTGAAATAATCAGCATAATTACAGAAAAATGTGTCCAACAGTTCCAGGTCATTACACAGAGGGAGGATATAGATATTAAATAACAAGGGAGAAAGGCAGGCTCCCTGAGGCACTCCACAGGTTATGATTTCTACTTCAGATGCATTGTCGTTCCAGTGAACTTGCAAATGGCGGCCTTCTATAAAAGATCTTAGCCAGGTAATTGCCTCCATAGAGAGACCCCCAGGAGTGGCCATCAGGCCAAGCAATATGTTATGATCTAGCAAGTCAAAGGCTGTCGATAGATCCAATAACATCAGCAGCCCTGACTTGCTATGTTCCAACTTCAAAAGCATGTACATCTGTAAGTCAAGAAGTGCACTCTCAGTGCCATGGTGGCTCCTAAAGCCTGACTGTTTCCCTGGTAGTATACCAACGGCCTGGACATAGGATTGTAGCTGTATCGCGGCTGTTTTGTTAATTTACTTGAGAAAAAATAGAGTATTTGTGATAGGCCTCAGATTCGCTGCATCAGTAGGCTCTTATACCGCTTTTTTTTAACAGCGGTGTAACTGCTACATTCTAAATGTATTGGGGGATGACACCAGTTTGAAAGGAGGAATTTACGTATCTACAGAGAAAGGGAGCAAATAGGTCCTTATGTTCTAGTATGTATTTTGAAGGAAGTAGTTCTCCTGGGCAGTTAGTAGGATGCATGGCTTTAAGTAAGTCATGCATTTCTGCCACAGTAGAATCCTTAAATCTGAACCCAGTAAACGAGTCTTATTAGGATATTAGGGTTTCAGGTTCCTGATCTATCAGTTTCTTTGGTGAGTTAACCCGGACTTCTTTTGCCCTGGTCTGGCTATGGTTAGATATGTTTGCTAATGGTGAGGATGTTAGAGATTCCTGCTTTATTTTATGTTGTGCTTTCAATAATTTATCAGCAAATGCTTTTTGCACTCTATTACAATCGTCAGTTGTGAGTTCAATGGATGGACTAGAGGCGATGGGTTTTTCCCACATCCTGAAAAGTAGAAAGAGTTCTTTCGTCTGATCCCCAGCCAAATTAATTTGATCAGTTTTTTTTACTTCAATGATCTTATTCTTGTATTTTCCAGGCCAACAAGTTTTTTGAAGAGTTATCCTTACGCCATACATGTCCCGTATATGACATGCACAGATATCTCCTAGCACGTGCCCCAGTGCCAGTGATAGTAACATCTCCCTGATGTATCTTTGCGCCTTGTGGATGTGTGGAGTCTGAGTAAATGAGTCCTTTCTCCAGGTTTCATATCATGGGATCCCAGAAAGGTTTTGTGTCTAATGCACAGGGCAAGGGTGAATTTGTTATCACAAGGGAGGACAAGTTGGCGCGTACCACCACTTTAGGATTAGGATGAGAATACCCACTACTTAGGGCAACCACTGCAATCAAGCCCTCACTACCGTACTCCTGAACACCAACACGCGTTACACATACACATTCTTGGGGCAGCCAATTGGTTCTTCTGTCTCTCCATTCTCTGATGCTATGTTAGTGGAGTCCTGCTTTGCCCTAGAGAATAGAGCATTATCTCCAGCCTGGTCATCGTGGTTTGACACACCGGAACCAGGAGGTGACAGGGAATTTCTAATATTGTGTGTTGGTTCTCCCCTTGTTCACAACTGGATGAGATCTGCTCCTCTTTCCCGAGCCTCCTCCTCTTGAAAATAAACCTCTCTTCCATTACCAAAACAAAATGCCACATGTGAGCATGTAGTGTTATATATTGTTGCAAACCAGACTGTGGCAAATCCTGTGACAGGTAGAAATCTGCTACTCCTGAATTGAAGACCTAGCCACACGAAGACAACATACAATGTTGGCTTCTACTGTGTATAAAGGAGCTGCAGTAGCTGGTTTGACTCATCCACCATCTGCGTCCCTTCACTGACCCTACTCCTGGGATGTTTTAATGCTCTGCACACGATGTGGTTTCATGACTTTGGAATTTCTTTGCACAAGTGTGAGGCCCTTGTCTCCCTCAATTCACTTTGAATTCTCTCTTACGAAAATCACAAGTCATTCTGTGATTTCATGTTGCCGCCTACAACAACGATGTGTCCCTGTGACTTTATGTTGCTTCACAAAAAATCAGGTGGCAATCCCTTGAACTATATGTACTCTCCCCAAAAAATCATATGTTAACATCTGCAACTCTCTATGACGTTGGGCCTCATTACAAGCTTGCCGGTACCGTAGTTCCTGGACCGGCAAACTACGAGTTGTGCTCGCAGGTGCCTTTCTGCCTGCCAGGTCTGACGTGGCAGACAGAAAGGCACCCGCGAGCACAGCATGTCGGAGGCACCGGCACCGTTTAGAACGGTACCGGTGCATCCGACCTCCCCATTCCCATTGAGCCCCATGGGGCTCAATGGGAATGGGGAGCATTCCGTTCCGGCGCCCGCGAATGTGCAATTACTGGGTCCGGCAGGGCCGTAATGACCCGGTCATTTCCCATTCGCAGGCGCTGGAAATTTCCGGAAGTTTGGCGGCAGCCTGCTGGTTTTACTGGCAAGGCTACCGCCATACTTCTAATGTGGCCCATTGGTTGCTACCTGCAAAAATCTAATATTACAGAAAATGTGATATCACACTCTCCAATATTTTGTATTACCCTGTAAAAATCATGTGCGATTCATTGGTGGTCTTTTCTAATCCCCAAGAGCACTAAAGCAATAATTCCCACAGTTGTACACCGATGTCAGTACTCTGGGGGGAGTTTCTAGTTTTAGGAGGAAGATTGTCTGGGTTTGCGTGTTACATTTTCAAATTGCATGGATGGGTCTGCAGTATACATACGTGCAAATGTTTGTGTTCCCTTACATGCAATTAGCATTTAAGATGTTGTTTTACCACCAGAAAAAATGATGAGTAACTGTCAGTTATCTTCTGTTCTCACTCACAAAAATCACAATATGTGTGTTTTTGCAACATGTTGCCACTTGCAAACAGCGCTGGACTGGGAACCAAAAGAAGCCCTGCAAGTAATGTTCAAAGTGGCCCTATTTGACACATTTTCCGTAAGCTCAACCCTTTTCCTATGAGACAATTTGGAAATAAAATAGGTTACCCCACAAGAGGCCCAGGGTGCAGAGGCCTAGTGGGAAATCTCCAGAGTTCCCTATAGGCCAGTCCACCCCCGCTTGCAAACATGAGCTCTCACTCTGGTTTGGTGTTGACACCCCCCTGAGAATATAATTTGCTATTCTCACATTATTTTCTCTCCCACAAAATCACATGCCACTCACTGTGATTTTCTGTTGCCTCACATACAATGTGCTATCACTCACTCTGAGTTTATGCTCTTTCCTGCAATTGCTCACTATGATTTACCACTGCCACCTGCAAACATCACACATCACTCACTGTGAGTTTCTGTTGCAATGTGCAAGAACTATGTGTTAATCTCTGTATTTTTGTGTTTCTTTAGGTATAATGATGTGCTATTTATAAACAGCTGTCGCCAAAGTACTTTACAGAGAGCATATTTACATACAATATCACTCAACCAAAGTTGGTACTCATTTATCGACCTGGGGAAGTTGAAAGGCTGAGTTGATCTTGACGGGATTCCAACCTGCAACCTACGGATCCCACAAAACGTTCAGCTATCTTATCAGGTATCAAGTGCCAATCACTATGATTGTGTGTTTACATCTGTAAACATCACTTGCCACTTTCCTTGATTTTGTGTTTTCCACTGCTGCAAAATCCACATTTCAATATCTCTGAATCTGTCATTAAAAAAAAAAAATAACTTCTAACTGTTTTTGTGTTTTTCCGCCTGACGTAATCAAGTGTCACTGTATGTGGTTTTGTGTAGCCACCTCAAAAATAATGTGTCATGCTTTGTAATTTTGCATTGCCACCTGATGAAATCATGTACAAATCATCTGTCCCCTATTTGATTTTGTGTTCTCTATCACACCAATAGGTGTGATAGATAATGTCAATCCATCTGTTTTATGTTTTCCCCTACAAACATCACATGCCCGTCTCTGCAATTTCGTGTTCCTGTCAACAAATATCATGCTTTACTCCATACATTTTTGTTGGCAAATGAACAAAAACGCCTTGCCACTCGACGTGATTTTCTGTTGCCACACTGCAATCTGGTGTCACTCACTCTGATTCTGTTTAATTTTCTGCAGAACTCACGTGTTAACCTCTGTGATGGTGTCACTCACACAAAACCATGCATCATTCCTTATGGTTTTGTGACACCTGCAAAATACACGTGATTTTGAGTTCTCACCCAAAAAACATAGTGCCACTCTCTGTGCTTTTTGTTGATACATGTAAAAATCATGTCACTCTCTGTGAATGTGTGTTCTCTACCACACAAGTAAATACAAATCTCTATGCTTTTGTACCACTTGCAAAAATCACATGTCAATATCTGTGATTGCGTGTTGTCTGATGCAAAATCATATGCCACCGACCTCATTCCAAAACATGGTGCAGCACTCTCTGTGAGTTTGTGCTGTATCCTGATACAATCATGTGTCACTCTCTGTGACTTTGTGTTGTGTCCACAAATGTACACATAAATCCTTGCGATTTTATATTGGCACTTAGAAAAGTCACATGCCAATGTCGGCATTTTTGTGTTCTCTTCTGCCAAAATCATGCTGCTCTCTGTGGTTTTATTGTGCCTCCTGTAAATATTATGTGTCACTATCTGTGTTGGAGTTGTATTGCTCATAAAACTCACTGTCACGTTCTGTGAGGTTGTGTTCTCTGCCATAATAATCATGTGTTTATATTTTTGCTTTTGTGGTGCCTCCTTCAAATCTCAATGCCAATCTTTGCAATTTGGTTCTTTGTGCTTTTTATGTTTCTGACTTATGAACTCACATGTCTCTCTCTGTGTTTTTGTGCTCTGACCTGCAGAAATCATGTATCAATCTCTGTAATTGTGTTTTCCCACTGTAAAAACTCACATGTCACTCACGCTCTGTGATTTTCTCTTACCTCCCACAAAAATCATGTGCCTATCTCTGTGATTTTGTTACAGCTTACACAAATCATGTTTTACTCTCTGTGATTTTCTGTTGCTGCCCAAAACATCTGCTATCACTCTGATGTTGTGTTCTCGCCCACAAAAAGCATGTGCATAGTGTTTTGATTTTGTGTGGCGACCTGCAAAAATCATGTCAAAGTCTACAATTGTGTGCCCATTGTCACCCCCAAAAATTATCCCACACTTTGTGATTCTATGTTGTGTGCAGCAAAATCCTGTCAATTCCTTATGCAATGTTTCAGCAGAAATCACCACTCATCCACAGCAAAATCACATTCACTTCCTAGAGGTGTATGTGTCTTCTGTCCTGCAACATAAGAAACACAAATCATTCAAATGTTGTTCTCTCCCAAAAAGTGATGCGTCAGCCAATGATTTTATATGCACTGAGGGAAACATATCATACATATACTTTCTAAATCTCGTGTCCTGCCTAACCTTAATTTGGCAAATAGTATTTTTAGCGACCGCAGTTCGTGAGTGGGTATTAAGTTCGACCTGTCTGGGTAGATTGACCACCAGAAAATGTAAGCATGCATATGTAGGAGGTTATTGTAGGAGTTGGCATGGGATAAGCGAGGGAGTTTGTGGGGTATGTGAGGGACCTCATTTAAAGGATAAAAAAGGGTTGAACTATTAACAGCAGGTCTTACTAAATATCAACTCACAGAACCTTTTAAATCCATTCCAATCTGCATTACTTCTAATCGTAACTATCTATCCCTATTTTGAAATAATTCAATTTCCTGTACTTGCCCTGACCACTAAGTGCAGAATCCTGACTCTCCAAAGGTATTCCCTCAAACGATGGGTGTTTCCCAAATTGCGTGCCTTGTATAGCTGTGAGTTCAAATTCAGTTGAACCTCATTACCCCAAATCTCTAAAAAAAAATGTTTAGAGGATCGATTTTGTCAAACTCACATAAATTCAGAAGATTCAGATTTTGCTCGAGTAGGTTGCAACTTGCTTACCCAGCAAGGGTGACACAACCCTTCATCTTTCCAAAGTTGATAACCTGTGTGGCAAAAAATTGTAGACAAATAACACATATTATTAAAGTAGTTAGAAGCTTGATGAATGTAGCATCAATACCTACATAAGATGAAGGTCATACCAGGCTGCTCCTCCTTGATGAGGCAGAATGAGGCTGAAACATGTCTGGTGTTGCTTGTGGTCTGGTGTAGCGGGGGTGTGACCTAACGGTTCAGGCTTGACTGGCCCGTGTTGTGGTGGAACCTAGCCTGAATTCCACAGGGTTACCCCCTTCCATATAGGAAAAGCAGTCTGAATAACTATGGTTTGGAGTGTTTCCAGAGCAATTCCAGAGGTTTTGACTCATGTGAAACTTTCATCCATCACTCTTCAGTCTGGTAAAGATGCTCTATTGTGACCCCATCACCAGAAATGAGATCAGTTGCAACAGATTACAATACATGCTCAGACATGCTGCAATGTTGAGAAAGCAAATGGAATCCAGTAAAAGTAGTTGATTGGCCTACACTAAGGAATCAGAACAATCAAACTTCAGCTATGGAAGAAAGAGAATTTAGCGTGCGCCTGACTAATGCTTTACAGAAGGACAGTGGCTATGAGGTCATTCATCCTGGACGGGCGGGAATGACTAAAGACAGGCGTACTGCCACCTATTATGGAATTGCTATGTAAGGCATAAAAATATGCAGTCATATAGTCATATGTTCTAAACAAGTAGCACAGAGTAGATGGACAGTAGCAAATGAGAAGGGACTGACATACCCACATTTTCATGCACAGTTACATTGTTATGAGGAGTTGGATGTGACCCAACAGATGGAGAGCTTTTTCAACAGAAACAGGAAAAAAATATGGCTTTCACCTATGAATGCGTTTTTGTAAGCTCTCCCATTCATGAATGAATACTCAGCATCTGTCATGAGCTCATGCACCAGACACCTATTGTCAGGATTTATTCCTTGATGGATGACTTCACCCTTGTCATTAGGGGCGTACCTCTCGACATCCTTCATCTGCACTTCAGCCAATTCACTGGTACCTTCTTTTGAAGAGAAAGGTCAAGTCCCTGTTGCAGGCCAGCCTGGGCCTGAGTAGGTATCATACCTCGGTCAGACCCACTCCAGGAGGCAGCCCAGTCGGTACGGGGGAAACCCTCTGGGGAATAAAACCCCTGACATGTAGTCATTTTGTAATGATGGGCTGCAGTGAAGTTGGAGCAGCAAGTTTCCAGGTGAGTAACAAGGCAAGACTGGTGGAAGGCTCCGAGAGCAGCAGATCACAGAGCAACAAGGCGGCTCAGAGAGTAACGGAAAGGGGAGAAGGCCTATTACATCCCCACGCATCGGCTCATTACATAGCTGCCTCACAACTGGGGCTTCTCTCATAGTGTAACCTACCTTGAAGTAACCATTACTCGGCTTTTCTTTTCCTCTTTCTCCTTCTCCCTTCCTGTATGCCCTGTCTTACATGTCATATGTCAACTCACCTCTCATGCCATAAGCGATCCCCACACACACCCAAAGGATTGCTAACCTTCCCCACCCTTGCCCATGCCTTTATCTTATCACACCATGATTATGCACACACTGGGGATAACACATGTGTGCATGACACTTGTCAAATTGAATGTACCATATTTTTGTAAGTCAGCCATGAAAATAACCTCGAAGGTCGAACCACGTGTCAGCAATTTCAAATAAACACCAGTTTATGCTCACCAATCTCTTGCAAACCCTTATTTAGAGAAACTGCTCTCAAAATCTGCAAAGTGTCTAGCGCAATTGTTTTAGGTCTCGTAACCGCATCCCTAATCTGATAAAAAAGGGACAGTGGGGCACTGTCCTTAGTAGATCAGGTCACGCTCCGCAAGACACACAACAAACTCATCTGGAAGCGTAGCAGTCCTGCAGTTCTAGTCCCACCCACCAGTGCAAACAGAACGATAGTGCCTCCTGACTCTCCATTTTAGGGTCAGGCATTTCAAAGAGCACTGATTTGATAAACCCTAATATAGAGAGTCAGGTTTGTATTGGATGTTGCATTATCAGGTCACGTCTATGGCTTTGTGTCACCGTCCATTGAGTCCCAAAGCCGAGTGCACTGCATGCAGGGGAGTTGCTAGGTCTGGAAAAGACCTGGGGCTACGCTGATGTCAGAACTGTTGGGACTGGGGGCTAGCTAGTCTTTTGGCTGTAGCTCCTGAGATTCTATCCGGGGCTACAACCAAAAGATCAGGGGCTATAGCCCCCTTAGGACCCCCCTAGCAACGCCCCTGTCTGCATGTAAGCCCTAGAGGAGAGTGTGCATATTCAGGGATCCCAGTTGCGATATATATCAGGTATAGTCCATTTTAATCTAGGTAAAGGGCCTGCAACGTTTGGCTCCCCAGATCTTCTGAGCTACAACTCCCTTCAGTGCTAGCCATCATAGTCAATGGGGAGGGATCATGGGTGTCGTAGTCCATGTGGAGAGCCACAGGTTTCAGGCCCCTGATATGGCATGCTCTATAAGAGAATGTCGTGTGCGATGTGGTAAGTCACATAATTGTTTCATTGCCCATTATGAGATAATCTCGCTCCAATTAGTACAGGCTACGTCTACTCATTGCTCATGGTGCCATTCACATATTTGCCAACATGCTCCATTCGGAATCCACTTCATAGGTTTTCAATCTGTCTTGGTTTTTCTTGCATTCTGGTTCTTGTAATTCTGCTTTTCTCGTTGTACAATTCTGACTACAAGTCCCAGAATTCAAAGAAAAAGCAAGGACTGGATAAACACCTACAGATTGGAATGGATCATGTTGGTGACTAGCAGCCACTCAATAGCAAACACTGTGTTGCCCAACAACAAAAGTGCTACAGATGTATAAATACAGTTTACACACGGAAATCTTGATAAATGCTTTATTTGTAGGAAATACTACAACCCTCGTGCTTTATAAGTTTCCTAGCTGCACACACACACACACACACAGTTACTTTCTGGTTCCACCATTGGAGGCTGTTTGCGCATCGTCTTCCAGTCATGTGTTGAGATGGGCTGCTTACCCTGCTTGGGGGCCACAATGGATATTTTTGCATGTGCTTCGCTTAATAACACAAGTAGCTGCATTCCAGGACTTAGCCATGGAGTATTTTATTTCATCTATAGCCAAGTTTAAAGTAAATCTCCTTTTTGAAATGTTTGACTTCAGTGCAAACACGCATTGGCAAAACCAATAGCTTGGGCTTTGTAATGGTCAGGGGCACTTTTATGTATTCGACGAAAAAGATAGCCTCCTTTGCATGACTTTTGCCAGACTTATGTCTTTGTTTGCTTCCTCTCTACCTCTTTTCTTTCTTAACATACGAATGCTGTGCATTGAGCACAAGAGGTCCACTAGGCTCACAAATTCGGCAAAGGGCACTCTCTTTTCGAAGTCCTGCTAATTACAGGGGCTTTGCCATATGTGCATGTTTTGCATGTGTTGCACATGTTCTCGGTGAATGGCATGTTAATGTTAAAGGTATTTTTTATATAGCGCACCGTCATCAATGGAATTGGTCCCCAGGCGCACAGGTAGATCTGCAAACAAGAAGGTGGGTTTGGTTAGGTGAAGAGGAAGTGGAAAAGTGAGAGAGGTGGTGTGTTGCTGGCGGCTTAAGTTTGGTTTTCACCGTGCCATGAGCTTTGGTGTGAACACTGGAGCGATGCGAGCCCTCGTGTCTTCTTGCAGGGGTGGTGCAAGGAATTTTGCCACCCTAGGCAAACTGTCAGATTGGCGCCCCCTTTGCCCCCCTGACTCCACTACAGATCCTAACGGTTCTCAACCAATCGTCCTCATTGTGTTACCGATTGCTGCAATCCCATTACCTCCACCTAACACATTGCTCACGTCTTCTCCTGTGGATGAATCCCATTGAACTTTCCTCACCCTCACATTTACTCAGAGTTTTAGGTTTCAAAAGTAAAATTAAAGCCTCTGTGTTTCATGAATAGAGGTTGACTAAACAAGTCAATGATACTATAGTAACAACAAATGTAATGCTGAGCATGTGGATTTAATCCTTTCTGTAAATTATATGTAGGCAATACAGACAGTAGGAACATCATTTTAGTAATACATACTAGACACCTGTGCACAGTTATGCCAGAGGGAGATTAAATTAGTTGTCCAGGATCACACACTTTGAGTCAACAGTGAAGCAGTGATTTTAACCGACTCTGCTTTTTAAGCACTTGGCCACACACCTACAAAGATTTATTTGGTGAAAATATTTTAGGTTTTCAATGTGCAGGTTCATATATATCCCCAGAATGCAAAATAATAGAAGCCTGAAACAATTCCTTTTAACACCAATGTACTTTCTCCTCTCTCAGACACACACTGAAAAGAAGTTGTGTAATAAACTAAGTTAGGTATGGAGATTGTGTCACAAACTTCCAGCTCCTTGTTATGCACTTTTGTTGCATATGTTAATGTTAAGAACATGTCACTATCTTCATAAAGATAACCTTTTTATTGTGTGGATCCGATCTCCTGTATCTCCCGTCTCCACGACAATAGTTTCAGCTTGTAGGTGGCACTTTCAGTTCCACCTAACAGCCAAAACTAATGATGAGATAGTGAAGGGCTAACCAGGATGAATCTGTAGTCCCACCACCCTCAAGCCCTCATTGTGAACAATGTCCTCAGGTTGACCTACTCTGCCCTCACACTGGAATCTGTGCATTTATGACACCTTTTCTAAATATCAGGTCACCCTAATTATGTGTCCTACAGCTTCAATGATCCTTTTGTCAGAATTCATTTCTCGACATTTGCAGGGCACTGGAATACCAGGGAACTGCCATAATCCTTTACAAAGTTTCCAGAGGTGGCCTGTAAAGGTGACGCCTGCAGGAAGCACAAGATCACACATTGCTCTGTTGTCATGGAGTATGTCCTCTAAGGTAAAGGAGGAATAATGTGTCAATGTCTGTGCTTAGTAGAGCAAAGTCAGCTCCATAACTATCTCATGTCCGATACTGTGAACATGAGACCCACAACCTCATTTGCGTGGCATGCATTGCCTCTGGTATAAGTCAGGACTATCAAGAGTTTGGCATAATTTCCACACTGTGAATTACAGCTGTTGCCACAGCATCTGAGGGGCAGCCACCCAAAAGCAAAAATCACTGAAGGCAATTCTGTGGGAAACATTTCTACATGAGAGGCATGACCACACTGAACAGCCCTGTCATAATACCCTTTATTTCCAAGCGCTACGGTGAGCTCCAGGGCCTCGTCCCTGGCTATGGGACGGCCAATGCGTTCATAGTGGCCTGGTAAACAGGTAAGGCAATGGGTGCCAAAGCCAGACCTACAAATCACGACCCTCCAGAAAAACAAGTAAGGACTGAGGTCTTTCCCAGCAAAGGGTACCATATTATCACTCTTCCCACCAGATGCAAGGGCCAAGGCCAATACCCTCATTGCATCCCTCGGACATGCAAGGAAAGATACAAGTAACAGGCACAAGGGGGCACAATATTTAATAAAAGATAGAAGAAAGAACAAAATATAACACACTTAAACACTCTAGCAACCAGCACCTCATCACAACAGTGGCAGAGTGGGAGCTTGCACCACCTTGATTATGGAGGGAGCCACCCTTGGCCAGTCTTTTCCCAGGCGTGGTGCGCCCACTCTGAGGCACCAGCCTGCTGGTCTTTAATGGGCCACCATATTTTTCATGGCGGCAGGATAAATGTATTAAAGGTATGTGTGATCAAGAGTCATCCCTGCCATTACACTCGGAAACTGACAGTGGAAGAATCAATATTGCATTTATAATGTAGTTGATGGAAACAGCTGATAAAGCACAATGAATACTGTAGTTGTGTAGCACATACCTAAAGTCTAGGCATGGACGGATGTGGATGGTGATTCTGGATCTTATGCTTACAAGCAGTGGCAGATAGAGAAGACGGGAAAATGGAGTGACATTTTCACTAGAAGATCCGATGCACCAGAGTGCTAAACTGTTGAGTTAGTTTAAATTGAGCTTATTTAGGACACAGGATTTGCTTATTGTTGTGCCAATAGAGAAGACATTGGCATTTTTAGTTTTTCCTAGCAGGTGATCCTAAGCACCACCTATACGCTGAAACTATTGCATTGGAGGACAGCTAGGAGGGTGATGGAATGGGTTGAGGGAGACAAAACGTGTAGGTGTTTGGTTATTTGTCCACCCATTCCCATAGCCATGCTAATCCCCAGGGCCATTCCATCCACTTTCTGCCTCTGCATGCTATAAGCACATTCTCTTGGGATCTCTTTGTGCTAGCTTTACCAAGAAGTAGCATTAATCTTTGGTTGTGTTGACGAGGAGAGGTAATTACTGACGGGCCCATTGGTCAGCATTCACCCTCGAAAACTTGTAATACAAGATAACTGCACCGTGTGAGGACAGGGTGCAGGACTTACATACTCCAGCACAAATCAATACTAGGGACTCAGTAAATTGGCAAAGGGAAGTCTGTTTAATGATACATACATCAGTTTATGGAAATCAGCAGCATCGCGAACACCTGTCTCGCCCCGACTTCCTCGAACTTCAGTACAACAGCCTCTTTTATGGGCAAACTTAGTCATCAATGACGTACACTTGTATAAAAAATCATGATGCAATATAATTGGTTGGGAAAGGTAACTTAAGTATAGGTGTTATATCTGTATATGAAAATAAGGCATACGGATTGGATAACTCTTATCGGGTGGACGTCTATGCCCATCCCTTTACACCACACGTGATTGACGTCACTACAAGTACGACGTCTCATTGGTTAAAATGTCTATAGGAATCTAGATTACATGGTCCCTTGTGATTGGGCGAGTTACACCCCTAAACATAAATCTCCACTTTTAATTAGCAACATGCAGAATAGACACCCTGGTGCCTGGTGTCCCAAGATTCACCCTGCCTCCCTTCCATCAATCAGTGGTTTAGGGCTATGTGTCAATTAGTTGGCTGGGTATGGCCTCGGATCTGTAGTCTCTTATCAGGAAAAGTTATGGCACCCTCTGGTTCTGAATGACATCAGGCGGTGGTACATCTTCGCGCCTGTCTGGTCACGTGTTGGTCCACCGTGAATCTGCTTCAGTTCTCAGTCTTTTCGTGCATTTGATTCTGTGTTCGCTTGGCCACCTGCATGGGTCTCTCTTATCTTGACCTTAACGGGCGGGCTGGCGTGCTCTAAAGTTGGTGCCTTGTGAGCTCATGCTCACCTCCCCTTCTCCGGTTGACCTCGATTTCCCCTGCAAGAGCCATCGTTTGTTAAGTTTCGATCCCGCTCTTTTCCTCAGCTTGGACCTAGATGTGAAACTCAGCCAGTTGGGCCTGGGCCGCCTGGGCTTTCTTCTGCTCAAACAAAATGGAGTTGCATGTGTACATGTCTACCTCAATACAGTACATTGTACTGTATTGAGGTAGACATATATAGCTGGCGCATGCCGCTCTATTCTTCTACTTAAGCATTGCAGGCGGTGTCGATTACTTAGCATCTTGCGTTTCAAGCTTATTTACACACGTTCAATAAGGCGGTTGCTTCCGTCTTGTCTCATGGCACCATTCTCATACGTTTTCACAGTGTCTCTCCCCTTCGTCCATTACAATGCTCCTCGCAATTGTCAAGACTGTCATTAATAGCTTTCAGTAGCCACTTCTGGTTGTTCTCTGGGCTGCCTAGGCCCTTAGTCTATTTCCATTGGGCTTCCATTAAGGCCTTCGGGGTCTCCTCGCGGACAGTCTGTAAATACTTGTTGTTTCGTACCAATGGAAGGGACGGTTGTCTGATTGGGTACTGTGCTGTCCAGGGTTCCCTTATTATGGGCATTTCAACAGGTATTGATCTTCTAATGAACACAGGGCAGCGGCCCATTGCCGCCCTTTGTTGGTTCAGCTGTTCCTCATACGTCACATACCACGGCGAGTACCTTACTGGCAACTCGCACTGGGGGGCAGGGGTGCAGGTCATATCTGGGACCTCCTCTACAGTTGAAATGCCGGTCAGAGTTATTTCAATGGAGTCTTCTGCGACTTAATGGCTTTATTGGATCTTTACATGCACTACTGGTGTATTAAAAATGTGTTACCCATGTGTGTTTTCAGTCGCTTGATTTAAATGCAGTGTGCATGTACTTCACTGGAGTTCTGTTAAAAGCAAGCATTGCCAAAGCCAACAGGTTTGCCCTGCTTATAGATATTAAATAATCATTTGCCACACACTACTGTGATAAACCGAGGTACTCGCCTCATTTTAGAGTAGCTGCCAATAATAGCCAGTTAGTACCATTACAGCAGTGCATGGCAAATACCTATCCATATCCTTCACAAAAGTCAAAACTTTTGGCATTGCCAATGCTTGTTCAGCGGTTGTAGTGGCTTTTTTCAAAGTAGACACTTTCCATTTAGCAAATGCAAACTAATTTAGAAATTGCTACCAAAAAATCACTAGTTGATCAAGGACTTATGATCACTGCCCACTCCGTAAATCACTACCAAATCACAGAGCCTTGCATTTCCCGACGCTGCATTTATGGAAGACTCGGGCAGCTCCTGGTAGTTATTTGTCTTTTTAAGTTTATTTCGATTTGTGATGCTCCATAGGCACGCACGCACCACTTCAAGGCCACAAATGAAAACAATCTCAAATTACAGTCCTTGGAGGTGCTGCTGGGCTGCTGTGGCTTACCCCTAATACAGAATGAGGGGATTGAAAAGTGTGAGCTCTGTGACTTTAGCCAGACTTGCAGTGATTTCTTCACCTGCGGGTGGTTTTGCCAGTTCTTGTGTTCTGTGTATACTTACTCACTGTGGGCAATGCAAGGCGGGTACTTCTTAATGGCCAGGAGACCAGCATCCCTGAACAGCCCACCAAGAAACCTTGTGAATAGGCATTTATCCATCAAAGTCAAACAGCCATGCTCATCTGCATTCTCAGCCAGACTCTTACCTTCTCATGTATGTAAAATGGGTGATGTTTGATGGCCGGACTAGCAAAATGCTGCCCTTGGTGCCTCGCCTATAGTCACAGATATGATGGACTTTGAGCCCTGCTCTGCAGTGGACGTGGACTTTATCCGGTTAAGAATCAGTGCTGGTGTTTCTAAACACAGTTTTAAGGTGCTTCATGAGCCCATGGGTCCCGGACTCCATGGGGCACTGGTCTGCAATACACAAAAGGCCTAAAATGCGATCACATCAGAGGAGCCAGCCGAAGTACAGGGCACAAGTCAACCCCCACCCAGGGACAGGAGCACTATCCAGAGGGGGGTAACCAAGTACACATTGCTGGGAGGGGCCGATGGGGGAGGGGAGATTCATTTTGATGGCCGGATAGCATTATTACAAGTAACAGGTATGCACAGAAACTGCAGACGCACCATAGAGAGGGGTATCAACAGCAACAGGGACAAGGGTATGACTCAGAGCTGGGAGAAAGGGGCAGGTTGACTCACCTGATAAATCTGCTCCTTCTGCCAAGGCACTAGCAGGAAACTCTTCTTGTCCAGCAGCTGCCTGCACTGCTTTCTCCACGACGTCCCTTTGAATATCGTGGGATGCCTGGTACTTACTTCTAATGATGCACAGAAGACAGAGCAGCAGGGAACGTGGGGTGCGCCGTTCGTAATGCGCAGGTGCTATCCAGCGCTGCCACTCCCATGATGCCACTCATGACCCAGACCTGACCCAACCCCTACCTTCACAGTGCCGACTGGTCTCTGACTCTGCTGCTGCTGCTGCGGCCAGCGCCAGCCTTCAGACAGTGTTCAGGGGGCAGGGCCGGTGCTGTCACAAGCAAGACAAGGCAGCACAAACGTAGTGTGAGTTAAAGCAGCATTTTGCCGCTCTAACATTTTGCAAATATAGGCAAGCGCCTTACCTTGCCTAGTGATAGCACCGGCCCTGTCCTCTTGTAATAGGCAAGCGCCTAACCTTGCCTAGTGATATCACCGGCCCTGTCCTCTTGTAATAGGCAAGCGCCTAACCTTGCCTAGTGATAGCACCGGCCCTGTCCTCTTGTAATAGGCAAGCGCCTAACCTTGCCTAGTGATAGCACCGGCCCTGTCCTCTTGTAATAGGCAAGCGCCTAACCTTGCCTAGTGATAGCACCGGTCCTGTCCTCTTGTAATAGGCAAGCGCCTAACCTTGCCTAGTGATAGCACCAGCCCTGTCCTCTTGTAATTTACAACCTCACATATGAATAGCGTCCACATGTGGTTCACTTCGGCAGTCACCATCAAACCATGTGGAAGGTGGATATCGGTAGGAGCCTATTTATTTTTTATTTGATTTATTACACTGCCTATGTGCTACAAGGTTTGCAAGTCATTGCATATGTAGTTCGAGGGACATTGGGTAACTATAAAAAATGAATGATGTGGGTTCGGTTACAAAACCAAGGGACATAGTTCCTCAAGATGATAGTGTCCAATAAAATGGCAACATTTGCCTTTGTCCCTGAGGAAAGTTAACATAAAAAGTAATAAACCTGTTGGGCTTTGGCATACTATTGCAATTTGTACAGCAGTTAAAGGTTAGGGCTGTTCAGGACAGCTCACCTGCAAACATCCTCCATTAACCCGCGCCAAGATCCCCAGGCAAAGACACTGTGTACCTTTCCTTCTGTGTGTCACTGCAAAATATGCTGCGCAGTGTAGTGGCGATGAGATGGGCTGGGTGCGGCCAATGGAAAAACCCAACCCGAGTTGTTCTATTGACGTCAACAGTGGTGTTTATGAAACAAATTCTACTTAAAAACCGGGTTCCAGAAGAATGTGAGTGAACGGGTGATGTTTACTTGCTCACCGTGACCAGCAGTGTTGATATGACATAGCATGCAGAGAGTGGTGTGGAGGTACGGGCGACGATTCACATTCTGTTTGTGTGGAGTGTGCAAATATCGAAGTAACACAGGGCTTCATTACGAGTTTGGCATTCATTCCTGAGGAACTACCACCTCGGATACAGTCACCTCACTCATAATTGGGCTAAATCCGCCTGATTACAATGGCAGAATCTCAGCATTGATCCCCATTCCTGGAGTCCATTTTATTTTGGGGAATTACGATAGGTGGTATTTCCACTGAGGTAATTCCTCCTGTTTTGGAGTTTAAGTGCTGGAGGTATCGCCTCCATTTCACTTCCAAACTCGTAACAGTGCAGGAATGGGCAGGAATGTGTCAGGAAAGGAATTACTCTCATTTTATCAACACATTTCCCCGCACTGCCGAACTCATGGTGAGGCCCAAAATGCCTTCCTGCATACATTTCTGCCCATTAGCACACACGCCAAGAGCCTCTTAGCTTTCAGAAATTACTGGAACAGGATATTAAAGGGAAAATGTTTGAGGACTAAGCACCAAACTCCAAGTCGGCTGGCGAATACCGGAAGCGTGCCATTAGTTGCCCTGACTGCAACGACCAAGGATTGCTCACTGGGCATTGCCCCTGTGTAAGGAAGTATGTTGCAGTAGGCTGCTCTCTGCTGCCCTATGCACACTAAGAAAGGAGAAACGAGGGACCTGCATTTGTTCAAATCCCAGAGAGCTCCCTCTCTCCAGCTTATCATCCATGCCTCCCTAATTCCCTGGCAATTACTTGGATACACCAGGGAAGCTCCCAAGCAGCCATTTAGCACCTCATCGCACACTCCCTAATCCCAGTTACACAATGCGTTCAATGGGCCCGCGTCACACATATTTGCAATGGACCAGAAGATGCCATGAGCATCCCAGATTTCCTCTTGCTCCTGCCTTGTTCAGAAAGCCTAACACCAGAGCACATGCAGAGCTGCCAACAGCATCTCTGAGATGTTCTGGGGCAAATCTTGTTGAATCCCATTGGCAAATGAGCATCTAAAAGATGCTCCAGGGATTCCACGTTATAAAACCGAATCCCCAAAACTCGAATTACAAAAATACGAAGCCCAATTGTTCGTACTTAATAATTTTAGTTTTGGGGATTTTGTTTTTTCCCCCTGCCGTCCATGTAATGTATGCGGGACACCCCCAGAGGCCATAATACCAAACGAGGGGAGAAGGGGACACCCCCACAACCCCTGCTCCCCTTGTTAGGTATTGTCAGCTTTGATTTTTTATTACCAGGTCGAATGCACAGTAAACGTGCATTCAACCTTTTTTTTTCAAAAGGTTGGGGTAACCTGCTCCAGCTAGCACCAGATTTGCTAGAGTTTTAGGCTTCTGAATAAGCCTGGGCAACCATTCTCAAAAGTGATCCACTGGCTTCTGCGAATCTCATAGATTTGGCTAGGTTCACAGGTTCCTGCTGATTTTTCTTCCAGCTCGAATCCCCTTTAAAAGCCAGAAATATTTAGGGAGGTTTGGGAGAATTTCTGGGAGCTCGGGACTGTTTTGTGGGGAAAAACATACACAAAATAACTTAAAAGGCTTTAGGAAGGGACCGAAATGTTATGTGAAAGGGATCGGCCAGGTGAGGCTGGGTGGGGAGGATTGTGTAACGCTCACCTGGTTCCCTCGGAGGCGCTGGTCTTGGGCTGGGCGCTGCAAACGTCTTCAAAGTTAGGCGTAGGGTTCGTTTGGCTCCCGGATTTGGCCCCTTACTCACCGAAAGCTTGACCTGCAGAGTGAGGTGTCTGCAAGTGGAAAATCAAGGTATTAGTGGCTGGAAGGATGGGAGAAGTTCCTAGCCCCTCTCTCCCTTTCTCCCCGTGGTACTCAGATGATTGTTGTGCTCACCTTAAGTAAGTGAATGCTGAGCTCTCCATCCTGCGTCTTGTGCAGGGGCGCTGGGTCCAGTTACTTCACTGGATGTGCGTTCCGCCTCTTGATTGCAGAGGGTAGGTGAGAGCGATGCTGCCGTTTTGCTGCACGAGCGTGACTTGTAAGTATTAAAGTTCTCTTTGGATTGCTCTCTTTAAATGTCTTTTTCCTTATGTCTATGTCTTTTGCTTTTAGGATGCTGTCGATGCCAAAGAAGATGCTCTCCCAGATTCGTGGCAGAGAGCGTAACAAGAAGATGGTGAATTCGAAGGCACGTAAGTAGGAAGACTGCTTTAGGGCCGTATAATGCACCTTAATGTCCCCTTTTGTTTTTTACAGGTGCCGGAATGCAGCGCGAACAAAGTTGGAGCAAGCGCAACACAGGTAAGCAGTTTTGTAACTGAACGTTACTAACCAATGTTCTTTGTCTTTGCAGGCCCGATGCCGGACGCGGAATGCAGAAAAGAAAACGACTTGGATGCTGCCGATGGCTCGGGTGAGTTGAAGCGCTAACTTTGCCTTTGCCTAACCTGTGCCTTTTGTTTTGCAGGAGCTGCTGAAGATTGAAGATTGGTTCCCAGCAGGTAATTTTCGTAACTACAGGATCCGGAGCTGAAGATTCGCTGGAGCTGACACGGTGAGCGTCCTGCTGCAGATGCAGAATAACGCGAAGCATGTGGTACCAATCGGGTGTGGTTTAAATAGCCCATAGGAGTACTTAGGTGTCTTCTTCCACAGCAGCCGCGCCCAGGTAAAAGAGTTCCTGCTTCCAGAAGAGTTCCAGTATCAGTGATCCAGGGAGTGGTGCCTGCCCCACCCAGAAAGAAAAGTAGTTCCTGTTAGAAGAGAGTAAAGCATCATCTGGCTGGTAAGTAAGCAGCATGGTCTGCTTCAGGTAGGTTCACCCAAGCACCTTTACACTTGATATGAGCCCGGCGCTTCCTGTGCCGGGACGGGTCCTTACTATGAGCCTGGGACTTGCTGGTGCCGATAAGGCATGTTATGAGCCTGTTTCCAAGGGTGTTGGGTAGGTCCTGACTCCTTGAAAGCAGTGGTCATGACAGCACCCCCCCTCAAGGCCCCTCCCAAATTTGTTCCCTCCGGGGGTCTTGGTTTATCAGGAAAAGTTCGATGAAATTTCTTAACCAGACGGGGTGCATGAACATGTTCCGACGGTTCCCAAGATCTTTCCTTGGGGCCATAACCTTTCCAGTCATGGAATTTTTTGCCCTGTTCAAAGTGACTTTGCACTGCTGAAAAGTGACTTTGCACTCCCGACACAAACCCTGATTCATGCAACTGGGCAAAGTGTATTTTTGCAGCGCAGTCATTTTGTACTGCAAAAAATAATTTCCACTGACTTTGCACAGGGCAAAAAATTCCATGAATCGGGCCCTGTGTGCCACTGAGAAATTGCACGGTGTTTCCTGGACTAAAATCTACCAAGGAGCACCGCCCGCGTGAATTTACATTTCTGCGCCATTTTCATGTCTGTGAATAATCCCCAAGCACCAGAAAATGTGCATAAAGTGTATGAAAGGCTCTTGTTCCTTGTGCTACTACAGCAACAACGTAAACCAAACTTAGGCGTGATATTGTCCTTGCTAAGTGCCCGTACTCTAATTGCAAATATGGCATGTCCCACATTCTTTTGAAAACACCTGTTATCCATTTCAAGCCACTGTTTTTAATCTATAGAATGTCCTAATCCATGTTGCCCATGTGCAAAAAGTTTAGGCTGCTTTGACCCTTTCCCAAGTGCTGTGAGTACAGACAGACATTTTATACATGGCTAATTAATTTCATGACACATGTCAATTACATGCAGTGAACCTCCAAAAGTAGGATTTATGTCCTGCTGGGTCCTCTGCATGCAATTTCCCACTTTTGTAAAACGAGTGTAAAAGTAGTGAGTAAAACATGCCAAATCGCCTTTCCTCCTTTCTTTTACAATCGGTTTTGTAAAGGATGTAAATGCTGCCTTCAAATAACCCTACGGATTTTAGCAAGTGTTATATGCGAGGCGTATTCCATAGGAGTCTAATTGTTGCACACCTGCATGGAAAACTCATGCAGGTGTACAATGAAGAGGTTTTGCAGGTGGAGCAGGAAGGACATGCATTCCTAGTGATGTCTCCAACTCCACCTGCAAAATGATCCAGAGTGGTAAACCAAGTCTTAACCGGCGTGTGCGTTGGTTTTATGCCTTATTTTGACACTCCGGGCCACAGAAAATACACAACAATGTATATCTAATTGACAATAAATGGCGAAAAAGATGCAAAAGCAAATAGTAAAAACAAATAGAATCACCTTGGCTTTTGACTTTCACTCTCCGTTTTGTAAAGATGCAAATACTTCCTGCGGAAAACTCTTTGTAAACCCATTTACAATAGATTCCTGTGCAATTTATCTGCTTTTAGCAGGTGCTAAATGAAGGCGGATTCCATAAGAGTTTATTTGTTTTACACCTGCATGCAAATCTCACAGAACCTAAAACAAAGAGGATTTTGCAGGCGGAGTGGGAAGGAGGAGTAAACAGATTTCCCCTTCCTTTCCCCACTCAGCCCGCAAAACCTTTTTGAAATGCCAGTAGAGCTGTAAAGTAAAATGTATGCCTCATTTTCACACCTATTTTACTGAACTTTAGGATAGAAAACGACCCTAAGTGTGAAACAAATCAAAGTCATTCTGAAAACATTAAGGGCCCGATTCATGGAAAAGGGTGCATTTACCCTGCAAAGCCCACGTGCCAAAAAACGAATTTGTGCAACCCTGGTCAAATAAGAAAATCTGCACGCTCTGTGTATTCACAGAATTTACCATGCGAAACAACCCTTTGCGCAAGGAGCGCCAGAACGCCCATGACACGCCCCCAACTAAACCACACAGCAACCTTAGTGCCTACCTCTGCCCGACCATCCAGCACCCCAGATAAACTGTGTGTTATCACTACGTAACTTGTGTGCACCCCGAAAGTTACAAGCACCACGTCACTTGTAAGTTATGAGCATCACCTCATAACTTACAAGTTACGAGCATCACCTCGTAACTTGGGTGCGCCCCTGTTATTGTACATACCGTCACCCGTATGATCTGCGTTTGGCGCGCTCGTTGTTTCCTATGGCCCTTTGGACTTTACGCCTGCTATCATGTTGCGTATGGGTCCTGGGATTTGTGTGTGCTTCTTTGGGGCCTGACGTTCAGCGGAATGAGGGCAGGTGTCTCTTTTCCATCATGGGATCGCTCTTACAAAAGTAGGCCATAATAACTTCCTATTGGGTTCCAGGCATGTTCTCATATCAAGTTATGAATCGTAACAGTAAAGCCTCTAGGGCTTTATGGGAGGTTTTCATCAGAGGGGCTAAACAACGCCAAGAGGAGTGTGTTCCATGCCGCAATTTTCTCTATGGGTTCCTTAAGTCTCCTTTTCTTACAGCTCTGTACCTAGTCACAGTTTTATCCGGGCTCCAATATTTTAGATCTTTCCACCACCGGTGATATTGTTGGCCACTGTTCTGTTTCTATGTCATAGCTATTCTCCTCTTAGCTAGGGCGCAAGCTAAATCCATAAGCTTAACCACATATTTAATCTTGTCCGGCCTGGAGTAGTTCCCCAGTAGGCATTCCGTCAGGACCATTGGTATCTACTAACACCAGCATGCTCAAATACCCATTCAATTTGGTGCCAAGAGGCCTGTACAACCGGGCATCTCCAAAACATATGCATAATATTCACCTGGACGCTCCCAAACCACTGACAGTTGGGCATCACCTCATCTTCAAATTTAGCAATTCTGCACGGGGTCATGTATGTCCTGTGTAGCACATTGAGTTGTAGTAGCCTGAATCTCGCATTATAAGAGACCTTCTTAACAAAACATATTGGCGTGTGATGTCATATGTACACAACGTGATAACAGCAGTCACAGAACCATTAGGCAAAGACTGGGACAGTGCCTGAACTAATAAACACTGAAAAGGCTCTAATGTTGTTACTAGCTAGGAATATGGAAACTACAGTAGCAATAGTCAATAAACACTGTGCTATTGACTGTTGCTAAAAGTGGAGAAAAAAAAATCAAAAGAAAATTAGGCAATACTCACTCCAATCAAACTCCTGCCAATAGCATGTACAAAAAAAACATAAACACAAAAAAATACAAATAATTGCAATTATGTAATTAAACAAAGGAGGAAAATGGTGTGATCAACAACTGTTCAAGTGTTAAAAAAAACACACCGTAATCAATACATTCAATCATGCCATTTAATTCATGTGATTGAAGATAATGTACCCAATAGGCTTCTATTTGTTTTACCAAAAGCTACACAATCAGCCTCCTCTGGTGTTTTGTAACTTGCTCAAAGCTAATCACTTGTAGTTGACTGATGTTATGTTTTTTACCCCAAAAGTGTCTAGCAACACTTGATTTTGGAATCTATAGCTGTATCTCTAAATTGTTTTCTGTCGCTTGATCTTTAAGGTTTCTTGAAGTCTACCTGACATTACACTGTCACAAGGACATTTCAAACAATATATTACATGATCTGATAAGCGTCTAGTAAGGTTTTTCAAGATGCTTGAGCCTCGGGTGAAGTACACCTTTAATTTTATTTCCTCAACATGAACAGTTCAGGCAGCTTCAGGTACACGTTTTGGAAGTGAAGAGGAAGTGCTGCTCAGACTCTGATGTGAGAATTTCAGACCTATTCATTTGACCTCCTAGGACATTCTTTTGAAACTATCAATTGTTTCTGATTGGTGAGGGGAACCATTTGTGGGTCAGGCTGTGAAATGTGTGAATTGCCATGATGATATTGGACATTTATTTTGTAACTCTGGGGCCTTAAGTTAATATACAATGAATTTGGGAATCTGTGGGTGACATCTTGTGCGGTTTGAAAAGGTCTCTACCTTTAAACGTTGCTTCATTCGACGTGGCGCTCTAAACTAGATTAAATGATGCCTTCATATATTGAGCCATTTTTCCAAAGGACGATTCATCAGATGTAATCCTGAGTAATCTCCCTCGCCACAGTAGTTGTAAGAAAGATACCAAGAGTGAAGAGTGCCTCAGGGGTAATCTCCCTTGTCACAGTAATTAGAGGAAAGATACCAAGAGCGAGGAGTGCCTCGTACAAATAACTACAAGAGAGATATCCAGGATAATGATTTCTACAGGAGTAGTCTGCCCCACGAGAGAGTTTGTGGAAACCGTGGGAAAAGCTGAAGACATTACGGGAATGTTCTCCCATGTTGCAGTAGACAAGAGAAGGAATGTCCAGGAATGTATATAACGCTGAGAAAGAATAACTGTTGGACATTTAACCAAGCTCAAAGAAGTACATTGGAGGAATTACAAGGGCTTATCAGAACTGTTGCAAGAGACTATCAGAAATCAGCCCTTAAGGTTGAATCAATTGGACCAGAAGAAGAGAGTCGTTCTCCTGGCTTCATTTCTGTTTGCTGAATACATCTGATTAGTGGCAGGGTCAGAGTAGGATAGTTTAGTTTGAAGACCACCCTGACGACAAGCGCATGAGTTAGAATTCAGTTAGGTAGGGCAACCCTTCTAGTTATAGGGGAAAGATAGGTCCTTTTCTTACTATTTGAATAAAACAGTGAGTTTAAAATGCCACCTCTTCATCCAACTCCTTCTTCTGACACAAGGGTTTATTTATATTATTGTTCTGATTCATATGAAACTTTGCTGCACGTCAATGCCACATACATCTCGGTGACATGTCCTGCATTGCCTTTCAGACCTTCCTTCCCACACACCCTTTCTGCCTCTCATTTGTCCTCATCCCCCTCTTCATCCAGTTGCACTAATGTTGACTTTTGTGAGGTTTATTGTGTTTGTTTGGGGATGGATTGGGTATCTTTACTAAAGTTGATTAAAACCCATCATTATCTAAAGACGGTATCAATTATTTCCTATTTTTCTAAAAGGCAACCAACATAAGCTCCATTTTGATATTTGGGATTGCAGCTCTGCATTTCATTGCCACCTGGCACACCATCAGGGTCATCCACGCCCTCTCGAGGCATGGGCACATTGTGCTTGATGAGCACATATCTTGTCTGGTGGATACATTATTGCACCTCCCTCCTGTCTAGGCACCATAACCTGTTCTTGAGCACCCCAATGCCCGCTTAACGGTGTCTCTGATTCTGATGTGTGTTCCATTGTAGTGAAGCTGTCTTGGGGCATTCGCTGCTGGCGTTAATGGGCATCCACAGACCACTGCAAGAAGGAGTGAAGTAGGTACTTAATCACTGCTGTAATTGGTAGACCACCAGGACACAGCCATGGCCTTTGAAAATGTTAGGTGTGCTACCCTGTATACTAGTTCTGTTTAGCACGTGATGACCCTTGCATAGTCTTTTAGGCTCCAGTGGCAGGCCAATATGAGCTGATGTGTAGGTGAAGGATTCTGTATTATAAGATCATGTGCAATTGTATGTTGCTGTGTAGGACATGTTGCATCACCTTTTTGTGATGTTAGCAAGAGGTGTGCAAGGAGTGATATGAGGTAAGGTTGCATATTATGTAGGTCTGTGATAACATGGATTTCTGTGGAAGTATTGTACTGTACACATACTAAGCAGCCGAGCAGTGCTGTAGTTCCTCCATGATGCATGGCAGATTACTTTGTCTTGTGATCATGGAGTCATGCATTCACCCTAAAACATATGCACATGCATGGGTGGTCTGCATCACTGACCATTTGCATGTTGATTATATGTTGTGTCTATTATGGAAGACCTTCTCTCTGCCATTGGGTTGTTCAAGGGCCACATGTGTGCAGTCCTCTTCACCCACCACTTATGGAAGTCCGAGATTTTCATTGAACCTGGATTTCATGCTTTCAGTGCAGCAGGGTCATTGGCAAATGTGACGAGGTGGTGCATGTATCACTTCTGGTGAGTATGGTCTACAACATGTGGCTGAAACAAGACTGTGTGATGCAGTCTGCTAGTGCTATACATCTTCAGAAGGTACCACTTGTACAGCAGTACAGGACAGGGAGCATTGTCAACAAGGAGGGTATGGATGTGAATAGATCCTCGTTTTGCCCTATTAGTCTTCCTTTTTAAGCTGAGATTTAGAGTATAGTGAGCAAATACAACCGATAGATGGACCTTGTCTGCTGGCCGGTCTGGCTCAGGGGTGAGACCATGGGCTAGTACATCCTTGGTGTGTACAGACTTTGCATTCTCTTGCCCCTCCTGCTCTGCTGGTGATGCAGGTGGGCTGCTGGCCAGGCTGATGGGATACCTCCTCTGGGACAGCTGTACAGGCAGGATACCTGTCTGGGAGTGGCTGGGGAGTGTTAGAGATTGCTATCCCTAAACTGTGTAAACTCTCTCGGGAGGATAGCTCAGTGGCAACGTGCTCGCCTTGGAAACAAGATGACACAGAGCAACACAGGTTTGATCCCCGGATCCGCGCTTAGAAACCTCTGGGTATTAAGCGTGTTATAAATATCATATCATATCTTCATGTTTAACTTTTTCTACTTGTATTAATATTTTTTTTATTTTTTTATTTACTTGTTTATAATCAAAAGCATTTGATTTTTACAAGATGTTGATACGCAAAACAGAGAAAAACACATTTTGTAAAATAAATATCATAGATGCAGATAAAAAAGAGGAAAATAGAAGTAAAAGAGGATAACAGGAAACAGGAAAAATAATTGAAACCAGGAAACTAGGCACTTCACTACAGAAACTTTGTGTCTCAACATAAAAGAAAGTCACTGTTCTTTGAATTACACCTGACTAGTTTGTAAGTTCTGGTTTAGACTCAATGCTGCTTCTAAAATCTTTACTGTCGCTGTCGACCGCTTAGTTCTGTCTCCAGCAATCAGACGACACCACCATGTGTTTTCCTCTCGGAGTGGTACGTCGTACATCAAAGTGAGCAAATAGGCTTCCCGCAAAAATGAGGTTCCAGTGCAAGTCATAAGTAAATGTCTCAGAGTTTCCACTTTTCCTGGGTCCAGGCAGAATCTGCAAGTACGAGCGTCCGTTTTTGTACGGATTGCTATGATTTCCTGCGTTGGTAATTGATTGAATCTTATTTTCATAAAAGTTTTCTGCATTGTTTTGTTGGTGAATTTTATGCAGTAGCTGATAGGTTGGTTTAGTTTATTTGTTGCTGCTGGTAAATGAGCCAGGAGTTTGTTTCCTATTGTTTTTTCACCAGTTTGGATCCAATCTGCTTGCGCTATTTTTGTCTTGATTCTGTTGGGGTTCGCAATCAGATCGTCTGCCGAACAAGCCAAATCTGCTAGTTGTTTTGTGAGTTTTTGAACCCAATTATTTAGTGCTCTGCAACGTCCTTGGTTAAGCTCTATCTGGACCAACTTGTAAATTGGAATGGTATCTGGAAGAATAATTTTCCGAAAGAGACGCATCTTGCTTTGGTCTACTGATGCTTGTAATGATAGTAAGCCCAATTCACGTCTAACAGCAGCAACTGCAGAGGATTTAGGCAGCCCTAACACGGCTTTCCATAGGTAGCCTTCCAGTTTGGTCCATATGGTGTTATCAATGTTCAACGCAGCGTCCATGCCGTGGATTATAGACGGAACTACCTTTTGTTTGTAGTATTGGATCGCTGGAAGAAGCGAGAATTTACCAAATTTCGGATCTACTAATTTCATTTGGGGTGTCAGAGTTTTGGTCTTTGTCCATAGCGCTGAGATGGTTGCACTTTCTGACCTTTTTGAATCTATCATGAGTCCCAAGTATTTTATAGTAGACACGGATTCAAGTTTTGTGTTGTTTAAATACCAGTGGTCTTGATGGATCATTGCTGGACGACTTTTCCCCATCGTCAAAATTTTTGACTTATGGATGTTTATCTCCAAGTCATTATCGCTGATGTAACTTGCCAGGTTCGTAAGTTGCCGTTGGAGACCTATTTGGGTTTGATCCATCAGAATCAAGTCATCAGCATATAACAATCTTGAGATTTCAGTATTGCCCAATTTAGGTGGAAAGGCTCTGACCGCTGGTTGTGTATGCTGGAAGTCTCCCATGAAGGCGATGAATAGGGCCGGAGCGAGCAGGCAGCCCTGTTTAACACCACGCTCTAATGAAAATTGGTCCGATAACATCCCTTGCCGATTTAAGCGTACTCTTAGTTTAGTATTCGTGTGTAATGCGATCACCGGGCATAGGATCTTTTCAGGGCAATTCCACGTTTTTAATTTTGCCCATAGCCTTTGACGGCTGATCTTGTCAAAGGCTTGTGTTAAATCGATACACGCAATATAGACTGGAGGCGCACCATTCTTAACATTGTCCTTTACGATGTTCAAAATCAGGATGTTTATGCTGGTACTTGCGTTTTTAACAAAACCTGTTTGAAATTTATCTAGACAGGGCGCCGATCTCGCCCAGTTGTGAAATCTAGTTAATAGAAGGGTGGTGAAGATCTTCCCCATGATATCAAGAAGGGCAATGGGACGGTAGCTTGCTGGAATTTCTCTATTTCCCTTTTTAAAAATGGGAACTATTACCGCCTCAGTCCAAGTTTTAGGTATTAGCCTAGTGATCGTACATTGCTTAAAAATGTTTGTGATTAGGGCTGCCCATTCCTCTGGGTGCTGCTTTAGATCGATATTGGTTAAGCCATCAGGGCCAGGCGCCCTAGAGGTTTTTAATTTCAGGAAGAGTTGCCAGAATTTTGTCGCAATCTGCCAGATCTTCCCAAGGTGATGTTGTGCAGCATAGAGATTTGTTTGAAGTTTGCGAGATAGAAGCAAACTGAGCTGAGAAAAAGGTTATCCATGCCTGTTCTGAGACGGCGTTCGAGAGTTGGTTGTTTGTCTCCTCATTTTTATCTTTGATCACGAGAGGAGTTTGCCTACCTACCTCGCCACAGTAGTTGTAAGAAAGATACCAAGAGTGAAGAGTGCCTCAGGGGTAATCTCCCTTGTCACAGTAATTAGAGGAAAGATACCAAGAGCGAGGAGTGCCTCGTACAAATAACTACAAGAGAGATATCCAGGATAATGATTTCTACAGGAGTAGTCTGCCCCACGAGAGAGTTTGTGGAAACCGTGGGAAAAGCTGAAGACATTACGGGAGTGTTCTCCCATGTTGCAGTAGACAAGAGAAGGAATGTCCAGGAATGTATATAACGCTGAGAAAGAATAACTGTTGGACATTTAACCAAGCTCAAAGAAGTACATTGGAGGAATTACAAGGGCTTATCAGAACTGTTGCAAGAGACTATCAGAAATCAGCCCTTAAGGTTGAATCAATTGGACCAGAAGAAGAGAGTCGTTCTCCTGGCTTCATTTCTGTTTGCTGAATACATCTGATTAGTGGCAGGGTCAGAGTAGGATAGTTTAGTTTGAAGACCACCCTGACGACAAGCGCATGAGTTAGAATTCAGTTAGGTAGGGCAACCCTTCTAGTTATAGGGGAAAGATAGGTCCTTTTCTTACTATTTGAATAAAACAGTGAGTTTAAAATGCCACCTCTTCATCCAACTCCTTCTTCTGACACAAGGGTTTATTTATATTATTGTTCTGATTCATATGAAACTTTGCTGCACGTCAATGCCACATACATCTCGGTGACATGTCCTGCATTGCCTTTCAGACCTTCCTTCCCACACACCCTTTCTGCCTCTCATTTGTCCTCATCCCCCTCTTCATCCAGTTGCACTAATGTTGACTTTTGTGAGGTTTATTGTGTTTGTTTGGGGATGGATTGGGTATCTTTACTAAAGTTGATTAAAACCCATCATTATCTAAAGACGGTATCAATTATTTCCTATTTTTCTAAAAGGCAACCAACATAAGCTCCATTTTGATATTTGGGATTGCAGCTCTGCATTTCATTGCCACCTGGCACACCATCAGGGTCATCCACGCCCTCTCGAGGCATGGGCACATTGTGCTTGATGAGCACATATCTTGTCTGGTGGATACATTATTGCACCTCCCTCCTGTCTAGGCACCATAACCTGTTCTTGAGCACCCCAATGCCCGCTTAACGGTGTCTCTGATTCTGATGTGTGTTCCATTGTAGTGAAGCTGTCTTGGGGCATTCGCTGCTGGCGTTAATGGGCATCCACAGACCACTGCAAGAAGGAGTGAAGTAGGTACTTAATCACTGCTGTAATTGGTAGACCACCAGGACACAGCCATGGCCTTTGAAAATGTTAGGTGTGCTACCCTGTATACTAGTTCTGTTTAGCACGTGATGACCCTTGCATAGTCTTTTAGGCTCCAGTGGCAGGCCAATATGAGCTGATGTGTAGGTGAAGGATTCTGTATTATAAGATCATGTGCAATTGTATGTTGCTGTGTAGGACATGTTGCATCACCTTTTTGTGATGTTAGCAAGAGGTGTGCAAGGAGTGATATGAGGTAAGGTTGCATATTATGTAGGTCTGTGATAACATGGATTTCTGTGGAAGTATTGTACTGTACACATACTAAGCAGCCGAGCAGTGCTGTAGTTCCTCCATGATGCATGGCAGATTACTTTGTCTTGTGATCATGGAGTCATGCATTCACCCTAAAACATATGCACATGCATGGGTGGTCTGCATCACTGACCATTTGCATGTTGATTATATGTTGTGTCTATTATGGAAGACCTTCTCTCTGCCATTGGGTTGTTCAAGGGCCACATGTGTGCAGTCCTCTTCACCCACCACTTATGGAAGTCCGAGATTTTCATTGAACCTGGATTTCATGCTTTCAGTGCAGCAGGGTCATTGGCAAATGTGACGAGGTGGTGCATGTATCACTTCTGGTGAGTATGGTCTACAACATGTGGCTGAAACAAGACTGTGTGATGCAGTCTGCTAGTGCTATACATCTTCAGAAGGTACCACTTGTACAGCAGTACAGGACAGGGAGCATTGTCAACAAGAAGGGTATGGATGTGAATAGATCCTCGTTTTGCCCTATTAGTCTTCCTTTTTAAGCTGAGATTTAGAGTATAGTGAGCAAATACAACCGATAGATGGACCTTGTCTGCTGGCCGGTCTGGCTCAGGGGTGAGACCATGGGCTAGTACATCCTTGGTGTGTACAGACTTTGCATTCTCTTGCCCCTCCTGCTCTGCTGGTGATGCAGGTGGGCTGCTGGCCAGGCTGATGGGATACCTCCTCTGGGACAGCTGTACAGGCAGGATACCTGTCTGGGAGTGGCTGGGGAGTGTTAGAGATTGCTATCCCTAAACTGTGTAAACTCTCTCGGGAGGATAGCTCAGTGGCAACGTGCTCGCCTTGGAAACAAGATGACACAGAGCAACACAGGTTTGATCCCCGGATCCGCGCTTAGAAACCTCTGGGTATTAAGCGTGTTATAAATATCATATCATATCTTCATGTTTAACTTTTTCTACTTGTATTAATATTTTTTTTATTTTTTTATTTACTTGTTTATAATCAAAAGCATTTGATTTTTACAAGATGTTGATACGCAAAACAGAGAAAAACACATTTTGTAAAATAAATATCATAGATGCAGATAAAAAAGAGGAAAATAGAAGTAAAAGAGGATAACAGGAAACAGGAAAAATAATTGAAACCAGGAAACTAGGCACTTCACTACAGAAACTTTGTGTCTCAACATAAAAGAAAGTCACTGTTCTTTGAATTACACCTGACTAGTTTGTAAGTTCTGGTTTAGACTCAATGCTGCTTCTAAAATCTTTACTGTCGCTGTCGACCGCTTAGTTCTGTCTCCAGCAATCAGACGACACCACCATGTGTTTTCCTCTCGGAGTGGTACGTCGTACATCAAAGTGAGCAAATAGGCTTCCCGCAAAAATGAGGTTCCAGTGCAAGTCATAAGTAAATGTCTCAGAGTTTCCACTTTTCCTGGGTCCAGGCAGAATCTGCAAGTACGAGCGTCCGTTTTTGTACGGATTGCTATGATTTCCTGCGTTGGTAATTGATTGAATCTTATTTTCATAAAAGTTTTCTGCATTGTTTTGTTGGTGAATTTTATGCAGTAGCTGATAGGTTGGTTTAGTTTATTTGTTGCTGCTGGTAAATGAGCCAGGAGTTTGTTTCCTATTGTTTTTTCACCAGTTTGGATCCAATCTGCTTGCGCTATTTTTGTCTTGATTCTGTTGGGGTTCGCAATCAGATCGTCTGCCGAACAAGCCAAATCTGCTAGTTGTTTTGTGAGTTTTTGAACCCAATTATTTAGTGCTCTGCAACGTCCTTGGTTAAGCTCTATCTGGACCAACTTGTAAATTGGAATGGTATCTGGAAGAATAATTTTCCGAAAGAGACGCATCTTGCTTTGGTCTACTGATGCTTGTAATGATAGTAAGCCCAATTCACGTCTAACAGCAGCAATTGCAGAGGATTTAGGCAGCCCTAACACGGCTTTCCATAGGTAGCCTTCCAGTTTGGTCCATATGGTGTTATCAATGTTCAACGCAGCGTCCATGCCGTGGATTATAGACGGAACTACCTTTTGTTTGTAGTATTGGATCGCTGGAAGAAGCGAGAATTTACCAAATTTCGGATCTACTAATTTCATTTGGGGTGTCAGAGTTTTGGTCTTTGTCCATAGCGCTGAGATGGTCGCACTTTCTGACCTTTTTGAATCTATCATGAGTCCCAAGTATTTTATAGTAGACACGGATTCAAGTTTTGTGTTGTTTAAATACCAGTGGTCTTGATGGATCATTGCTGGACGACTTTTCCCCATCGTCAAAATTTTTGACTTATGGATGTTTATCTCCAAGTCATTATCGCTGATGTAACTTGCCAGGTTCGTAAGTTGCCGTTGGAGACCTATTTGGGTTTGATCCATCAGAATCAAGTCATCAGCATATAACAATCTTGAGATTTCAGTATTGCCCAATTTAGGTGGAAAGGCTCTGACCGCTGGTTGTGTATGCTGGAAGTCTCCCATGAAGGCGATGAATAGGGCCGGAGCGAGCAGGCAGCCCTGTTTAACACCACGCTCTAATGAAAATTGGTCCGATAACATCCCTTGCCGATTTAAGCGTACTCTTAGTTTAGTATTTGTGTGTAATGCGATCACCGGGCATAGGATCTTTTCAGGGCAATTCCACGTTTTTAATTTTGCCCATAGCCTTTGACGGCTGATCTTGTCAAAGGCTTGTGTTAAATCGATACACGCAATATAGACTGGAGGCGCACCATTCTTAACATTGTCCTTTACGATGTTCAAAATCAGGATGTTTATGCTGGTACTTGCGTTTTTAACAAAACCTGTTTGAAATTTATCTAGACAGGGCGCCGATCTCGCCCAGTTGTGAAATCTAGTTAATAGAAGGGTGGTGAAGATCTTCCCCATGATATCAAGAAGGGCAATGGGACGGTAGCTTGCTGGAATTTCTCTATTTCCCTTTTTAAAAATGGGAACTATTACCGCCTCAGTCCAAGTTTTAGGTATTAGCCTAGTGATCGTACATTGCTTAAAAATGTTTGTGATTAGGGCGGCCCATTCCTCTGGGTGCTGCTTTAGATCGATATTGGTTAAGCCATCAGGGCCAGGCGCCCTAGAGGTTTTTAATTTCAGGAAGAGTTGCCAGAATTTTGTCGTAATCTGCCAGATCTTCCCAAGGTGATGTTGTGCAGCATAGAGATTTGTTTGAAGTTTGCGAGATAGAAGCAAACTGAGCTGAGAAAAAGGTTATCCATGCCTGTTCTGAGACGGCGTTCGAGAGTTGGTTGTTTGTCTCCTCATTTTTATCTTTGATCACGAGAGGAGTTTGCCTACCTACCGGACGACCAAATACCCTGGTACAGGAACATACGGATGTGCCCATCTACCTGCCCAGCAGCCCGCCCTGTCCATGCCGACACCTGCGGCACGGATCAACTCGACTAAACCTACACGTCGTTAGAGATGCCATGACGACTTAGCCAACGGTCAGCACACCTGTGCAAATATACACACCTTACACTCCCGCACCAATCTACACGAAGAATATACTCAGTGCTATGACGTAGGCAACAGACATACTCACGGACGTACATCTTTATTATTTTCCACATAGGCTCTCAAAATGCAGAAACGCAAGACGCATCATGTACTTATATAAAAAAGGCTTGCTCACGCTTCTTCTAAGAGCCATGTACTATAATGAAGAACATAACGGAGACACGATGAGGATAGAGCAATATGATAGGGTAACCTAAAGCGCCCTGCATCAAACGGTTCCACCTATGCACCAGGCCCAAGTAGGCCGCAAGCAAAAGCTTCCATGAACATTGAATGAGCAAGAACTGGGTTGCTGACCCTGCAGAATGAGCCTGGCAAAAGCACACCGCCAAGGACACGATGTTGCAATCTCGCACGCTGCAAGCCAACGCCAAGGTCACACCTGCAAGATAAACCAGGCACACAGTAGGAAAAACAATATTAATTATGTTGAATTTTGCCTCAAACACGATCCCACCTCACGTGACAAAGCCAAACCTGACAAGATGCCAAGCCCAGGAGAAAGGAGACGCCTGAATCCCACGTTTCAAGACACAGGCAGATACAATTAAAAGACTCATTGGACATCTGCAGCAGTGGGAGTAGTCGACCTCCCAACAGATGAATAAACCCTCACATTGTTCACACCTACCCATATTAAAACATTGTTGCAAATGACAGGTGCACCGCGAGCTGGGAACAGCGATAGTCCCAGACTGGGAGGCTCGCGAGCGAACCAATCAGAACATGGGGCTCTTATCACTGACGCCATTAACATTGACCAATCCTCAGAGGTCTTCATGTAACAATTTTCATGTATCAAATTGAAGAGACAGCCCAAGTATACCACCTGACTAACCTTCAGCCACTAACACTGTTCTCTATATGTGCGCTATACTAACCCTACCACTTGAGTAACCAATCCAGAGTGGAAATAGGTTTTTTACTAAACTTTGTAAGATGACGCAAGTAGCGCGTCATACTAAGGTAAAAAGGGCCTGCGAGCCCCACGATTGTGTGTGTGTCAGGATGGACACGGACGCTCCTTGACCCATCCCTGCCGTTTGTCTAATAAACAGCAGAGTCACCTTGCTTCTTGCGTGTGTCTCATACTCTATCTCTTTTGGGATATACGGGAGGAGTTGGGGCCTCCCTGCCCAGAGGTCTGCGGACGGTCCGGCCGACCCCAGCAGAATTTCCCCCCGAAAAGTTGGAGGCACTGCTGAGATCTGTTTAAGATCCGCTTTTTTATTTTTACTTTTTTCCAGGTGCTACTGTTGCGAGGAGGCCCAGCGGCGCGGCCCCCTCTGCCGTTGCCCCCTTCTGAGGACTACAGAACCATCGCGGAACTGCGAGAAGACCGGACAGCGCAATCCGGGTATTGGCCTTCGGGAGCCGGTTGAGAAGTATCCCGCCCGCGGTTGGCGAGTGTCCAGACGTGGTCCAGACGAGGGGAGGTGGCGAGCCGCGTGGAGGGGTGCACGCAGTCGAGCGGCCCCGCATCAAGAGAACTTGGTGAGCATGCCACGCACAACAAGCAATGTGAAATTGTGAGGGAGGGGGAGGAATTAAATACGGGAGGTGGGAGGTATTGCACAGGTGCGCAGCGAAGGTTTTCACAGTTTAGTGTTGGCAATGAAATGAATGGTAGAAGAGCGAGTGCGAGAGCAGTCGGCTACGATACGCGAGAGAGGGGGGCGGAGCACGAAAACATCATGTGCGGCCGCTCGTAGACACTGATTGGCCTAGGTCGCGACTACGTGTAAAGGTGTGTGTGTGTGGTTTCCTACGATTTGGCATTTATTGATCAATGAGTAGATGAGGATCCCTATTGTTCGAGCAAGAAACTCGATAGGTAGATGACGTTTCCCTGTAGGCGGTAGCTAGTTAGTTGCCCAATACGGAAGATAATTGGCTGGTTAAGCCCTCCTGTCAAGGGGCGTATCACACGCGAGGCGACGCAGCGTGCGCAGTCCGATTATATTATCGATTACCTTGTTCCAGGGGTGACAGGAAGACAGCTGTGAGGTTAACGGGGGTAGATTGCAAGTGTATTTTGAACTTAGAGAATATATGAAGAACTTACCAGTAGCTCGAAGAGATCGGTGACGTCACCAATAGGGCTTTCATAGGATACCCCGAGCACAAGTCATCTTTCCTTCTGAGGGTGGTAGGGAAGAGAACTGTGGTAAGGGAGTGGAAACGGAGATAAACGGTAATGAGTTGATCGGGGAAAGGCGAAACGGGGGACGTGGCTGCGCACGGAGAACGCCGGCCACGGCAAGTGTAGAAGGAGGAGGAGGAGCAAGCGAAAATAAGACGGCTGTATAAGAACGTCATAAGGGGTACGCAGCCGCAGGGGGCTACATGCGCCTCGGCCGCAGGGAGCGGTAAGGGTGTAGTGTAAAGGAAGAAAGAAGGAAGAAAATATACAAAATGTAAATGCTATGTTCTTATAATTTTTCTTAGCGGACTATCGCAAGTCCCCAAACTTACCGGGCCAGGTAACGATATAAGGCTGTATATTGTACACTGCTAGTGAGACAACCGCTACCAAATAGGGGAAGGGTAACAAGTGGAGCACTACTATGTCGTACGGGACAGGATCGGGAGGGTGGGGGAACACACTCACTACCCCACTACAACACATATGTACCACACTGTCACCCCATAGGGAGAAACTGATTATGTATAGCATAGAATGGACCCAGGGGACGGACAACAAAATGATAACACCGTGGCCGCCTAATGGTAGCTTCGATCCATATAACCAACATTCACTATTAAACCATCTGCATAATACATACAAAGGGAAGAAGTTGGCAAACCACGTGGAGGTGTTTAACTTATGGAGGATGTTCCAGGGGTCCCGACCAGGACCAAATGGAATGTTCACTGTAGGGGAAATACCGGAAGAAAAAGAGATTAAGGAGGAAGGAGAGGATGGGGAAAAGGGGAGTGAAGACCCACCGAACACGGGGAACGGACAAGAGGGAGGAGAAACGAATAATACATCAAATGAAATAAAAAAGGAACCGAACAACGATATACCCCTAGCAAAGGGAGTGAAAACAGAGGGAGGGGGGTTGTACCCTTTGAAGGGAGTTAGGAGAAATAGGAAGAGGCCAGTTAAGGGCGGCTGAGGGGTACTCGAACCCGGCATACAGCCCTCCACCATATGTGGCTCAGAGGAAGATGCCAGCAGGGGAGGGGAGGACTGGAGAAGAACAAACTGTGGAAATAGGAAATGATGAGTGGGTAGCTGCACAGATACTATTAAAATTACGAGGTTCATTAACAGGAGAAGAGAAGGAGCTAATAAGGAAAACAGACGAGGATAATACCAGGGAGAGTGAAATGAGGGGGGAAGAGCTGTTACGACAAAAGGAAGAGATTTTGGAGGAACGACTAGCAGAGTTAAGGGATGAGCAGAATGAACTGATCAAACAGCTCGAGAGGGAGGAAAGGGAGAGAGCGAGGAAAAGGAATTAAGGTAAGAACGAATTGGAAAAAATAAGGGAACGAACTGAGGAGCAAATGAGAGAAGCTGAAAGGGTAAAAGCAGCTGCAGAAAGGAAAAGGGAAGAAGAAGAGAAAGAAAAAGAAATGGCAATGTGGAAGAGGAGATTACTATCAGAAACGACTAAGAAATACGAAGAAGGGAGGGTGATAGAGGGTATATTAGAAAGGGAAAGGGTGAAATGGGAAAGGAAGAAAGAGGATGAAAGAATACTGGAACAGATGAGTAGTGAAGTAATGGAGGAATTAAAAAGGAAAAGGGAGGAAAATGGTAGGGAGATGGAGGAGAGAAATGAAGGGGGAAGAGAAGATAGGAGAAGGGAGAGTGAAGTTTGGGGGGATGTATATAGAGACACAGAAGTAGCAACAACATCAGTGCAAAGGGGAGCGGTTGATAAAGGAGAAAAAGGAGAAATGGACCTAATAGACTTACAAACAGTAACAATAAAGGGGAAAAAGACCGAGTGGGGGGTGCCGTTTATGACTGAATTTTGTAGTGAGGAAGAAGACGGAGTGGAGAAGGAAGGAAGAAACAGTGAAAGGGAAAGCCTAGATAAACTATACATCACCCGGACCAACACAGACTCACCATGGATCCGTAGGAGAAAGGATGAACTGGAGAGAAGTGAGGAGGGAGAGCAAGGAATAGTGGAAAGACAGACACACAAGGCCGCACCGTCCCCACCATGCCCTCTCCCATCCCACCCCACATGCTCAACCACCTCACGCCCGTTAAAACTTGCGCCCTTCACAGACGAACTGACACCCTATGCATGTCGGCTTAGGGACCTCCCTAGACGCAGGCAGGAAGGACGAATGCACACGCCCACATTAAATACAGGAAATGATGGTAGAAGGGGAAAGGATGGAGAAGAAAGAGTTACGAGCCGGGGAAATATGGACGAAATTGACTATGTAGAAGAGAGGGAAAAAGAGGAAGGGTGTGAGGACTCGATTTTATGGAATACAAAGGGTAAAACGAGACATAACTTAATGCCACTTCTGGAGAGGGGAGGGGTTAGGCCCAGTATGTCCCTCGGAAGCATACAGACAAAGAAAATATAAAATGCAGGCTCCCATCATTAAGTGGAGGTGCGGGTAAGTGAATATATGAAATGGAAAAACACACCGCAGGACAGAAACTGGCAGTGGGAGATGTAAAGGGCCTTCTAATATCGATATTAGGGGATGCAGCGGATGACATTTGGAAAAGAGCGGGATTCCCTGGGGTAACAATAGTAAACACATCGCACGATTGGGCACCATTCGCAAACTGCAGACATGCACTGTGGCAGGCACTAAGGGTACAGTACCCAGACACATCAGACATAGGAGCAATTACCTCACGCAAGATGCGTGAGAACGAAGATCCTGTTGAATATATCCAGGAAATCCAAGAGAAGTGGCGCATGGAAACTAGAGAACAATGGGACAAAACACCAGCAATATTTTATCATATACTAGTACAAGGGCTCCCAGAAGGAGTTCAGAAACAACTAAAGAAAGTAGTGGGAATGGAAGCAAAAGCATGGCCAGAAATACAACTGACAATAGTACATCATTGCAGGACATGGCAAGGAAAAATGAAACAAAAGGAAGAGGACAAGAAAACAGAAGAGGCCAAACTAGTACAGAAAAAACTTACCAAATACACAATGGAAGGGGCACTGATAACTACGCCTACAACAATGACCCAAAGCCCCACACAAGTAGTGGCTGCACAAGATCCCTCCCAAACACCACCTTCACAGACTATAGCACAACAGGTGCCGCCACTCCAACCATACATGACCAACATGGGAGGAGGATACTCAATGCCAGGAGCTGGGTATTATAATTACAACAGGGGAAGAGGAGGAATTATGAGAGGGGGTGGATACGGATATAATACCCAACAGCAGGTGGGAGGACGTAGAAATTCCTACCCTACAGGGCAACCAGTATACCAGGACAACACAGGGAGCTTTCCATGGCAGAGTAGGGAACCACCGGTGTGTTGGAGTTGTGGATTAGTAGGACACATGTCACGCACGTGTAGAGTAAGACCAGGACTACCATCATGGAGCGAGCAGGGACAACCAAGGCCCTCACAGGAACAGCAGGGCATACAGCCACAGCATACGTTGCAACAGGGAAATGAGCAACAACAACTAATAACACAACAACAGCCACAGACATATTCACTGCCACAACAGCAGGTAGCGATAGCACAACAACCCCAAGTACAACAAACACAACTGGGTAGGGTGACGGTCTTGGGACACAACCCTTACACAGGAAATGGTCAATCATTGTACCCTCAATAGGACAGCCCACAGACGGCCTTGGTGTGTCCCATCCTGTCAGTAACACCTAGTGCGGAGGAACCACGCATAGAGGTAACGATAGGTGACAAAAAATTATCATTCCTTGTTGACACCGGGGCGACCCGGTCTTGCATAAGGGAAGGTAAATTTAAGATGTCAGGCGAAGCCATGAACACCCAAGGATTCTCTGGGGCTAGAGGGTTGGTTCCTTTTACTGATAACATTCCCTTATCTATAGGAGATTATGACCTGTCAGTTCCACTTCTATATTATAGTGCCTCACCAGTAAATATACTGGGGAGAGACATAATGAACAGGTTGAATATGACAATCTCCTTTACTGAGGACGGCATAATTTGCTCTACTCCAGGGATTAACATGCTCACAGCCCGACAGATTATGCAAGCATACTGTGGACAGACAGCGATTAGGGCGGAGCCAGTAGATGGCGAACTCTTCCAGTACGGGACAGACATGGCATTTGCATGGATGCCAGGAATAGAGGGAAAAATATGGAGGAGGCCAGCAGCCTATATGTTCAGACCAGAAACACCAGTCAATGAACCAGAAGGAAAGGTGGTTCCAGTGGACATTGAGAGCATTATAGCAACAGCTGATTACATTGCTGTACATGCCCAAGACAGAGAAGGAAGAGCATGGAGGGCAGTAATAGCACTAGCAGAAGGATGTAGACTCACCCAGGTGTCAGATGAGGAGCTGTTCTCAGAAGAAAAGGAGCAAGGTGAAATGGTGTTTATGATGAGTGTGAAAATATGGCTAAGAGTGGCGTACAAACAAGTAGCACAAAAAATTGCAATGGCACTTGAGGCACCCGCATGCACCCCAGTCCCCTTCTTTAAGGAGGATATGACAAAGGTACCCACATCATTGTGGACTACTAGCCCCTATGACGTGGGGTGCATAAAAAGTATAGGGGGAGTAAGGATAAAGCTGAAAAAAGGTGCAATACTCCCCAGAGTGAAACAGTACCCACTATCAAAAGAGGCAGATGAGGGCATATATGAAACCATAACGGCCCTTATAAATAATGGCATATTGGTCCCTTCAGAATCACCATGTAACACGGCTGTATACCCAGTGCGCAAGGCTAAAGGAGGGTCTTGGCGCTTCATACAGGATCTCAGGCCCTTGAACAACATAGTAGAAGCAGAATACCCCATAGCCGCAAACCCGGCTACAATATTGTGTGGCATTCCAGCAGAAGCATCACGATTTACAGTGATCGACCTTAAAAATGCATTCTTCTCAATACCATTGCACCCAGACTCACAAGATTTGACAAGCTTCACTTACAGAAACACAAAGTGGAAACACACCAGATTGCCACAAGGGTATTGCGAATCACCCTCAATTTTCAACAGAGTAATACAGATGGATTTGGGTAACATTGAAGTGGAAAGCACGGTGTTGCAGTATGTCGACGACATAATAATTTGCAGTACAAACGAAAGAACATGCAGAGAGGACTCATTAAAGATGCTGACAATTTTGGCTGAGAAAGGTTACAAGGTAGACATGGAAAAGTTACAGTACTGTCAAGAACAGGTACTTTACATTGGTCAGCTCATATCCCAACATGGAAGAAAGATTGCACCACAAAGAGCACAGGCCATTTCAAACACACCAGTGCCACAAACAGTGAGAGAACTGCAGCAGTTCCTGGGTCTGTGCAACTACTGCAGAGCATGGGTATTTGATTACAGTTCATACACAGGGCCCCTGCTTGAGGGGTTAAAGGAAGCTAATAAAGGGGAGAAAAAGCTGGGGTGGACGATGGAAATGAAAGAGGCTTTTGATGAATTGAAAGATGCGATATCAACTGCTCCAGTACTGGCATCCCCAGACTATGAGCGACAATTTTTTATATTTTCACATTGCGACTCAGCAGTAATCAAAGCAGTGTTGGCTCAAAAAACAAGCACGGGCTACAAACCAGTAGCATTTTACAGTGGCCACTTAGATCCTGTGATGTTAGGTCATTTCCCCTGCGAACAAGGTCTCGCCGCAGCTGCTTTTGCGGTAGAGAAAGCATCAGCAATCACCATGGGGTGCCCAACTACACTGTTTGTGGAAAATGCACTATTTGCGATATTGAATAAACCTAAGTCCACCCTAACCACGCAAAGAGCATCAGGTTATGAGATCATCTTATCCAGAGCTGAACTATCAATTGTTAGATGTAGCACGGTCAACCCTGCAAGGTTCCTAGCAGAAGTAATTGAGGAGGGAGATTATGCCCACGACTGTACGCAAATAACTGAAATGTACTCGTGTACTAGAAAGGTTGAAGAAAACGCACTAGAGGGAGGTGAGCTCTTGTTCATTGATGGGTCATCAACTATCGACCAAAGGGATGGTGTTAGGAGGACTGGGGCAGCAGTGGTAAAAATGATGGAGGTACCGGTGTGTGTGGCAATGAAATGTGTACAATTACCACAGCATTACTCCGCCCAAGCAGCGGAATTAGTTGCACTGATCTTGGCGTTGAAGGAAAGCTTTGACAAACGAGTGACCATATATTCCGACAGCGCATATGTTACATCCACTGTCCACTCAGGGCTGTCGAAATGGAGAAGAAGAGGGTTTAGGAGAGCTGATGGCACTCCAGTGCAACATGCCCTCCTATTGGCTGAACTAATTGAAGCAATAAATGACCCCCAAGAATTAGCTTTGGTCAAATGCACCGCACACACCAATGGTGAAGACCACATCTCAAAAGGGAATGCAGCAGCAGACGCACATGCGAAGTATGCTGCATATTTTGGTGAGATATGGAACCCCCCAGAGTCACAGAGAGGGAGAGGGAGGGGGATGGCTAAGGAGATGTTGATACGAGAAGGGTACACCCATCTCCCAGCCACACAGATTATGGAGCTACAAGCGGCTGTACCGATGGCTGAAAAAGAAATATGGGTTAAAAGAGGATGCACAATGTCACCAACTGACGCACTATGGCGCCAGGGTGACACTGGAAAGGTTGTAATACCATTGGCACTTTTGAACACCGCCCTGAGTCAACTACATTACCCGGCCCACACAGGCAAGGAAGTAATTGCAGCACGAATTAGGGAAGACTGGTTCTGCCCCGAGTTAAATTCTCATGTGTCAAATTTTATCAGCAATTGTCTCACATGTCAACAGTTTACGGCCGGTCACACTCTGAAGGTGATAAGAGGTACTATACCGCGGCCAGAGGGACCTTTCCGGCATCTCCACATTGACTATGTTGATATGATCAACGTATGTCAAGGAAATAGGTATATGATTGTAGTAGTATGCCCATTTTCGAGGTGGATTGAAGCAGGGCCCTGTTCACACCCAGATGCATTTAGAGCAGCTAAATTCCTAGTGAGGGAGGTCTTCCCCAGGTGGGGAGTGTGCGAGGTACTGAGGTCAACTAAATGGCCCACATTTTGCAAACGAAATGTTCCAGCACATCACATCCTTGCTGAACATCAAACATAAATTTGCATGTGCATACCACCCACAGGCCAACGGTATATGTGAACGCCTGAATGGCCTACTAAAGGAGGCAATTGCAAAGATACAGCAAACAACAAAGAAGAGTTGGTTGTATTGCCTTCCATTAGCCCTATTTGAGCTAAGGAAAAGACCAGGGTCCGACCACCACCTCACCCCTCACGAGGTGGTTATCGGACGTCAAATGCGCCTTCCCCTAACGCCAACATCAAGAGCATTTACTGACTACGAGAGCACTGCGAGTGTCCTTGGTGATGAAATGTACCAATATGTGTCTTCTTTGATTACTAGTGTAGCGTTTGTGTCTCAACAGCTCGAGCGCACGCGGGGCGGGTCTAACAGCGATCAACAAGAGAACGTGGATAAAGAATTGGAAAAGGAAAGACTGTGCAAAATTGCTAAAGGTGACCACGTACTACTTCGCAATTTCAACAGAAAGTGGAACAGTCCACAATTCACTAGCCCCATGGTTCCCCAGAGACAACTATTAGAAAAGAAAGGGGTGATCCCCATACCGCCCACCCCATGGTTACACGATCAAAGGGTAAAGAGACTTCCGCCAGTTGAGCCCCAAACCCTCTCCTCTGCCCATTGACCCCCTACCCACTGTAGTAACAACTGAACTGAAGGACATTGTTTTGCACATATACACATGTAAACACCTGAATGTTCTCTTTCTTTTCTCTCGCACATGCAGGTAAAGCGTATTATTGTACTGTTAAGAAAGTAGATAACTTACTAATTCACTGCCCAGGAGTAGATGGTACCCTCAGACGATAATTACCTGGAAGAATTGTCACACCAATTTGTATATGAAATAAAACGGCCAACGTACCTGCAAGGAAGGAGGGTACGTGTCTACTACACAGCATTCCTCTTGGCCATAGAACATTCAATGCCCCACCTTCAACCATACTTGCCTGCCCTAAGAGATAGATCACTTAGATTGGCGTGGGAACAGCTCTTCGCCTGGGCACTGAATGACTACTTGATAGGGAGAGCTTAACAACAATAACTAATCTTAATAACGAGCATATTAAGAATTTTCAGGCGGGCAACTGTAACGTCGCAAGAATAAGCTGCCGGACTGCAGCAAGGTAAGAGCAAAATGCCGGTGAAATTAGCATTTGTAATAAAAGTGATAGGGATTTTAATGATCACCGGGTTCTTGGCTGCCTCTGTATGGCAGTACAGCTATGCTATTGATATTATTGCTGTACCCAAACCTAATATACCCCCACCCCCAGCTGCAACAGGTGTTATGTCAGGTGGTACTAGTAAAATATCACACAAGGAAAATAGAGTTAAACAAAGCACATACTCAGATAATAAAGGCATTGACAACTACGTACAAGATTCAGCACACATCTCAAACAACATGTGGTACCAACACATGACCAAAATAGGCAAGCAGACAACAGGAGACAGCTGCTACGTTTGCTCATTGATTCCATACGCCATGAGCGCTTCTCGGACATTTGTTGCCACAGAGATAGATGGAAAAATAGCACGATGTATAATATATCTGGCACTGTTCCAGACGAAAGGAAGATTTCAAGGGACAGTGGTGCATCTGGTGTGGAAAACACGAGATACATATCCATATGAAAACAACTTCCTCAAGACTTATTTGAGTTACCACAAGAGCAGTTTACATGCTGAAGGATTCAAATACATAACAAGTGGTCCTGAAAAAGGAGAAACAAAGAAGGTAACGCTGCAGTACCTACCATGTGATTGGTACGCCACTGAAGTGCCTGGTAAAAACTGATGTTGGCAAAGACCACTGATAACAATAACAGGGAAGGTGTACATGGACAACAAATGGGACATAGGAGTGGTTGGCAGTAACATGGTCACAAGAGAAAACATTTCAACTATTGATGGACATAACCATAGATGTTGGATGATTTGGATCAAGTATGTACCCATGCTCACGTGGATGGAGAAGGATGAAGACCCAATAACGATACTGCCGCTAACTGCGCCTAAGATATGCTACCAACATAAAGGAGAGGTGGATGTAGGATACAACACCAACTGTGAAAGCGTGATGCAGTTACCTGAGGGGGGAGCGGGAACAGCAGTAGTAATGGACCATTACTGGGCCTGTGGAGACAAGGCGTATCCCACACTGCCCCCTTTGTGGAATGGTGTATGCACTATAGTACATGTTAATGTACCATCACTAGTGGTACCCCAGAAGCATGTGAATATGGCGAATTTCCCCAAGATGGATGAAGGGAACAAAAGAAAGAAGAGATCTGCACAGCCTCGGAAAGGGCCAGAGAACAGATGCAACGGCAATAGCACTGTGCTCAACAGAAGAAAAAGACAAGGAGAACCTCTGACAGGAAATTACCTGTGGGGAAGGTCGGAAACAGCACTGACCTCAATCCCGCCGGAACACAGACTATTCAGCAGAGCAGCTATGTTCTTCTCCTTAATAATACATCCTGGACTACAGGCCTACGCAAACGCAAAATGGCTCCAGATAACTAGGTGGGAACTAATGATGACAATTAACTCTACAGTAAATGGATTCAACGCAATAAACGAGGAATTTCGAGCAGTAAGAATGGTTGCACTACAGAACAGATATGTACTGGACCTCCTCACAGCAATGGAAGGAGGAGTATGCGCAAAGATAGGACAATCATGCTGCACCTTCATTCCTGCTAACGATGCTGACAATGGTACACTCACGGAAGCTGTATCACAATTGGCCCAGATGCACTCAAAAATGATGGATGAAAGTAACGGTGTGAAAAAGGAGGAGAGCTGGTTTTCAATATTATGGTCATGGATGCCATCTTGGCTGTCAGATGGACTGACAACTATAGTTGGATGCACTATTTTGGCTGGAGCTGCACTGATCATAATAAGATTTTGGAAAGCCCGGAAGGCACGTACCACAGACGAGATGATCGAAATGGTTGGTATGCACCTCTTGATGCCAACAGATGACGGCCAACACACAGGCACAATCATAAAAGAGAGAGAGAAGTTGCGCAACCAGATCATCACCAACCACCTGGACCCACCATCTGTGAAGCTCGAGAACCCAAGAAACCCAAGGAGCTACATAGGGAAATGGGTATACTGCACACCTGGAGGAACCTGTGAATATATGTATTGGTCATTTGAAGACCATGTTAACCACTATGAACATTTGGGAGGAATAACCAAAATATGGAGAGTAAGAGGAGATAAAGAAAAGGATATGTTTGTGGTCGACAAGTCGACCAGAGGGGGGACTGAAGTGGGAGAATGGAAGACCAGGCTCCCGCCTTTCCCCTCTCGCGCTTGGCCTAGAGGATCACGGCCTAGACACCCGCCACAAGAGGAGTTTGCCTACCTACCGGATGACCAAATACCCTGGTACAGGAACATACGGATGTGCCCATCTACCTGCCCAGCAGCCTGCCCTGTCCATGCCGACACCTGCGGCACGGATCAACTTGACTAAACCTACACGTCGTTAGAGATGCCATGACGACTTAGCCAACGGTCAGCACACCTGTGCAAATATACACACCTTACACTCCTGCACCAATCTACACGAAGAATATACTCAGTGCTATGACGTAGGCAACAGACATACTCACGGACGTACATATTTATTATTTTCCATATAGGCTCTCAAAATGCAGAAACGCAAGACGCATCATGTACTTATATAAAAAAGGCTTGCTCACGCTTCTTCTAAGAGCCATGTACTATAATGAAGAACATAACGGAGACACGATGAGGATAGAGCAATATGATACCGTAACCTAAAGCGCCCTGCATCAAACGGTTCCACCTATGCACCAGGCCCAAGTAGGCCGCAAGCAAAAGCTTCCATGAACATTGAATGAGCAAGAACTGGGTTGCTGACCCTGCAGAATGAGCCCGGCAAAAGCACACCGCCAAGGACACAATGTTGCAATCTCGCACGCTGCAAGCCAACGCCAAGGTCGCACCTGCAAGATAAACCAGGCACACAGTAGGAAAAACAATATTAATTATGTTGAATTTTGCCTCAAACATGGTCCCACCTCACGTGACAAAGCCAAACCTGACAAGATGCCAAGCCCAGGAGGAAGGAGACGCCTGAATCCCACGTTTCAAGACACAGGCAGATACAATTAAAAGACTCATTGGACATCTGCAGCAGTGGGAGTAGTTGACCTCCCAACAGATGAATAAACCCTCACATTGTTCACACCTACCCATATTAAAACATTGTTGCAAATGACAGGTGCACCGCGAGCTGGGAACAGCGATAGTCCAAGACTGGGAGGCTCGCGAGCGAACCAATCAGAACATGGGGCTCTTATCACTGACGCCATTAACATTGACCAATCCTCAGAGGTCTTCATGTAACAATTTTCATGTATCAAATTGAAGAGACAGCCCAGGTATACCACCTGACTAACCTTCAGCCACTAACACTGTTCTCTATATGTGCGCTATACTAACCCTACCACTCGAGTAACCAATCCAGAGTGGAAATAGGTTTTTTACTAAACTTTGTAAGATGACGCAAGTAGCGCATCATACTAAGGTAAAAAGGGCCTGCGAGCCCCACGATTGTGTGTGTGTCAGGCCGGACGCGTACGCTCCTTGACCCATCCCTGCCGTTTGTCTAATAAACAGCAGAGTCACCTTGCTTCTTGCGTGTGTCTCATACTCTATCTCTTTTGGGATATACGGGAGGAGTTGGGGCCTCCCTGCCCGGAGGTCTGCGGACGGTCCGGCCGACCCGGCAGAATTTCCCCCCGACACAGGGACCAGAATTCTCTTGGATTTTTTGTTGTTAGAGTTTTTAGCATTTGCTCTGAGTCATTCTGGTGCATTGCTGCTTTATGGTGTCTCACCCAAGATTTGTAAGATCTTGTGGCAGCTTTGGCGTAGTCCTTTTGTACCTGATTATTGGTGACTTTAGCCAGACGGTTTAATTTACGCATCTGCTTTTTTTTTCAAGGCTAGTTCTTTATCATACTCGTGGACCCCTTTTCCATTGGGTCGGTGACATAGACCCTTTTCTTTCCTATGCGGCAACAACAAGGGCATGTAATTAGGTCTACTTGTAGAGTCTATCTTTGTTTTACTGAGTGCATCAAATTTCTCAGCGATTTCCTTGATGTTGGTTGCTGTAAATTGGATTTGCGACGACTTTCGCGCTACCTCCACCTCAAATGGATATGTTTGCTTTGGAGTTGATTCGGACTCGAGAGTCATTATCAGAGGATTATGGGCGCTAAATTTTGTTCTGTATACCTCAAAATAGTCAACAAAGGGGAGGAAAGGATAGGAGACGTAAATATGATCCAGTGTTGCTGACGTTTCGGCACGTTCCCAAGTTGGAATTCGGGGTAAATGGCCTCTAGCTGGTGCGACATTGTAAAATTTTCTCGAGTCCATAAAATCAGTCCAAAGCACACCTCTCAGAGCAGAGGGGCAGAGATTTGGTGCTGCAGCAGTTTGATCAACTCTTGCGTTAAGGTCGCCACAGATTATGATGTAGTCAGTTTTCTCTTCAAGAAGGAATTTATCTATGGTTTCCGTGATGGTATCAAGAAATTCCATGTTACTTGTTCTCTGCGGGTTCCAGTAGACATTGATGATTCCGAGGTTGGATTACATATTGCTTCTTGATATAGATTCTATATGGAACCACTCAACTAGTAGAGCTAACATGCCATATGATTCGGCCACTTTCTTTTTGCTAGAAATGCCCGATCCAATTTTAATTGCCGTTAGGAGGTTAGTGACGGTCTTCCAAACAAACCTTTAACTGCTGAAGAGATGTGTATGTCATATCCATCTAGTACTGGTGGTTCCATAAGCCACATCTCCTGGAGGCAGATAATATCAAAGTCACTCAAGTCAAAAGCGTCTGGCTTGATAAGGTGATCGTGACCCCTCGTGTTCCAAGAACACATGATACTCCTGTTCCGTCGTAAACATTCCAATGTTAGAAGTCCCACAGGCGTCGGTGAATCTTTTAGTTGTTAATCTTGGTGGTTTGGGTTCAGAACCTTTTTTAACCATCTCCAAGGCCCCAACGGTTCACGCTTTTTATTGTCGGCCCACTCAGCAGTTTCATCAGTGGACTCTGAGTGCCTGTAGTTTTTCCCCCATCTGGGATTTGAGCTCCAGTTACCTTCATGTTGGAATTTTCGATGATTTGTGTAGGTGTTCGACGAGTGTAATCTCGATCTGAATCTCCCTCTGCTAAGTTCAGGTTTCTCCCTCAAAGCGACTCTTCTACTGCCCACCGGCAGATCTGTAGTGTTTAGGTGGCATTCCGAAAGGCCCACCGTCGCATTACTTCACAGAGGAACAGCCTTTTCCGCACCTTCAGACACAGGAACTTCCTCTATCGAGAAGCCTAATTGAATTAAGGCGGCGATCCCATCTTCACCACCGTCCAGGTCCACGAGATTGTTCACGTGAAGGTAAGTTTTAGCCTTCCCGTCTCTATGGTAAGAGATTTCAATGCCGGTATGCTGGTTAAGATTTTCAGGACCGTCTTTCTGTTCAAGACGAGGACATTTTTCCCGGCTGCGAGTTGTTGCATTTTATAGACTCTGGTAGATGTTACTTTAGAATCGCACTGAAGCCTTGTCTCACCCGATACCTTTGTAGTATTTACAGTTTTCGTCTTTTCAGGTATTTTTTCATGTTGTTTTGGCCGCACATCCCATTTTTTGGCCGATGGGTCCGCTGGTAGTTTTTCGCTCTCTTTACACATTGTAACTTTTGTTTTATTTGTCTTTGAAGGCAGGGAACTCACAATTTATGGTTCTTCTCCATCATTTACGTTTAACTCCAAGTTCGTTTCCTCTTCGTTCAGATGGACCGTCAGGTCAAGAAGTGACGAATTCCCCATTGAGCCTTGCTCATTTAGTTTGGAATTGTCAAGTTCGATTATAGTTTGTTCCATTTCTGAGTTACTGCCTACTAGGGCTTGAGGTGGCGCGTGGATAGTTGCAATCTTTTCCTGAGTCGAAGCAATTGCTTTAGGAGTTTTAAACATTGCTGGCGTTTTTGGGTGTTCTTTGCTTTTCTTCCCGTTTTGAAGCATAGAGTTTGTGCCCTGACTTCTAACGGCTTGATTTACCTTTGCACCTTTTGTTTGTAAATCCTTTGTATTTGAGGACAGAAGATGTTCTAACTGGGGGTTTTGCCTGTTTTCCCCAAGATTTCTTGCAGTGGTTAGTATGGTAATTAAAGATTCAAGCCGGGTAAGCTTTGAGTCCCATTGTTTCTCTTTCTCCACGTTTTGTTGGTTTTGGGCAGTAATGAAACCTTCCAAAAATGTTACTTTTGTGTTCAGGGTCGAAACAAGAGTTAAAGAATCCTTCATTGAATCGTTAATTGATTCATACAATTTTACAAAAGGTGCCAGCCCCACTGTTATGGCGGACATGATTGTAAGTAAGTCTGGCGTTTCTTTGGGAAGGTGGCCCACCATGTCACTTGGTCTTCTATTTCTAACTGGTGTTGAGGTGTCTTTTAGAAAGTCATTATATGAAGACTGTCTTCCAGATGGAGGGTCAGATAGAAATATCTTTTGTCCATGCGTAACCAGCACAGGTGGAACGATTCTAGGAACGGACTTATTCCTCAATTCTGGTTGGGCTGTCATTGGTGACGAAGTCTTTCTTTGGTTATTTACTTTCATTTGAGGGGAAATAGTTGATGGTATTAGTAGATTTTCCCCCTGTCCGGCTCTCTCCGAATGATGTGGGGGGACATCTTCATCGAGCAGATTTATTGTCTCTGTTTGTGCTCCCGTTTGACAAGGGTTGATCTTATTTCCTTGCACATCCCTGTCACCTCGGCTGCTGGATAGTGGGGTGGTTGAGTATCCACACTGGGCCTCAACTGCACTATGAGTGGAATTCGCTATTTTTTCTCTTTGTAGCGCCACTGGAAGTAATTCCAGTGGAACATCGAGCATTTCTGCATCGGAAAGTTCGGTGTCTGTTTGTGGTATCCTCTTTGTTTGTTTAAAAAAGAATTCTTTGAGCGTGTGTGGTGTCGGAAGATTTTGAAAGGTAGATTTGACTGAGTCACATTTTTTTTGTTTCTGAATTGTAGCCCTTTTTAGTTGCTGGGAGCTATGCTCTAAATGTTCCCCCAGTTCCTTTCCACTCTTTCTTAATGATGCTCTTTTTTTTTAATAGCGCCATTGCAATTTCTCTTTTCTGGGCAATGAGCTCACCAGTTACGGCATTTTGTCTGTTTCCCTGAGTTGGTCGATCTGGGGTTGCATCCGTGAACCCATTCTCAATAAGAGGCAAGGGAGCCTGTTGCTGCGAGTCTTGGCTTTGCCACGAGGTGGCGGCAGAGAGAAGCTCTGCGGTGGCGTCGCCTGAGTCTAACACAGACTGATGTTTGGAAACTTCAGCTTCCGCCTGTGAAAGGACTTGGTGGTATTGGATATCTGAACCCTCGGCAAAAGTAGCGCGTGGCCCCATCACCCTCACCAATGGGGCGAGAGGGACGTGGGAGCCACAAGCAACAGCCGCCACCGGCGCGACAACCTGCAAGCTGAGATCAGCCGCGCGGGGTCCTACGAATCCGCTTGGCTCACTCTCACTCGCCGCAGCGGAGGCCTGGAGACAGGCGATGGCGGCGGGCTCGTACTGAGCAGCGGTCTCCCAACGTCCAACCTTGGGTCTTTTTCAGCAAACTGTGTAAGTTGGAAACAGAAGGCTCGGGTTGGGGAGGTAGCGATGCCGGATACGATGTTTCACAGGAAACGTTAATAGAATCCTCCTCGGAGCTTTCACTCGTTGTGTTCTCCAAAGTCCCGTAGGAAATGTCGTTTGATGTTTTCTGAGAGGTCAAAGGGCTTACGACCTTACAGGACGCTTTCTCAAGAGGGTTCTCAGGGTGGCTAAAGTTCGTTTGGATGGGGGGCACTGAGGATCCCTCCTTACCTCTTAGCTTCCGTAGACTGCTTCCTTACCATCCACCAAACAGCCGAACAACAGCCAGCGGCCTTTACTCAGTCGGGCTTAACGCCGCTCGGCTGTGCTGGTCTCTGCTTTGTGGCCCTGGATAAGTCACGTGAGCAGTCACGTGATAGGCACAGCGCTCCGCCTCCTCATGGAAGAGAGCAAGCGAGTTGGAAAGCACGAGTTCGTAAGAACTCCCAGCGCACGTTTTCAGGTAGCAGCAGCGGAAGCAAGAGTGTTCTTTCCTCACAGGGATTTCAACTTCTGTGGATTTACACATCACATCATATCATATCTTTATGTTTAACTTTTTCTACTTGTATTAATATAAAATGATGCAGGTCATTCTGTTTCTGAAAGGGAGGTCTTCTAACCAGACCCTCCTTTCATAAATGCTCCATGCCAAAATTATAGTGCATACATGTGCCTTTGCTGGGACAGCCTCCTGGCTCACTCAGCACCAATCTTAAAGTGGGACAAGAAAGGTTCATAAGTCACGTGTGCATTCCTGACTACTGCTGGAACACAGCGTTACTGCAGGCAGAGGTGGCTTTTCCCCTTTAGTCCCTATGTTTGCAAAGTTAATGATTGTGTGCCTTCATTATTCTGGTGACACATACATCTTTAAATATAAGCTGTGCCATGTTGTGTTATGGTGGCTACTAAGAGCACCATATTATACCATCATTGCATTTTGAAATCATACTCGTGTCATGTCTGTGAGAAGGGCCCAACTATGACAGGAATGATGTGTATTAGTGTGAGATCTGAATGTCTCTGCAGCTGCTATTTGGGACAATAGTTGGTGCTGCCTTTTAATCCTCCTGCAATAAAGGCACAGGGACCTTCACCAGGAGATCTCTTGCCATAACAAAGTGTTTCTCAAGCCTGGGTGCTTGACAGCTGAAGTCCCTTTGAAGTCACCTGGTATGGGATGGGGATTAGAGTAGCCAGAAGCAGGTGGTGGTCTGAGAGAGGGGTTCCACCCTCTTGGTTTCTGTTAAGAATCTCTACCACTGCCTGGCCACCGCCCCATTTCCTGCAGGACAAGCCACTCTGGGTATGTTGTCAGAAGGCAAAAGGTACTTTTTACACTGCATGGACTGGACTGCCTAAATCATGCTTGCTTTGGACTAATCCCCTGCAATTATTTGCCTTTATGGAGAGGAAATCATCTCCTTATTTGATTCCTCCTTGGACTCTCAAGACAAGAAGGAGGATTCACTGCACCTCTGATGGGGAAAAAGTCTATATCAAAGTCCTCTGCTGAAGAGGTCAAGGTAAAAGGCATTCAAGTCAGGGGCAAACTCTGCTCCCAACTCAACCCCATGGAACAGTGGGGGAGGAAGGATAGCTCAGGGGAAACGCTTTTTTTTTGGAAGCAAAACAACACAGCGCAACACAGGTAAAACCCTGATCCCACGCTTAGAAATCACTTGTTGGTATTAAGCATGTTATAAATGAACAATAAAATAAAAAATAAACAGTGGGTGTGGTACTGCTGTGGACAATTTCTCTGCACCCTCAGATGCTGGTAGGCAGGAAACCACTTGCTAGAGGTGGCAGGACCTCCAAGTGTGCTCTACAACCCTTCCTGGCTGGGAAGTGTAGGAAGGAACATACCTTTCTCCTTAGACACAGGGCTGGGTCTCTAAGCAACCAGAGAACCACCACTGTCTCTCGCTTCATCTCAGAACTGCATCGGGACCCATTTGGGCGCATTGTACATGGTCCAAGCTGCTGCATACAGAGTTCTCTCTGACCTTGACACTTGAGCGCCTGTGCACCTTTTAGTTTTGCTCGACGCCAAAACTCTGCCGTCTCTTCTTCTTTGAACCACTGAATCTTGAAGCATCCTCAGCTCGACAACTTGGTCACCAGCTTCTTCAATCTCGAGACTGCGGCTGCTGCAGTATCTCAATGCTGTATTGGGCCAGCTTGCAACCAAAGGCCAGTCTCTGCTTTTCTGCAACTGAAGCCAATGAGTCTTCCAGCTCTGCTTAGATGACATTGCTGGCCGTCCCCAGCGTCTTTGACCTGCAAACTGTCGCTGATGCCAAAAAGCACTACATCGTAGGACCCTTTGCCAAAGCTCTCTGGCTCGATCCAGCCAGCACCAATATCGCCCAAGCTCCTGGTTCAACATTGAAAAGACTGGCTGAATCCTGTTGAGTCCCAAAGACAAGAACAAGACGTATTTGAAGAGGACATGTCCCCTAGTTCACCTTAAAGGACCATAGTGACTTTTAAGCCCCCTTCTTTGCCTTTTTGACAATATATCCTTGAACATTAAAATTGCTGCTGAAAGTTCTGTATTCTCTGAGATTCTTTTGCAGGGGTTGATTTGTAGAGTTTTAACTCGTTTGTTTGCATTGATTGATTTATTCTGTTATTGAAGTGTATAGAACCTTGATTGGACATTCTTTTATTTTTGGAACAATTGAGCTAATTCTGTTTGGGTTGCTACTATTCTCAGTTCATGTAGCCTGCCCATTTTACCAAAAGAGGAAGCTGTGCATGTCTCACCTTTATGATTGTGATCACTGCTGGTTTAGATGTGTATGGGGTTGAGTAGGCGGTACAACCTCTACACATCCCTGTGCTCCTGCAGAGCAGTAGTAATTAAATCACAGGTAGGCTGATTGATTATCTGCTAGGTGTTGCTGGGTAGGGTGTTAGCTTACCTTCTGGGAGGGCTGCTACTGCTCCTTGTCTGCCAGAGCAGCTGTTATGAGTAGCAGGATGTATCTTAGGGCAAGAGAATTGGGTAATTTTGGCCTCATGTGAGCTTTCAAACAAGCACTCATTTTGAAATGTCTGTTGCACTGAGACTCTTGCACAATGGGTGTTGGAAAGTAAATCCCTCATCACCCCCCTCCCACCATTTTCAATGTCCATTGGCTCCTTACCAAGGAACAGGCCAAGAACCTCCATACAAATGTAAAGGTGGAGCCAAGTACCCCCCACTTAAAAACTTCCGCCCCCATGATGCCTATATGTTGGGAGCCAGAGTGTGAGACACGTGCAGTACCAGTGAAAATACCTGTACTGAAAAGAATCCTGGAAGTAAGGTGCCCATTGAGGAAGCCATATATGCACTCACGACAATATGATGGTCATTTGAATGAATTCCCAGAGGAAGTGTGAAAACGTGCAAGAAAGAAGATTGGTGACGTCATGCGAAGCAGAGCTGACACATCCATAAAAGAGGCTGAAGACCATAAACATTTCTTTTTTTTTTTTTTTTTTTTTTTGATGCTGTAGTTTATTTGAAAACTTTTTCATCATTTGGTTAAGTTGGATTGGCTTTTTTTTTTTTTTTATTTTTGTTTGTCTAGTTCGAGTATAGAAGAAAGAAAGAGAGCAATTGTGTAAGTGTACTTGTTGTTGTGGCCGCTGAGGAGAGCGGTCCATCTTTCTTGCGTACACATTTGTATCGAAGAGAGTTGGGAAAAGGCACCAAATTCTTTGCGTTGTGACGCGAGTTCGTTACATTCCATGACGAGGTGGAATATGGTTTCCTCGATTTTTTGGTCTTTGCAGAACCTGCAATAGTTGTCTTCCTGCTTGATCTGTCTTTTTGTAGCTAGGTATGCTTTTGTTGGAAGAATGTTTAGTCGAATTTTTAAAAATGTTGTTCGAATGTTTTGGTCTGGAAAGGTTTGCAGGTAGGCTGGTGGTTCGTGGATTCTCCTGTTGTCTTTTGTGCAGTGTAGATTCTGTTTGTAGGTGTTTTTTTGTTGAATGGTCTTTATCCAGTCATTGTGCAGCAGTTTTGTTTTTGCGTGTTGTGGACGAAGTATGAGTAGTTCTTCTGTGATATTTTCACTAACCATTTCTTTTCTCATTGTGTCTTTCCATTTTTGCAATATTGTCGTGTTGAAGGTGTTTTCTTTATGTCGCAGTATTTGAATTGCTGGAGTTTTCCCGTCTGTCAATATTTTGCGAAAGATGTCTAGTCTTTTCCATTGTACGACTGATTCAATTGATTGAGTTGCCAATTCGTAGCGTATTCTTGGCATTGGAAATGTTTGCGGGAGGCGAAGGACTTTGCGCCAGAAAGCCGCTTCATATTTTGTCCAGTTGACTCTCTGAGCGTTCAGCATTGCTTCAGTACCATAGGTGAGAATCGGAATGTACTTGTGTCTGTAGTAGGAGATAATTGGCTTGAAGGAGAATTTGCCGTATTTTCTGTGGAGGAGGCAGCCTTGTCTTGATAGCGTTTGGGATGTTTGTTCGATTTTGTCTAGCCACTGCTCTTCTGATTTAGACTGGTTTATTGTGATCCCAAGGTATTTAAACGAAGTAACATTTTCTATTTCAACATTGTCGATCGTAAAGATACGCTGGTTTGTTCTTTTTTTTTAGTGGTTTGGTGAGAGTCATTGTCTTTGTTTTTTCCGTATTGATCGTTAATTCATTTTATTTCATGTACTGGCTTAGGTCTGCCAGTGTTGTTTGTAACCCAGTCGGTGTTTTGTCTAGTAACACGATATCATCGGCGTATGCCATGACTGGGACTGGGATCGAGTTGATTTTAGGGGGATTGGTTTTGTGTGATTTTAGATGGTCTTCAATATCAGCAGTGAACAAGTTGTAGAGTGTCGCTGCCAGTGGACATCCTTGTTTGAGTCCGTTTTCTGTTGGTATGGCAGGTGTTGTAGTTCCTTGTCTCGACAATCTAACTTTTATCGTGGTTTTTGAATATAGTAGAATAATCGGTTCTAGGATGTCAGATGGACAGTTCCATGTTCTAAGTTTCGACCATAGTTTTTCGCGCGAGATTGCGTCAAAAGCCATTTTTAGGTCAATGAATGCTGCGTAAATTGTCGAGTTGGAGTTGATAGCTTCATGTTTAATTACTTGTAGTAATATCAGGTTGAGGTTTGTTCCAACATTGGCCATAAATCCTGTTTGTCTGGTCGAGAATTTGTTGTTTTTTATGGCCCACGCAGTGAGTTGGTTTAGAAGTACTGTTGCGAATAGTTTTCCTAGCGGATCGAGCAGGGCAATCGGACGGAAGTTTTGAGGGTCTTCTCTGGGGCCTTGTTTATGGATTGGTACGATTACTGCTGTTCTCCAGGAGTTAGGTATTCTATGCAGTTTATTGATCAGGTTTGTGATGTGGCATAGGAGGCTTGCCCAAGCGTTTGGATCTTCTTTGATTATGGCATTAGATAGTCCATCTGGACCTGGTGCTCTAGAAGTGTTGAGTTTGTTAATCAGGAAGATGAAATCTTCGAATTCTGCGTGTACTTTCCATGTTGGGTCTGTTGTAGTCTGTGTATTCTGTTGAGCTGTTTCTCGTGGTGCGTAAATGGTGGTAAAGTGCGTTATCCATTTTTCTTGGGTTACATTAGCTGTAAGCTTATGCTGTTTTTGTTGATTGTCATTGAGTAGGTTCCAAAGTTCTTTTGTATTGTGGGATTTGTGGCTTTTCAGTATTTGTTCAGCATCTGCTTGTTGAATGAGACTTTTTTGTGATTTAGTCCAGTTTCGATGGTTGTTTTTCAGAATTTTGATCTGGTATGAAGTATCGAGAGCTGGAGTTTTCTTTAACTCTCTTATTGTTCGGTTTAGGGCTTTTTTCCTTTCGGCAATTTCTTGGTTGTAGGAATGTCGATGGTCTTTCTGCGGGCGATTTTTACTGGTTTGTTGGAACGGAATTAGGCTCCATTCGTAGTCGATTTTTATAGCATTTGTCAGTCTTGCCTGTAGGAATTTTTCCGGTAGTGAGGTTAAGGATGCTTGTGGGATTCTCAGTCTTGTTGTTGTTCCATTTAGTTCTAATGGAGGAGGTGTGGTTGTGCTGTCGCTGTTTTTTCTAGTGTCGCTTCAGAGTGTGCGGTAAGTTGGTTGTGGTCGCTCCTGTCCGTTAATATCGTCTGTACGTTTGTGACTGATTGGTGAAGTTTTTCAGATAGAAATTTATAATCAATAATTGCATGGGACGAACCTCTGCTCCATGTTGGTGTATAGGATTTCGAGGTGTTCCCTTGACTTAGAAGGAGTAGGTTGCGTGTCGTGGTTTCTTTTATCCATCTCTTTGCATTTGGCGATAATTCTGAGTGCTTTAAGAGGCCACCGTTTTTATCGTATAACTTGATGTTCAGATCGCCACAGATTATTATTTCCGATATCGGGTATTTAGTTGTGGCCTCATCAATTGAGATGAAAACTCCGTCTAGGAACGTGTTTGTTGATATTGCTAGAGGGTTCCAATAGAGGTTTAGGATTAGGATTGTTGAGTTGTTTTTGTCTTCTCGATTTTGCTGGTTTTTTGTAGATGTTATTATGGTCAGTTGCGTCCAAGGGTTTATATTCTCGGAGAGTATTGCTGTACTGTGAGGGTTTATCTTGATTAGGGTGAGTAAGCCTGAAGCAGGTCTTCCTTGTTTTTGTGTGATAGCTGGGTTTAGGAATGTGATAAAACCATCGCATGCCGGTGGGTCGCTGAGCCAGGTTTCTTGGAGACATATGAAATGGTATTGCTCTAGTTCAGCGGCTGTGTCCGTGAATAGATGTAGATTACCTCTGGTGTTCCACGAGCACAATGACCAATTAAATCCATAGTTCATTAATTGTTATGAGATTGAGTTCATTGAGTATTCTGTAGATTCTGTTTCTAAAAAGGTGTTTTCGAAGTCATAGATTCTTCTGATTGCATGGGCATCTCTGTCTGGTCGTTGGCTTCTTATTGAGTCTTCTGTAGATGCAATATCTGATGAGGGAGTTTCAAAGCTAGTTCTGTTGGGTTTGTTAATTCTGTTTGAGTCTGCTTCTTCAGAGGTACGATTTGAGTATCTATCGTCAGTTGCCTGTTTTTGTTTCCTTTGTTCAATGTATTTGCCTTCGTAGCTTGCGGTTGCTTTATATTTTGGTTTGCTTGGTATTCTTGAGGATGTTGATGCCCAGCATGAGAAGCCTAATTTGTGTAATTGTCTTTTTGTTGATATGATGAGTTCTTGGTTATTTGGGTCTGGGAGCTCTATGACGATCTTGTCCAGGTTCCGATCGTCTTTAAAGGTTATCAGAGCAATATCTTTTGTTGTGAGTTTGTTCAGGCGAGGTATTACGCCAAAAAGGCGTAGTAGGTTTGTTCTATTTAGAGTTACCGGTTCCTGGTTTTTATTTGCATTTTCAATGTGGATTTCATATGTTTCATTTTGTCGTAGTGGATTGACGAATGTTGGTCGGATCTGGCTGTGTTGACTGTGGTCTTGTGGTGTTGTTGTTATCGAGATCGACGAGATGGGGTCATAGGGCTCATCTCTGGTTGTGAATAATGAGATGTTTTCCATTGAGATCATTGAGATTTCTTCTAGGGAGATTTCATTAGAGTTGTCTTGATTTTGATTCGATTGTTGGTCGAGTATTGAGGCGTATTCGTCGATTATTATGTAACTCGTCTGGATTAATGGTTGTGGAGAGTGTTGATTGTTTTCTAATGGTTGTTCTTCATGGGTGGTCATGTCGAGCAATTCCTCGTCGATCGGCGATTGTGGCAGGGTAGGTTGCGCTAGTTTGGGTTTTGTCTGGGCTACTGAACTTGAATGCTTTGTGTGTTGGCAGCTGGTAGTTTCTTCTTTGATTGTTGAGCAGTTTGGGTGTTCTGGGTTATATTTCTTAGAAACGCTCGCGAGCCCGTTTGTCGTTTTTTGTTATTTTTCTGTTGGGTGCCTTTTATTTCGTTTGTTGTTTTTTCTTTTTCGAAAATCTGAAAGTTTTCCTTTGGATTCTTTGTTATGTTGCTTGAGATAATGGTTTCTGTTTTTTTGTTAGTAATATTTTGACTTGGTTCTTTCAGTATTTGTTGGGCAAGATCTGTGATTGTTTCAGGTTGTGTCTGAATTGGGCATTGTGGTGATTTTGGAACCGGCGAGATTTGTAGCCGTTGGTCGTTTGGTCTGGTTGCTTGTTGCTGATGGTGTTCTTTGAGCATCTGTAGTAGTTCTCCTGTAAGTTTTGTTTTCTCTTGTCGGTCTCCTCTTGCGATCTCAGCTAATCTTTGTTGCCACCGGTGTGTCTCTTCTGCTTCTATTGTCAGTCTTGATTCCACTGTCGAGACAAAATGTTCGATGTGTATCTGTTTTGAATGGATTAGTGCTAGAAGGGTCGCTTGATCTTTTATTGAATCTTTCAAGTCTTCTTGTAATTTCAAGAAGGGGATCATTGACTGGGAGAGTGTTGCGATGAGCATATTTTGCAAGTCTAACATTGTTGTTGGGATTCTTGGATGTGTATCTTCTTCATCTTGTTCATGGTTGTCATTTTTCTGTTGGGGGTCTTTTGGTTTTTGGTTCTTGATTATTGGGTCTGGGGTACAGTAGGATTCATCCGAGTCATAGTTTAATCGTGATGGGACAGTTTTACGTTCATCCAGTTCTGGTTGTCGTTCCTTTTTCATCTGCTTGTTTTGGTTTCCATAGGGGATACATGGGGTTGAAGTTGATTGCATTTGATTTGCTTCTGTTCGTTCTCCAAATACTTCTTTTCTTTTTTCTGCAGTAGTCATGATTGACTCGATTTCGGTAATGTCCAGTGATAGTTTTGCCAATTTGTTACTTGTTTTGGATGTTGTTGGTTCCACTATGCTGGTGGATTTAACGGAGTTGTGGGTTTTAAGCCACGCAAGCCGTGCTAATCTTGCTTTTTCTTTTTGCTTCAGTTGGTCTGGTGTTGGGACTGCTAGTTTTGTAGTTAGGTCTTGTGTTCGTTCAGGTTGTTGGCAGGTTGAGGTTGGCTTGAAGACGACAGGGTCAGCTGTGAGTTTTGGTTCTTGATTGTTAGCTATTTCCTGAGGATTGCTATCTATTTCGTGTAGTTTCTTCGATTTCATGGATTGCTGATTTCGGTTTTGTTTGTCCGGTGTTAAGTCCTGTTTTGTGGTCGTCTGCAACTGTTTGGTTGTGAGTTCCATGGGTTCTTTGTTGCGGTTGTAAGATTTGTCAAGGTGTCTTGTATCGCGTTGTTTAGAGGATCTTGTTTTGTGGGCTGGTGGTTTGTGTTCAGAGCAATTGAAGGACTGATCAGTTGTTGTTCAGATTCGAGTTGGAGAGGTGGTGATGATGGCACGGACATAATGGGTTGTCCAGATTTTGTAGTTGGTTTCTGAGCTTGAGGTTTGGTGTCCGGGCTGTTTACCTCAGATGAGATTATTTGCTGATTTTCTACTGTACTGTGTGACTCCACTGATAGTTGGGAGGATGTCACAGTGGAATTAACAGTTTCTAGAATTTGGTCACTGGCGTCTTCTGAGTTCTGTTTAGAATCTGAACACTGTGTCAGGGACTTTGGGATTTCTTTGTACAATGTCACTTTCTTGAAGGATTGTTCCAATGTTAGCTGTAGTGAATCTTGCTCCGTGGTGTTAGCGATCGCGGTCTTGGTTGTTTGTCTTGTTTTTGGGCGTTGAGTTGGGTTTTGTTTATTGGTGCGACTTGTAGCCATTGTTTCCCGATTGTAGATTGCTAAACTTAAGTTTTGCGAGGTTTCTGTTTGGTTTCTCAGAGTACTGGCCCCCTGGGTAGGGCTTGCTGCTGTTGTCTTTGTCTGATTCGAGCGTTTTGGTATTTGCTGGGGTCAAGTTGTTTCAGGGCCGAGAGTAAGGTTGTAGGCAGCTTACTGTATTAGATTGAGCTGGGTTAGGTGGTGTGTCGTTTGGGAATCAAGGGTCTCCCGCTCGATGAAGGTACGCAGATGTATGTTCGTTGCGGTCTTCCGTGTTTTTTTTTTTTTTTAGTTCGCTTTTAGGATCCAAGGGTCGAACCCTTTCGGTCTCCTGGTCAGCGGTGGCTGCGTAGGTGTATCTTTGTTTCGCTCTTCTGTAGTGGATCAGGTTGCGCTTTCAGGATCCAAGGGTCGAACCCTTTCGGTCTCCTGATCAGCTAGGCTGCGCAGGTGTATCTTCGTTTCGCTCTTCTGTAGTGGCTCGAGTTGCGCTTTCAGGATCCAAGGGCCGTACCCTTTCGGTCTCCTGGTCAGCGAGGCTGCACTGGTGTATCTTCGTTTCGGTCTTCTGTAGAGGATCAAGTGCGCTTTCAGGATCCAAGGGCGGGCCCCTTTCGGTTTCCTGATCAGCGAATGGTACGTGATTATATGATCGTTTTGTTTCTCTGGAGCGGTTAGGGTTGAGGTTTCAGGATCCAAGGGGCAAATCCTTTCGGTCTCCTGATCAACGAGGGTAGCTGGGGATGCCGGGAGTTAGCACGTTAAGTGGCAGGGGCGAGGCCGCAAAAGCACGAGCAGCAGAGGATTCTGTTCGGTGTCAGGTGGAGTGGAGGCGCGTGTACGCTAGGCACAGGCAGGCTCCGGCATCAGAGGTGAGTCGCGCAGCTCCAGGCCAGCCGATGCGAGCACACGAGGGGACAGTACAGCTGTCAGCAGTCGCGACTGGGCTCAAGTCGATCGGCAAGTTCGGCGTCAGTGATGCAGAGCGTGGGTAGGTGGGAGACGAGGAGCCTGTCACGGGTTGAAGATCCCGCGGGGCGGGCAGCGGTGCTTCGGGTGTATGTAACGTGATGGGAAGCAGGTCACCTGCGCGGTTTTGAATGTCTTTGAATAATTCAGTGGGTGGATTTTCTGGGGGGGCGCCGCGGAGCCTGCAGAGCCTAAAGACCAAAAGACTCTGCAGCAGACTCCGCGGCCGCTCCGTGGTCTTCTGGGTATTTTAAAGTCACCAGGTGGAAGCAGGTGAAACAAAGGTAGGACAAGAAGCAGGTTCTCACAGGGTTCAGGAGCAAAAGCTGTAGAGTCCTCTCGCAACCACAACCAAAAGACTCTGCAGCAGACTCCGCGGCCGCTCCGCGGTCTTCTGGGTATTTTAAAGTCACCAGGTGGAAGCAGGTGAAACAAAGGTAGGACAAGAAGCAGGTTCTCACAGGGTTCAGGAGCAAAAGCTGTAGAGTCCTCTCGCAACCGCAACCAAAAGACTCTGCAGCAGACTCCGCGGCCGCTCCGCGGTCTTCTGGGTATTTTAAAGTCACCAGGTGGAAGCAGGTGAAACAAAGGTAGGACAAGAAGCAGGTTCTCACAGGGTTCAGGAGCAAAAGCTGTAGAGTCCTCTCGCAACCGCAACCAAAAGACTCTGCAGCAGACTCCGCGGCCGCTCCGCGGTCTTCTGGGTATTTTAAAGTCACCAGGTGGAAGCAGGTGAAACAAAGGTAGGACAAGAAGCAGGTTCTCACAGGGTTCAGGAGCGAAAGCTGTAGAGTCCTCTCGCAACCGCAACCAAAAGACTCTGCAGCAGACTCCGCGGTAATCTACATCTATTCACGGACACAGCCGCTGAACTAGAGCAATACCATTTCATATGTCTCCAAGAAACCTGGCTCAGCGACCCACCGGCATGCAATGGTTTTATCACATTCCTAAACCCAGCTATCACACAAAAACAAGGAAGACCTGCTTCAGGCTTACTCACCCTAATCAAGATAAACCCTCACAGCACAGCAATAATCTCCGAGAAGACCATAAACATTCTATTAGATCTAAGGAGAAGGTGGTAAAGATTAGCAATATTTCGGGCTCGAGATGAAGATGCTCATGCTACAGAAACGATGAAGAAAATGCAGACTCATTTTACAATTGTACAGAGGCAGTAATGCAACACACAAAGTATCCTTAAAGGCTGGCTGCATAGTGAATAGATTGTGGCGAGGCTCCAACTTATATGCATAGGAATGTATAGCCTAAGGATGTTCCACAACACACTTTAGCAGAGTATGGACCCTTGAATAGAAAGGCTTTTTCAGTGTGGCACAGTTGAAAAACGACGTAATGATGCATTTGAATTCAAGAAAGGCTTGGCTGGCCCGCCACCAGGAAGTCAAGGCCACTGTGAGCTTGGATGTTCATGCAGTAGCTACAAAACATGTGACTAGAACAAACTCCTGTCTGAGGTGAGGAGCACAAACATTGAAGACGTCAGAGGTTCATCATTTAATATTATTTTAAATACAGAAAAGCTCTGAAATATGGTCTCCAGTAACATGGTCGAGTGAAAATAGATACAGAGTTGAGCTGTATCGAAACCAAGAGACAGAGTATGCCTATAATCCCCTTTATTCTCAGTCACAGAGAATATTTCCAAGGCAATGTTCGAAGGCTAATTAACTGGCAGACGGCAAGAGTAATGATAGATGGGAGGCTAATTAGGTGGGGTGCTATGATCATGACCAGCCCACCAGCACCTGGGTGCCAGCCTGCGTGCTGCTAGCGTGTGTGGAATATTACAAAGGGGTACAAGGGTGCCAACCAATTGTAGAGGGCCATGTAGTAGAGAGCCCTGTAATTTATGTAACCAATAGGACGTAGTGTATTTGATGACGTTTGTAGTGACTTGCACTAGAGGAGGGCTTAGTTGTCCACCTGATGTTAGAAACCCAATCACTTTCCCAAAAAAGTATGGAACGTATACCTAGATGTTTCCTTTAAACCTATCACTTTCCCAAGTAGGTTTTTGTAGTTTGCCACGTAGATTGATGTCAAAGATGATGAGATTTTGCTATATAACCTGCATTTTTTTATGAAACTCGCTGAGTTCGTTATACTCCCTGTTTTAGATCATTGATATTAAAACTGATGTACTGTGCTAACTTCCTGAGTCAGTCTGATTATTGATGTTTGAGTATATTCTGCATCCCCATCCATCTCAAAGTATTGGTACCTTGTCTTAAAGGGTCTAGTGTTGGGTACATGGGTTCACAGGGTATCCCTTTGATCACCCTCAGAAGCTCTATACACCCACGCTCCCCATAATCCAGGGACACCCACGGAACGCCCACCACTTCCTACCTATCCTTCTTTTTTCCTCCTCCTCCACTCCCCAGTCCGCTTGGCCCCCATTTCTCCTCACCTCACTCCTTGCTGTTGCTCAGATGCCTGGCCTGCTCCTTTTCACACAGCGTGCATTGCGGAATGGATGATTCACTCTGTGTAACATTCTTTTTCTTCAATACGTACTGGGCGGGTGTACTGTTCCATATATAGGGCTTCTTATTGAGTATGTGGCCATTTTGCCAATTACATGCTGCCCCCACCTTTGGATTATTGCTCGATGTCATTAATCTGTTTCACTCAAACAGACGTACTGTGTTGAGAACTTTGGCTTGCTGACAGTTTTGATCTGTCAGTTGGGGATGTTGGATACTGAGGCTGAGCTTCATTACTCCAATTTCTCTGGTTGAGAGTGTAGTTGCAGTTTGAAAGGCTTTTTGATCTGTATTCTTGTCACAGCAGAGATGGTTTTCACAGGGTCCGCGCTGTGACATGCTGCGGGTAGCGGTAAAAAGGATTTTCAGTAATCGTAGCAAGCTTCTTGATCAGAGGGTTTGCGTTCTAGTCCAGTCCTTGGCAGAAATTCCTGTTTAGCTTCGCTAGATGGTCATCCAACATCTTGATTCCCAGATCCCTGTGCGGGTTGGCTGTTCTTGCAAAAAGTGGGGCTCCAACTGTTATCCTTAGGGCTTGTTCTGCACCTTTTGAAGAGTCCTCTGGTGAGTTTCTGCACAGGTGGTCCATGCCAGGGAGGCATAAGTACTGCGTGACTGCTCTGATCAGGTGATGCTTTGAGTGTAAAACAGGGTTTACTTGGACGTTATTAAAGAGGCGGGGGACAGTTTGGCGATAGTTAAATGGGAATAGGCCAAAATGAGCGTATCCAAATTACTGACCACACCAAAAGACCTAAAACACATACCACAAAAAGTTCAAACTTTTTGTGGTATTGGGTCTTTTGGTGGGGTCGGTAAATAAAAGAAACGCTATACAGTATACTGAGCAGGGTTGTTGGGACACCCCTGTGGCTAACCCGCTCAAAATAAAAATGTTACAAAACAAAACGGGGGCTGCGGGGCTGTCCCCCGCAACATCCCGCTCACTGTACTATACAGTATAGAGAGTGGGGGTTGCAGGGGATACATCAGCAGTTCACCCGAACAAAAGTAACACCCCACTCACTATACTATATACCCCTGCAGCTCACCGATCAACCCGATCAAAAGTTAAAAAAATACATAAAAAAATCACGGAAGTGAAAGCGAACCGGAGCAGCAGGGACACAGCGCATCGGAAGGAAAGGTAAGTAGGGGGGTGGGTGTTTTGGGGGTGTGCAGGGGTGGGGGTATGGGTGTGGGTGGGGTTTTGGGGAGGGGTTTGCACACATCGGGAATGTTCAAGGGAGAAATGACCGAAGATTATTTTGAGCAAATAATCTTCAGTAATTTCTCCCTCGAACATTTCCGTTGCGCACAAATCTCACTGATTCGTTAAATTGCCCTTATTATGCGTGCGATTGCACCACCTGTGATTGAGCATTATTGTTTTGCACTTACATTGCTGGTGCATTTTCCACCCATTTTCTCCTTGTGAACAGAAATGGGGCAGAGTGGTACAACAAGGGACAAAAGGTTTCTGCTTACTTTACTGCCTCCGAGCATGGCATCGAAATGTGGTTGCAAATCGGTTAGCGGATTGTGCAGAATATATACATACACTGTATTGTTATCAGCAAGCGCTCTGTTTTCACAAGGAATTTACTAGTAAGCCTCCCAGCCATTCAAATTAAATAAAGTGTATTTCTAGAAAGAACACGCACACCCACAAATATACAGTGGTGTAAGGGAGCTGGGTTCTTGCACATAAAATCCAACTGCAATCTTATTTTGAAAAAGAAATGGCTGCTCCTGTGACTGCTGCTGACCTGGGACACTCATGGCAGAAATAGATTCAAATGGGATATCGCTTAATTGTTTTACACTTCTCCAGCTGCCAGTTTTCACACGTATTGGCCTGCAATATTTGACTGACAGCTGTGGGTGCCCATGCAGGAACACCTGTTTGTCTCCTTTTTCCATAAAAAAAAATACTAATAGAAAACAGATTGTTTTATTTCTGTGTTTAGGAGTATAAATCTGTAAAAACGAAAAACAGAGCCTTATTCACAAGTCACACAACTGTATGATCTTGAGGGCCTGTAACTGAGACTAGACCCTGAATAGGTTGTAGCGAACCTAAGGCAATGGCAAAAGTCACAAAAGATGTAAGGCACAAAGAAATCTTAGAAACTGCTAACAAAAAGAAAACAAGGACGGGCAAAGCCTACAGGTTAGCTTTTGTGTCGGCATGGCACAGGCATTTAATCAGGCACTGCCATGATGGTACTACCTGGCTAGGAAAAGACAACAGATGGGAAATGGTGCGAGTACCTGGGCATATGATACTCATGAATGGCAAATGCCTATCTTATACCTATACACAAGTGATAACTGTTGACTTTGACAATGCTTGTTTTTAACAGAACTTCATTGCGAGGAACACGTGAGGACACATACTGCTTATAAACCAAGTAACTGAAGGGACACTTGGTTAGGCTATTTGTTTATACTAAGAGTACGACTCCAGCCACAATTAACTCATTGGGCCTCATTATGAGTATGCCGTTCCGGTAACAACGGTGCCTGTATGCTACCGGCACCGTTGTTACTGGACCGGCATAGTCCGAGTTCTGCAAGCGGGTGCCTTTCTGCCCGCCAGGTCTGACCTGGTGGGTGGAAAAGCACCCGCTCGCAGACCTTGACGGATGCACCGGCACCATTTATGAATGGTGTCAGTGTATCCGTCCTCTCCATTCCCATTGAGTTCTATGGGACTCGAATGGGAATGGGGAGTAATATTTCCCGGCGCCTGGCTATGGGGAATTACCGAGACCGCTAGGGCTGTAATGCCCCGGTTATTCCCCATTGCCAGGCGCTGGAAAAATAAACGACCCTGGCAGCAGCCGTGCCGTTTTTACCGGCACGGCTACCGCCAGGGTCGTAATGAGGCCCGTTAACTCTCAAAAGGCTATTTTCAAATGACACTGACACGCCGTATAATGCACACAGTTGGATGTTACTGCTTGATGGAGCAAGCTCAAAGAGATTCCAGGAAGATGTATTTTTAGTGGGGTGGGGCAGGTGGGCATGTGGTCATGATTTTAGGGATTAGTATGGCCATAGGCAATCAATTGGTGGGTAAATAACCAAACCAAACCCAGAGTATGTGCTTCCGGCCACAGATCCCAACTCAGTCCTAACTGTCAGTGCAATCATTTTGCTTAAGTGCCACCTGATAGCGAAAGGTAACAAAGGCTTTATAACCCGTACGTCATCGGTGCCCAGCCCTTCTATAGCTCGAAGGAGATAGCGTGCTGCTTTGTAAATATACAATTCCACTTAATAAAAAGTAAAAGAATCGCTGATCCATGTTTCAGAATGACAACCAGAGTAAGGTTTTCTAGCTGTTCATCCACCTAGAATACACATACAAAGACATGCATAGCCATGACATGACATCCTTAACATTCTCTTCGTGCTGTGTTAAGGTGCTGAGATTACGTGTGATTTGTTTAAACCGCATGTTGAATGTGGCGTTTAATTGTCATTTATTGGCAAAGCAGCGCCCCAAGTCCTCGATGATTAAATAATGAACCGTAAAGTAATCGACCTAATGACGGATTGATGAATTTAGCCGAAGACCGTATATTCATGTTGAATAATGATATATAAAGGAGACCACAGGCGATTGATCAAAAATATGTACTATCATTATCTGACTAGCCTGATTGATGCGGAGTGTGGGTGCAAAATGCAATTCTAGCACAGAACCACTTCTTAGGAGGTGTAATAATTGCTCAGGAGTACACATCATTACAGTCTCCTGAATCACAACCCCTGCTCTTTGCTTCCTCCCAGAATTGCCAAATATCAATGGCCTGATTACAAGGTTGGGGGTAGCGGTGAAACATCCCGTTTCCAAAATATTGGATAACAAATGTTTTCTCAACCCACCTAATCACGAGGTGCAGTAGAATTACTCGTTTTTTACTGCCCGCTTATATTTGGCAAAACGTTCATCCAGACAAAACTACCACATGCGGTATTACCTCCATTCACCAAATAATTCCAAAGGAACGTCAGAATGGGGAGTAACAGAAACTCATCTATAGGCGTAGATGCCACTGTTACCACTGGTGGTAAATCTCTTGTACGGTATTAGCACCCCAGATCTCATAATGAGTGCCAAGGACATGGCTTTCGCTTTTCTTTCCTGGGCGCATTCTAAATACTGCTTCATAGCACAGTACATATCTCTAGTACAACAAAGAGAGACTCTAGGGAAAAATACGAAGAAGGGCACCCCTAGAACTGAAAACGGTATACACATATGAACATTCTCGTGTAGCTCACTGGAAGTGACGCACTCCTTCGGAGGTACACGAGAAGGTCCATATTTGTATTACATATACATATCTCAGCACGTGCCCCTAACAGGCAAGTAAGCAGGCCAGTGCTCCCTCGTCAGTTTTAACAGGCCTGAACTTGTTACAAGACTTGGCAAAATCCATGCAGGTTTTCTGAATAATTAACAACATTAAATTAATTTTCTTGTCAGTAACCTGGAAACGAAATTAACAGAACATGGGATGACGAGTGTAGGCTTTTGTTTACGGTCTTTTTTTTAGCCCCCATTTTTAATACATCATGACCTTTCACAGACATCTTGAAGGGTCTGTGGAAGAAAGGTCAGAGGGGAGACTCACACAGAGGGGATTTAAAGAGAGTGGACAAAACTGCAGAAGACGGACACTGTGGAGAGATGGGTAGATATTGCCTAATCTCTTCCTTGATACCCGGAAGTTATGTCGGGATTTCTAAGTAAGCAATGCAGGCACTTCTCGCCCAGAGTAATGACTTCCTGTTTTGCAAAACAGGCTTATGGTAATAAGTAGAAGTTCTTGACTTCATGGTTTTGTGCCATAATTGTTTATGTTGAACTTTTCATGTTAGTATTTCTTTTAAAGTAAGAGGAAATTAGGGAAAAGGCGAAGATGGGAACAAAGCTATCATTCTATACCATGGACCTCATTCTGAGTTGGCCGATCCGGTAAAAAAGTGCCGTTATTCATGGATACGGAAACTTTACTGGACCGGCCGACTACGTGTTTGGGGGTGGGGTCCTGGGTTACCTCCTGCTCGGAGCTGGAGGTAAGCCAGGCACCCTAATGGCAAAAAAGCCCTCATTACCAGCACCGGAGCAAATCTCCTCATGGAGTAACAGACTCCATGAATGGGGATTTACACCGTCACTCCATGTGTGGAATTCAACCATCTGCACGAGAAGTGTGCGCTTGCCTGGGCTTTTTTTGAAATTTTGTAAGAAATGGAATGATGGGAGATCAACCTCAAAAAATGTGTGGGACTAAACGGCACACATTTTCCTATGCTCACTGCACAACAAACACATAGGGCATCATTACAAGCATGGTTGTCCGGGAACTATGGTACCGGTAAGCATGCCGGTACCGTAGTTCCCGGACCGCCATACTACGGGCTATGCTCGTAGGTGCCTGACAGCCCGCCAGGTTTTTCCTGGCAGGCTGACCGGCACCCGCAAGTACAGCATGTTGGATGCACCGGCACAACTCTGCATGTGCCGGTGCATCCGACGTCCCCATCTCATTCAGCCCAATGGGGCAGAATTGGGATGAGGAGGCCCTTGATTCCGGCACCCGAAAATGGGCAAGTACCGGGTCCACCTAACTCGGCATGACCCGGTTCTTGCCCATTCACGGGTGCCAGAAAAAACGCAACTCCGGCAGCAGCCGTGCCATTTTTAACGGCACGGCTACCGCCAGAGTTGTAATGAGGGCCATAGTCAAGTGTACTCCGGGTGACACAGCCTACAGGCACAGACCTCCCTGTCACATTTAGCTGGAATGTGACAGCCACAGGTACATCAAAGCATCTAAGGAAGGGGGAAGGCAACACCTTCCTACTGCCATTGGCCAGCCTAATTAAATATCAAAGGCTCCGTGAATCCACCTTGTTCTATTGTCTAAGTTTTGTGAGGTGGCAGCGCATACTGATGAGAATTAAATGAAAGCAGGCCTGTGAAGTGGCTTGGTCACAGAACTAACACAAGGGACAGGAAACTAACACCTCTTTGATATGCAATGTGTCAACTTGAAGCTAGCCTCCACCCCTATGTATAAAGGGCAGTGTATGTCATGTCAGAGACAACTGTTTACAGTAGGCAATCCCTGCAGGGTACCACTTTTCAGAGGGACAGAGTATGTGATTTAATGCAGACAGAAAGTCTGTTCTCGACACAAATGTCAAGGGAGACCTGCGCTTTGATCAGGAGTCACAGAGAGCTCAATTAATCAGAGAGATACTTTGATCCACAACAGACAGGAAGATGGCTGGGACTTAGTGCATGTTGTCACCCCTTACATTTCCTGTTGCAAAACCCTCTGGTTATGACCTAACGCATAACAGAAGATTGTTAGTGGGGACCCAGGATTGGTTAATTAAGGTAGGTGTAGCCTGCACCAATCACTTGACCCCTCTTTTGGCAGATCATCTGATGACTTTGAAAAGAGTCAGGAGAAGGACTCTTTTGGAACCTGACTGAAGGTACATTCTGCCTTACAGCTTCCGCCACTGAAGGAAGGCAAGGATTTCCAAGAGGGATGCAAGATCCCTCCCCTAAACATCTCCTAGGGAACAGAGGGAGATACTGAACTCAGAATACCCGTCGAGCAGCTGCAGAACCGGTACCCAGCCAGCACACAGCATGCCCGGCTAGGTTCTGCCAGCATGCTTCTTAGGTGGGAAGTGCCAGAGAGTCTCTGAACAAAGGACAAGGCTGTTGCCTGCAAACACTCAGCTTTGGTCCGTCTGCCTTAAAGGACGACAAGAGCCCTGCAAAGAAGCTAGGAGGAGTCCATCTTTTAAGGACATAGTCAAGCCCGCGAACCACGACCGGCTGCATCACTGACTGTTGTCACGCTGCAGTCACTCAAGCCATCTGAGACGCCTCGAACAGCATTCCAGATCCGCCAACCGGTATTGTACGATCGGACCGAAAAAAAAGGTCTGACCGTACAATACGACCAAAAAATGCTACCACCAAAGGTTCGAACACCAAAAGTTCGAACCTTTGGTGGTAGCATTGCAGGTAAGTAAAAAAAACAAAAAAGACTGCGGAGCCTGAGGGGGTGTCCCCCGCAACACCCCGCTCACTATTCTGTGTGGTATAGTGAGCGGGATGTTGCGGGGGACACCCATGCAGCACACCCGCAAAAAAGAAAAAAGAAAAGAAAAAAGAACGGGGGATGTAGGGGTGTCCCCCGCCACACCCCACTCACTATACTTTACAGCATAGTGAGCTGGGGTTGCAGGGTTTACGGGGGAACCCCCTGCAGCCCCCGTAGTATGTAAGTGTGTTCGCATGAGAAAGGTGCAAACGTTTGGTAGTTCGCACCTTTCCCATGCAAACTTTCAGGCCGCGGCAAAATCAGCCGTGGTCGGACCACTTAGAATCGGCCAACCAGCACAGAGACAACGATTCTTGACCCTGAGCCGCTGTGTAGCCCAGCCTACAGCTGTCTGTCCAGTCTCACTTGCTGAACTGCCTGCTGCTTGATACCCGCAGCTGTCTCCCATCTTAAACTCTGTCGTAGGAGCTGCAATGCACCCTGAAACCGACTCAACACTGTTGAGCATCAAGATCCTCTCAAGCGCCAGGTACATTGTGTTTCTGTCCTCTTGGCCCTTCTATGAAGGCCCCTAGTGACATTTACAACCCCTTGCTCCCTTGGTGCTGAAACCAAATAACTTTGAACAGTTAAGACTGATTGCTTTACCGACTACACTCCTGTCAGTATCCAGAGTGCAACCCTTTCCCTCGTGAAACTGTCTGTCCTCTGTGTTCCTTTACAGAGTGGGCTGTATTTTGTAGTGTGTGTTATAAAGCAGGTTCCAGGCTCTTTAAGTTCACTTCATGTAAGTTTATTCCATCTTAACAGTTACAGTTCCATATGAAGACATTAAGGACATTAGTAGTGGACAGACACCGGCTCCCCTCACCCAGGGCCAGCCCGCTGTAACCGTCACTTAATAGAATACTCACTCAGAAGGTTCTATCATCCACACACAAACATTCCACACGACATCACCAGCTACATCACCAGAGACAGGCACAATACAACACACCTCCCTCCTTTACAAACCTAACCTGCACAAAACAAGTCACACACCATAACAAAACTACCACCTTCCAAGAACAGACACACATGACACTCAACTGAAAACAAACACTTCCACAGCCAAACCCAACCAACAGAATCATCACACCCTGACTAACCACAAACCAAATACCCTCCCAAAAGTACCATCATCCATCTGCCGGTTCCTGCCACAAACAAACCACTGGGCTCTCACCCCAGGACTGACCGACCCTGAACTGGGCTACATCGCCTACATTCCTGACCACCATACAACTGCTTCGCCTCCTACCACCTGCCCCGCCTACAACAATGCGGGTGTCCAGGCTGCCACCCTGGAATCTCCAGCAGGCCTCTAGACTGCCACTCTAGAGAACTAAGACCTCAAAATCTCCAAAACGTCAACCACAACCTCACACCAACAGGCAATACTGAATGGAGACACATAACATCACTCAAAACAACAGAAACACCCATGGACCCAACACCATACACACCGCACCAGACCAGGATATGTAATCCCTCCAAACACATTGAGAGCAGTGGCCACATACTCCCAAAGCGAACATCATAAACTGGTAAAAACTGAACAGTCTTTTTAGCCAGGATGACATCCCCACACAAGTCAAGCTGTTGGAACCAAAAGGCAAGACAAAATCCACAACAAAATCACAAGTAACATAGAAATTAATTTACTCACCAGTTATGGACGTACCACTCTCACTATCACCGGGTCATTACTAGGCGTCCCCAGCTACCCCTTCAACGTCAGCTACCAACAGTCCAATATGATGAGAAGATTAAGAAACCTTAGAGAAGGCGCTACCTCCCCTTAAAACAACCAACATAGTTGTTCAAACTTTACTTAGAAAATGAGATAAACTCATCAACCAAACCCAACTCCAAACTTAAAAGACAAACATTCCCCTGCACCGAAAGAGCGCGGGCGCTACCCCGCTCTAGAACTACACCATGGCAGTTCATCTTTTACCAATAACCTAACATGAGTACACATCTTCATGTCAACTTCATGGCACACACATCATTGTCCAAACCATGCCAAGCACATATTACCCAAAGATTAACTCACATGTCTAAAAACAGAACATCACGCATAACCCATGCTAACTGTGAGTTTAATCCGCTACCAATCTCTCACTGACACTCTCGCCATCCAGATACAGATAATGCATATTATATACAATACCATAAGAGTAAGATTGATAACATGCATTTTAAAACAATGAAATGCATTACCCATAGTTTCCTATAAATGAAACAAAACTCCAAACCCACAACTTGAATGAACCTAAGGGTCCATAGCCATTACTAGGCTCCATCACAACCTTAATAGCCATAGCCATTAGGGCTCACAGAAATCCCTACCAGTCCATGTTGCTTTATGCAACTCTAAATGGAAAAAAAACGTTAATTTTATCCATCACAGACACACATTATAAGTGCATGCTTTGTACCGCCACAGTAAAAACATTTTGCGAGCGGAAGTCCATGTGCCATGAGGAAGGCACTCTAAACCTAAAAATCCTCAAAAAAGATTATTCTTTCCATTCACACTACATGCATCTTTCAATACGACTGAATACAAACAATCACCAATGTGCACGTTTTTAACTATTTACCCTCCATACTTCTGTGGCTTGTTGCATACTACAATAGTTTAATACATTTAAATATCTTTTCACAACTACAATAGTTAAATACATTTAAATAGCCTTTCCCAACCTCCTATCATAAACATGCGCAGCAATCACTACCCATATAACAGCTCGACCCCATCCTTCCCATTCCAGAGTTTCTTTTGCCACCATCTCACAAAAAGGATATATGTGCGTAGTTTCTGTCACAACCTCATAAGCACAGTGATCTTCACTTGCGCGCACCAGCAATGATCCGTTCCATCTAAAATCTCTTGGCAGATCATTGCGCGACGGTGTGGACATGGAAAGCAAAAGAACTGCATGCATTCATCTAGTTCGCGTTTGCAGATTAGCAAATCAGTACCATGCCCACTGGAGGGTTTACCCACGGAGAGATAAACTTCCGACTCCGATAGTACCTTCTTGTTGTCCGCTAGACAATTGCATTGCATTTAACTTATGGCAACCGAGAAGTCCCGCAGTACTCCCTCCGCCATCAACATTCCACAGGCAGACACCGTTGCGAAGCACAGACTCTATTTTCCAATCGTCTCGATATCCTTCCGAGTTAAGTCATGTGATGGCGTCACGTTGCGCGCCCGACAAGGGGTGCTTTACTCGAATCATGGCAATTACAGCACGGAACACCTCAGACAGGCATATTGGGTCTGCGGGATGCAGTCGCGTCACCAACTTCTGACGCACTGCCAAGGTTCCAGAGGATCGCCAGTACCGCTCGACCACGTTGTGACATCATCATTCACATCAGGTAAGCAGGCAGTGCGGAGCTCCAACTATGAATGATGAAATCACCACACACACGCTCCATTTCCCTTTTTTCCTTCAAGACCACAACACCGCCAAAGCTCCAAATGCCATGGGCCAGTGGTGGGACACGGGCACCCATCTCATATGGCCCTACCACAGTCCATGCAGCACTCCATGTTCAAAGACCGGCACTGCTGATTCCACCACACGTAATAACTCGAACTGCTTCCTGAAGACAGTTAGTCTCTGGGGCTCAGTTTCCAATACCTACCCGGCACCTTCCATATCAGCTCTAGTGTCATAGTCCAACACAGCCTTTGGGACGGCGCCCTGCTCGACATTATTGTTATCCCATGAACAGCTTCAATTGCTTCAATTTCAAATTAGTCCAAGGCAGCACTCCCAGCTGGTGTGGGCTACAGGTATGACACAGGGGGATAGTGGCTACCCTGCACTTGGGAATGTGCATAGCAATGAGCCCGATTTCCTCACGTCACCACTGGCCAAACTCTCTCTCTCCTGCCCCTGTGGTGCTATCCATGTGTAGGGGCCTCGTTCACCTATCCCTGCGCCCTGGGTGTCGTCCTTCTCCAGCAGCTTGTCCTTCCTGCACCCCCCGCAGCAGGGTCCTCAGTCCTTCAGCTTGTGGCACGCGTGTTCCCTTGATCCAAGACCGACTCGTCGCCATTGTTATAAAGCAGGTTCCAGGCTCTTTAAGTTCACTTCATGTAAGTTTATTCCATCTTAACAGTTACAGTTCCACATGAAGACATTAAGGACATTAGTAATGGGCAGACACCGGCTCCCATCACCCAGGGCCGGCCCGCTGTAACCGTCACTTAATAGAACACTCACTCAGAAGGTTCTATCATCCACACACAAACATTCACACGACATCACCAGCTACATCGCCAGAGACAGGCACAATACAACAGTGTGCTGGAACTGTCTGTTGTAATAATAATAACGTAGATATTGTTATATAACCTTGACTGGACAGTCCCTTTTATCATTGGGTAATAATTGTATTTTCGATGTGTTGCAAATAACCAATGATGCACGACCTTGTGGAGATAAGCCTGGCATTCCATCCATGTTACCAAAATTGGAAAAGGAGGTTTGTGGGGCTGATAGATGGTTTAGAAACCAATATTCATCCCTGGATCACTGGTGCCCCGGAAGTTGATTCGGCAGACTCCGGCACTCCGGCACCCATAATCTGGCAGCAATGCCGCCGGACCATGTGCCAGAAACGGTATCTACATTAGCTAGTATCCTGGCCGTAGAGCCGCCAGGGTACCGGCAGCCTTAAAATGAGGCTGTATGTATTCCATTTCATGTCTTTCTCGTACTGGCAGGTTGCAAATTTTGCGGTAATTAATGTAGGGGAATGGAATGAATTCTGAAAACAAGGCCATGCCTTTCCATTTTACATTGTACGTGCAATATCTGTTAATATGTGGTCTTGCGACATTACCGATCATTAAGAATGTAGTGTGTGTATTTGTTTTCTGATTGGTTTCCACAAGTTATCTTTTTTTCCTTGTCTGTTGAAATAACCCACATACTTTGTAGCTTGGCAATTGTTGCCTTCAGTATTGTTTGCAAAAGATGACAACTTGAGAATAGAATATTGCCCACTTCAAGTTGTCAATCTTCTATATATGAATGCATTTACAAATAATAAAAGGTAGTGTACCTAGCATGTAGGATAGGAATTAGAAGGTGCTAGAGGAGGGTTTTGAGGAGCAGGCAGATACAAAAGCATAGTCTCTAGCTAAAGACGTCAGGCCAGCATTGTGACACCACACATGGTAGCCACTGGGGTTATCTGACATGGAGATCAACCCAAAGGAACATGGGGACTTTGTTAGTTGGTACGACATCAAGGACACTTCCCAGGTGCCTATATTTGCGAAAATTAGGAAAGTAATTGTAAGGCAATGGGAAGATCCTGAGAAGATGTTGCTTCAGAAGTTCACGTCCAAGTGCTACCTGGTGCAGGAGAGTAAACTGGTCTGCTCAGAGCATGTGATAGTGGGGCTTACATGGCAGCTGAGGATGTCACCCCCAGGATCCAATTTACCTCAAGGCTGACTCATCCCATTTGAAGGTATAAGTGGGATCTATTTACTAAGTCTACACGGTACAGGCCATTCTGAGGGATCTGCAGAAAAGGTACAGCACAATAGATAGAGATGGATGCAGTGATGTTCTTCTTCACACAGAGCAGGACATGCAGCTCTTATGCAAAATAGCGATGGATACCATATCAGATGCAGCATTACTGTGGCGCATAACTATGGGGGCACACAGTAAAATCTATTTAAAAGATTGGAAGCTGGACCAGATTTACAGGAATATACGGCTCAATATGTATGCCCTTCCTTTGGAACCTGTTGTTTGACCCAACCTGGGCTAGTTAGTGAAGAGGAAACACGGCAACTGGACATATTCTCAATCATTGGAGGTTAGGAATTAACTAAAGAAAAAGGGTCCATAGAAGCAAGCAACAAGGTCCTTCAAAAAATATCTGTGGTTCCTAAGGACACTGATCTGCCCAGGATTAAGAGGAAGCAAGCTCCAGATGATGACCCCAGCTGCAGCCACCAAGCACCAGAGTTCCAGGCTATCGGTGGTCAGAGAAAGGGGATGCCATTCTGGCGGGAGGATGACTGCAGGCCTTTCAAGGAAAACTGGTGGCAACTGAGAGCAGAAAGTTGGGCAGCGGGCTTTGTTTTGCATGGATATCCCACATATATCTAAAAATTACCCCTTCAGATGGATATGATCTAGACACATATTCCAATTGCTCAGACCAAGCCGGGAGCACTGAAGGTCATGATACAGGAACTGATTCAGAAGAGATTGTTGATATCAGTGCCAGAATAGGAGCAAGGGATAGGCTTACGTTCTTCAGTTTTCAGGATCAGGAAAGTTCAGACCTGCATTTCACCATGAAGGTGGTCTAGAAAATGTTACCACTGCTTTAACCAGTACTTTTCCCAACTGCACTGGACCTCCAAGATGCATACTGCCAGGCCCTGCTCAGCACTGCTGCGGTGCCGGCTCAATGGTTAACGTTTTCCCTCGAGACATAGGCAAAAAGGCCATTGCCAACCCTAATCCACCACAAACCAGTGGGCCACCGCCAACCAGCAGGATGCCGCCAGCCAACATTTGTCACTGAGCAGCAATGCTCCCCAAAACACGCATGACATCAGTGCGGTCCACCAATGGGGTCACACGCAACCCAGAAATTTGTGATGCCGGCTCCATTTTAACACAGTAATGTGGAAGGAAAACGCTTCTCAACAAGTTTCCTGAACTAGTGTGTGGAATGTTCATGTGATTCTGCTTACCCATGGCTTCCTGGTTTATTTTTGGACTCTGTTTTGCTCCTGGATTGTCTTCGATTTCCCATTGGATTTGGGGCTCTAGAATTGTGTAACACCTGAGTGCAAACATTACCATCAAGTCCAGTATCAATTCCTTTTGTAGCATTGAAGAAGGTTAAAAAAAGTAGCAATATTTTGGTGTGCAATGCCCCCCAGTCCTGAAACAAGGTCAAATATAGGCATGTGGAAAAGAAGAGTAAGTATTGACACAGAACCAACATTTGTTGTGCAATCTTCACAAAGACATTGCATATTTAGAAAAGAAGGGTTTATCTCAATATTGTAAATAAAAGAGTGGATTCTAGAAACCCTTCTGCGGTTTAGGGAAGGGTAAGCAATATCACAGTCAGGCCATTGAACTGCCTGTGGAGGATCTTTAGTCATTTGTAATTCATTTATAATTTAATTCCAACTAATGACCTTTTCGAAATCCAATGTTTCAAATTGTCACCAAATGCTCAATGAATCAATGTACATTTCAGGCTACAGTTAACACAAGACACTATCACGATAAAAGACGGTCCTGAACACAAATGAGAGCAGATAATAGCAGTGGCTTAGCGATTGCTTTAATGTGACACGAACCTGCCTAGTCTTAGGCGGTGAACAGATCGTTGGCAGCTGCAAGCCTCTTACTAAATAGAGAAGCGCAAAACTAATTCAGCCACCAAGTGTCTGTATTGGAAAATGCTTGGGCGACCTTCATTTTCTTTTTTGACCCAGTCTGATACTGGAAGGAAGACCATTTTTAGACAAGATGAAAACAAGTGCACTTTGAGGACCATGTGCTGAAGACGAGATGCTAAATGTGTCCAACCTGTAGATCAGCGTTAAAATACAAAATAAATGTAGCCACCTGAAAAATGTGATGTGGGGCTCCCGAGAATCATGCCTCTCCAGGACATAGAAAGCCGTTCGGCCCGTGATTGGGGCCCAAACCCTCCTGCCATAGTGAAAGGGCCCATGTTACTCCCATGTCCAACTTCTCATTTCAGCCGGATCCACAGGAGGTCATGTCAGGAGAAGGCATGCTTAGTGTAGCACGATAAAATGGATTAGGCATGAAACGGGTCAGCAAGCAGTGGCCAACCAGAGTTGGAACCAACTCAGCAACAGCGCCTGCGGATGAGCTGCTCCTTGCCGCTGCACATTTTTTGGATGATTCTAGAGTTGGGGTCACTAATTCCAAAATATCCATTAGTAGTAGTAATGCCAGTGTGGAGGCAGCATCAAGCCCAATTAAACTGTGAGGTGGGCATGATTAATTGTGTTATGGTTTCTTGTAGAGCACATGGTTGCCACGGGCTATGATCTCCTGGAGGTTCAATGGGGAAAAGCAGTGAGTCTTGGCACAGCTGACAGCAAGAGCTATCTGCAGCGAAACTCACAGCCTCACTGACTGCACCACCAGGAATTGATCTATGTTAGGGAGAATTCTCATTTTTTGGCTAATTTCCCTCACCTAGAGAGTCCCCCAGCAGCTTTGCTGGATTTCTGGAGTTTATTTATTTCACTTGGTAAGAGTGTGAGCTTTTCCCCCACTCTTACCCATGTTTTGCCATGTGTCTTCTACCTGTTTTTGTGAATGTGGACTCTGGAGTATACCACTTCAGTAGTCCCCTTCTTTTGTGTGTTACACAGCACCTTCAGTGCAGTGACACAGGGTTGTCTTTTAGACTTCCCACCAACTCCATTTCTGAGGCTGACTACAGTCCCCCAGAAAAGGGTAAAGTTGCCATTGACTTTATCTAGTCATTTAAGCACAGATCCAGTACACCCCATCTTACATGGAGTACTGGAAAGGGTTACTCCGTATCCCTTTTTATCTGTACCTCCTAGAGCATTGTTTCGCTCTTTTAACATTTAGGCTTGGCTGGTGGCAGTGGTATCTACCCTAACTTTTCTACCGCGATTATACTATATAAACGTGGTATTGTTTTAGGCTATTATATTAGCCTCAAACTTAAACCTGCTTGACCAAACACTTTTTCTTTTGGCTCTGGTCGGGTTTATTTGCCATTTCTTTTTGTTAAAGTCCTTCTTGTGTTTTACTTTGCACGGCAAACCAGGTTTGCCTTCTTTGTTCACTGTCTTTTGGTGGGCTTCTGCCAAGAAGCCCTCCTCTAGGCGCCTGGGTGTCTAGGTGGGCTGAATGTGAGGGAGGGGTGTAGTCACCCCCCTGCACAGGGTATCCTAGGAAATCCAAGTCGCACTTTGCCATGTTGGCTGAGGTGGTTGTCCGGGCCGGACAACCCCCCTGCTGTGTGATTGACAGCCAGGCTGTGTGAATGGGGGATTTTCGCATAAAAGGCAGGTCTCTTGGGCTAGAAGTCAGAGTCGCCACTGGAACTACAAGTAACCGAAGAGAAGCGGAGAAGACATCGACTGCTGCAACTATCCCGTCCTGGTGAAGCCCTGCTGCATTCATGAGCTATCTACCCTTTGACGACCAGAGAAGATCCAGTCCGGAGTCTTCTTCCCTTGAGCACATCTTCCACAGCCAGAGGATCCTCTTCTTGGTCGAAATCGCTGCACACTGCTGTAGTGGTCCGGATAGCCATCTGAAGAGCCTCTCCTGTTTTTCAGGAGCGCACCTTTTATTCACCGTCGCTGCTGCCGGCTTTATCCCTGTGTGGTGCAGACCCCTCCAGACATCCTACTTCGCACCGAAGCTCCAGGAACCATGGGTCTGCAGGAAACCAACAGGAACAACTGCCGTGGCACCAGCTTCTTCATTGAATAAGGTACTGTGTTCTGCTTGAGGAATTAGGGTGAATCCCTTTTCTTCGCCTCCAAGGCTTGCCCTTGTTTTCCCTCCTTCTTATAACTTTTGTTTCCTCTGTTGGCAATATCTAAGTACTCCTGGCAACGTTGAATCTTGAACTGTCCGACTGTGTGATCCTCGACAACAGGAACCCGGTTCCACTTAACACTGGCTCCAGCCTATTGACTCTTGAATTCTGTCAAATAGTGTTCTCTGATTTTGTCTGCCTTAACAAAAGTATTGCCTATGATTTTTGCCCCCAACTCTCTCTGGTTAACTCAGGTGCTAAGTGTGTTTTTGTCCCGGTAACATTTCTTGCCGCGGATACGCGTTTCTTTAGTAAGACCGAACTGTCATTACTGTCAAAAAGTGATCGCAAGTGTATTCCCGGTAACGTCTTTTGTTTCACAACAGCGGTCTGTTAAAACATAGGGTACTTACCTTGAGTTAGAGTGTACCAAAGTGAATTGGTTGGTTGTAGTGTGTTTTACGTGTGATTTTTAATTAATAGAAGTGTTGTGTTAATAACAAATGGTTTAAAAATAAATGTACTTATATTTTTTACCTGAAACCTTGAGTCAGTGTTTGCTTGAGTCTTAATTGTGGTCCCTTTGTGTAATCTCTGCTACTGCTCATGTACTCTTGAGATAAGCCTGGCTGCTCCGCTACTGCTACTACTTTAACATAGTAGTACAGGCTTGTACCAAAGGTAAAACTTGTATTGCCACCTGTAGTCTTAATTGTGTGTAGTGGTCCCTAAGGGCACTGCACAGGATTCTGCCTAACAATCTAGTACTGAGTAGCAACAAAATGACCTATTGGGGGGAGGAGGAGATGGACGACTTCTCCCTCTTCTTTGAAGTGCATATTAATGCCAAACTCTCATTAGGGCATTTTACTCTGAAAAATATGAGAAATACCTTAAACTACCTCTCCAACTCTGTACTGCAAATATTCATATTGTAATTGCCTCATAGAAAGGGTTAATTCTCCCCTAACCTACCAAATGGCAGAGAACTCCGGCCACCAGTTATCACAAACTCAGACCCCTGATGTCGCCTTCACCCAGCTCTACAGTATTTCAACTGGTTTCCCATTAAAAACATTGGTTTTCCATTAAACAGCGATGCAGATTCATAGTCCTCATTCTAGCCCATAATCCATCTACCGAAAACCCCAACCCACCATGCCAACCTCATCGATCCTCACAAATCGACATGATTGCATCTGCCCTCCATCATGAACAAAGACTGATCCTCCATCCTTCAAATCATTGTTATTGGAGGCTGAAGATTTCCTCATAAGTGTGGGGGCCTCCTCCCTTGGAACTCTGCACCCCAATCTCTTCAGGGCACCCCAACCCTCGTTCATTGCTGAAGTCTGCTAAAAAAAAAAGTGGCTGCATTCCCAATCTTTCTACTGATTTATCTGTTCATTTCACATTGGGCCTCATTACACGGACGGCGGTAAGGGTTAACGGTCACCGTTAATGGCAACGGTGACCGTTAACCCTTACCGCCGTACTACGAGGTCCCTTAGCGGGTTGGTGCTTTAACGCCTGCTTTTTGCAGGCGTTAAAAACCAACCCGCTAAGGGACCTCGGAGCTAATTACGGCACCGCAAAATTGCGGTGCCGTAATTAGCGCCTTCCCCATTCCCATAGAGCCCTATGGGGCAGAAATGGGAATGGGGAAGGGCAATGGCGGAAGGGGGATTTACCGCCCCACCAACCTTGGAATGGGGCGGTAAATCCCCTTTCCGCCAAGGCGGTGCCGGTATTTTACCGGCATGAGCCATGGCGCTAATAGCGCCATGGCTCACCGCCTTCCGTGTAATGAGGCCCATTGTCTCGTTGCAAGAGTCATTCTGGAATATATTGCACCTTTACAAAATGTCCAAAATAAATAGATAATATTAAGTAATAATAAAAAAGCGATACCATGAGGATTGTGAGGATGGGAGAATGTGATGAGATCAAGATACTGCAAGTGATGACCGCAGGAAGAATATATCATCAGATCGTACTATCTAAAGTCTTGAAGGTGGAAGCATCTCACCTTCTCTGTCCACGGCGCTCATCAGATTTTCAGTGTCAGTGGCATCACCCTGCTCACCATGCTCATCGTTGCTGTCATCCCCACAGGACCAAAGCAGGAATCTCAGTTGATTGTTGGAAAATACCGGCCCTTCTCAAAAGAAGACATGTCTTTAGAAATTGGCAGAGACTTTCAGCAGAAAATATTACGTACCTCCTGGACCACTGAAAACATTCAATTGGTACATGTCTTATTTTCTATTAGACATTTTAGACTAAAATACTTAAATCCAAGAGTTAGAGGGTGACAGCATTATCACCACCACCACAAACTACTACATTTTCAGCATGTGCAGAATGCCATGACTCGGGGAGAAGGTTGGCAAAATACAATGGGCACAAAGACGTAACATGGAGCAACTCTGTCTTGCACCCGACTTACACCTACAGAAGGATATGCTGTTTTCAAAAGAAGTTACACTGAGTAATTTAGACTTAGACTTGATGCCCACCTAGAGAGGGCCATGCTGTTCACAAAAGAAGTTACACTGAGTAACTTAGACTTGATGCCCACCTAGAGAGGGCCGTGCTGTTCACAAAAGAAGTTACACTGAGTAACTTAGACTTGATGCCCACCTAGAGAGGGCCATGCTGGTCACAAAAGAAGTCCCACTGAGTAACTTAGACTTAGGGGGTCATTATAAGGTGGGCGGTAAGGGATACCGGGCACCGGTAAGGAGACCGGTGCCCGGTAATCCCTTACTGCCCTACTACTAGGTCCCTTAGCGGGTCCCTCCAGTAATGCCTGGCCTGACCTGGCGTTATGGACGGGACCCGTAAAGGGACCAGGACGCAAATAACGGGCTTGACATACGCGAGCCCGTTATTTGCACCCTCCCCATTCCCATTGAGCCCTATGGGGGCTCAAATGGAATGGGGAATGGCGTTTTCAATGGGGATTTACCGGTCCCGCAAAGGTTGGACTACACTGGTAAGTCCCCATTGAACTAGACCGGTGTCGGACCCGTTATTTGTGGCAGTCATGGCGCAAATAGCGCTATGACTACCACCAACCTCGGAATGAGGCCCTTAGACTTGATGCCCACCTAGAGAGGGTCATGCTGTTCACAAAAGAAGTTACATTGGGCCTCATTACGAGTGCAGCGGTAAGGGGTTAAAGGTGCCTGTAAGGATGCTGGTGCCGTTAACCCTTTACCGCCGCATGACAAGGTCCCTTAGTATGTCCCGCTAAAGGACCAGGGAGCTAATAACGGGCCCGTTATTAGCTGCCTACCCATTCTCATTGAGCCCTATGGGGGCTCGAATGGGAATGGGGATGAATATTTTGAATGAGGAATTACTGGGTCCTCCAAGGTTGGAATGGCCCTGTAATTCCTCATTCAAGGAACCCGGACGCGAGTTTGGTGGCAGCCATGGCGCTAATAGCACCATGGCTACCTCCATACTAGTAATGACCCCCATTGAGTAACTGTGACTTCAGAGTTTGTAACTGTGACTTCAGAGTTTGCCGAGTAAATTATTATTCCCCCCCCAAAAAAAAATATAGCTCTCTCCAGGTTTAACGGCTTTGTGAATTTGGCCTATTGTAAGTATTAAAAGAAAGAAGCTGTTGGAAATGGTTACAGGATGACTCTGTCAGCCCTCATTATTGCCATGGGAAGCAAGTTTGGCTTTTCCAAACATTGTTCCGAAGGCCTATCAGTATGGAGAGTGAGTGAAAGTGCTGCAGCCGTGCAAACACTGGAGAGATTCCACTGAAAGGATGGGGCTTGGAAACAGCTTCAGACTCATGGAGTCCAGCCATTACAGCGAAGTCTTTGCAGACACAGAGGTTCACATCCCTGCCTGCAACATATAATTACATCCAAAGATGCCTCAAGAAAATGCAAACATTGATTGATAACAAAAGAAGGGAATGCCTGACCACAATTCTAACTGGGAGAGAAAGGACCTATGATAAAGGAGTCACAACATGATGCAACATACACTGGCATTCCACATTAATGGGTACTTCCAAGGGAAACAGCCAGATGGCGTTTGTGGCAGTCATACATGAGTTGCGCAAAGTCGGAAGCAAAGTCTTGAAGCAGTTTTGCAGCGTGAGCAGCGAGTGTTGGGAGGTTGTGCTTTGTGCTGGGCACTTTAAACGCAATACCTACCGTGTCCACAATCGAGCCCAGGGACATTGCAGAATACATATAATAACGCATTGGAGCTGCGGGGTGCTTAGTGTTCTACAAGCAGTCATTTGTTCTAATAAAATTGCCTGACGTGCACAAAAGCGCGCATAAAGTCGGAAGCAAAGTCTTGAAGCAGTTTTGCAGTTCTGCAGTCTGAAGTTTGAAGTCTCCACGAGTATAATCCCTACTGCCGACATGTATGCTTTGCGTAGTTTGTCTGAACATACTGACAAATCTATTGTGAAGAAATGTTCGAAATGGCTAGGAATTTACCTTTACCTGTTTCTCCTGGTGAAGGTGGGGGTTCAGCCCCTGCATTGTCACTTGCGAATAATGAGGGAAAAAATGTAGGTGATAGTCTGCCACCGAAAGTACTCTTACAACCCTTTGTGATTGGGCAGAAGGAGGACATGACGAGCTCCCTTATAATTGATGAAGCTACTGTTGAATTATTGGACAATCTTGGAGTGCCTCCAATTGAGCCTGATACAAACCTCCTTCAATAACCTACCTTTTACACTGACTCTGAGAGACCGATATCTCGGTCAGTTCATATGCCACAACACCTCACCCTCAGTGCCATAAAAGCTAGCTATGTATCTTCACCTCCTCAAAGAAAGTCTCAAAGTACCTTTAACTCCGAGAAGGCCCTAATTGCATTAAACTACATTTGATCTTCCTTTGTTTCCCTCTACGAGATTATAAAGGCAAAGGTTTAAATTCATACTATTACACTGGCCTTATTCAGAGAAAATTAGATACTGTGACAAATGAAGCCCGAACTTAAGGCTCTTTTCTTGCCAAAGTCCCAGAATCAACATACCGGTATGTCTGATCTTTTTCAAGTGATTCAAATGCTGCAAAATATGTCCGACCTGTCACAAGATAGAGTTGAAATTGTCAATATCTCAACCACTATAATTTAGTCAGTTCCTACAAATGTGTTCAATTCAATTTTCGACGAGAAAAAGACAAGGAGAACAATTTGAGGGTTCGAGAAATGCACCCATGGAGGCTGTGGAACTGAACGGGCAGGCCCTTGCTGAGGTGGTTTTGCACTTCAGCAACTTCACTCATTGTGAAACTGGTATTCCAGCATCGGTGTCGTTGTGTAGAAAGCAAACTCAAAAATTGAAGAACATTGAAAAACAGCCTTTAACAAAAACTAAGCACCCGAAGCATCCAAAGGGGAGCAGAAATTCTTCAATGAAATGTTTGCACTATTTGTCAATCAAGGACACAATGGGCAATATGAAAGAAAATCCTTTGAAATGCTGATCTGTTGTCACCAAACCCTTAGTGGAAGTAATTGGTGACATCTCTGAAAATGGGGAACATTCAGACTATGACGATCATCTGGAAACTAGGGGCAGATCTGATACACATTTGGAGGTTACTGCTCTGATACAAACAACTACAACAGTGACACAGCAAGAAATGTTAATTCCGTAGCAGTGGACAGTTCATCAATGTCATCATCAGCAACTCAGTATAAACATATAACACGAAATACAGCGATTACTTTGAGTAGGGAGGACGGTACTTCTGCCAGTGGTTGCACTTGGCTTTTAAGCCAATTCGAGCAACCGGGATGCAGGAGTTGGCCCCCACTACCGAAGGCCCACAATGAGGCCCCTGCACTCGTCCTACCACCTCCCTGTTGCCTGCTCCTTTCTCCTGAAGTAATTGTGGATGCTTTTTCACCTGCCTCACCATGCTGCCCTGCCTTCAATATCACTTGGGTAAGCTTGACTTGATTTATGGAGTGCTCACTGGCGCAACAACATCTCATTGGGGAAAAAAAAGAAAACCGCATTTAAAAATGCTTCATTCACGCCGCACGCCGAGAAATCAATTTGACCACTTGTGTTTTCACTTTCACTGCCTTTGTTCTCCTGTTTTTGGGCATCTTGCAGCCCTGCCTCATGTTTTTTTGCCATTTCAAATTGGCCTCACCGTTCTCCACTGGATCTGCGGTTTGTGGCCTGGCCCTGCTCCCCCTCCCATTGGTTGCACTTGGCTTTTAAGCCAATCTGAGCAACCAGGAGGCGGGAGCCAGCCACCAATACCTAAGGCCCACAACGAGCCCCTGTCTTCTCCCTGTCCACTACCAGAACACTTCCCAGGGCATTTCCTGTCACCTCGGCACCTGAATTACCAATGTTTTACTACCACACTCCACTTAGTTATTTAGGCTTCCACAACCTCACCCCATAACAATGGGTAATTTCCCTTCTCTGGACACACTTATCCTCTTTTGTCTTTGTTTCCCTCCTTGCTTGTCCCAATGTCTGCACTTTTGATTGTATTGTGTGTTTGCAACCATTGCTAGCTTCAGAACCCAGTTCACATTCTAATCTGGGGGTGTTTTCATGCATTTAGCTTGTTTCAAATCTGGGTGTGTTTTCATGAATTTAGCTTGTTTCAAATCTGGGTGGGTTTTCATGAATTTAGCTTGTTTCAAATCTGGGTGTGTTTTCATGCAGACTTGCTGTGCCATTAAGTGCCCCCCGTGTTTTGCTTGTGATGTCTGCTTGCCTGTCCTTCCCCGTCCAACCCCTTCCTCCCCTTCACCACACTCACAGTCCTCTCCCTACTTTTAATCCCCTCCCCTTTTACTTACTCGTTGCCCTTACTCTACCTGAAAGGTCATCTGACCTAGTTCAATAGTAGCTCGTTTGTTTTTCCTCCCCTTTCCCCCTTGTTTCTTCCACCTCTCCCATCCCCCCAGCACTTTCTGTAATGCTGCCTGGCCTAGTATGATAGTTGCTTGTTTTTTCTGTCTCCTTCTCCCCCCCCCCACCTCTTGCTAAATCCGCCACTACCTCAATTGTCGTCAGGCCTAGTAAGGTAAGCCGCCTGTATGTATCATTCTCCCTCCCACCCCTCTCCCCTCCTCATTCATTGTAAAAGCTCTTACTCTATCAGATATGTATGATAGCAGCCGTTTGTCTCTTCCCCCCCACCCTTCCCTCATTTGTCTTGCTTCCTCACCCCCTCCAGCACTTTCTGAAATGTCATCAGGCCTAGTAAGGTAGCCGCTTGTCTGTCTCATTCTTCCTCCCACCCTACCTCACCTCCTTATTATCATCTAAAGCTCTTGCGCTATCAGAAATGTCGTTAGGCCGAGTATGATAGTTAATTTTCTCATTCTTAATGTATCAAGGACTAGCAAGAATGTCATTGTATTCTCCCATGTTCCCTCCCTGCCTTGAAGCGCTTTAAAACAATTGTGTATAGGCGCTTTATAAACAATCAATCAATACATGACAACCTGTGCAACTCAATACAAATCCCCACCAACAAGTTCTGCACAAATAATACGTAGGAAAAATGGCTCTTTGGACACATGCAGATATGTTGTGACATTGCCGAATGATGGGTTGATGGGGCCAAATAAGGTATACTCAGCCGTGCCCATTACTTCTGTTCAAATGATTACAAACCCACATAGCCAGAAGGAAGATTGCACCATAAAGGGGCCAGCGTTCTTCTATTATGAGGGCAACATAAAGACTGGAGATCAAGGGAGGAGTTAAAACGAAGTGGCTAAGGAATAAACAGCATCTAAAAATCTGTCAGATTTACTGCAATTTAAAAGAACGCTAAAACCCTCTGTATTTATGAGAAACTGCGTGCTCAATCTGCATCCTCTGCTTCCAAATACAAGCCATTAGATCCCTAGCATAAATTGAACATATTTAGCATTTCGAGAGGAGCTTGCAGCAAAGATAGCAATGGGGTTGGCAGTGGGACTCAGGATCTGGACAATAACATCAGTAGAAGGTCTAGGAAAGGTTCTGCAGTTGGTCCAACTGCATGTTCTATTTTTCCACATAGGGTTCTCATTGAAAGCATCTTAAAGGATGACGATTTGTTAATTCTTAACAGATCGTCTATTCTGCCAGTGTTTTCAGAGTCTCCTGATTTATTTGTAGTAAGTACTAAAGACATTGACCATGTTCAATTCTCTGATCCGCTGTGTATCAATATTGCAATTATCCATGTAGGTTCGAATATGATTGCAGAAGCTATTGAGCGTGCTCCTTTCAAGAAGTTTTGAATTCCTGGGGTCTGATCTGGGTCCTGATAATAAGGAGTCAGGTCGTGACCCTCCGGGTGAGAAGCGTTTGAATAAGGGAAAGTAAATCATGTTTTCTGTGTTGAACAAGGGGTCTGTAGAGCATGATTGGTCTTGGTTGTCGGGAGCTCTTACCTCGGCCAAGAGTCAGACTGGCTGCTCACGTAGGCTTTAGCAGATACCATTTCTGTTAGGATTTTGTAGTGGAACACAAGGGGGCACATTGCTTTCTTTAAAAATCTTGAGCTAACTACTATGGTCCGACAACACAACATTATCTGTCTTCAGGAACATTGGTTGAGCAATTCACCCAGTATTGACGGGTATCAAAAATGGTTTCAGAATGCACAAAATGGACTGGTGGTAGATCTGATGGGACGGCTTCTTTCTCTGTTTAGAATGGGGAGCGGCTTCTCAAAAGTAAAAATGTTGGATACACCACTGGGTTTTCTTGCAGTGGAATTGCTTAATGATGTGGAGGGGGAGACATGTACTTCCTTGCTATGTAACATATACTGGCATGAGGGGGTTAAAGCAATAGATGTGTTGTTGAAAGATATAAGACAATGGGCCTCATTACACGGATGGCGGGGTTCATGCCGGTAAAATACCGGCACCGCCTTGGTGGAAAGGGGAATTACCGCCCTATTCCAAGGTTGGTGGGGCGGTAATTCCCCCTTCCCCCATTGCCCTTCCCCATTTCCATTTGTGCCCCATAGGGCATAATGGGAATGGGGAAGGCGCTAATTACGGTACCGCAAATTGCGGTACCGTAATTAGCAACCCTGGGTCCCTTTGGGACCTCGTAGTAAGGCGGTAAGGATTTACCGGTACCGGTATTTTACCGGTACCGGTAAATCCTTACCGCCATCCGTGTAATGAGGCCCAATATGTTGAATGTTGGCTAAGCTGTAATGACTCTGGTCATGTCATTATAGTGAGCGATCTGAATTCTGCATGTCCACTTTAGAAACCAGATGATTTTGAAAATGATGTTGTTTTGTTGAACGATTGTTCGACGAAGAAGTGCATAATGTAATCAAATGGCTCAATTGTATGCTCTCTCTTGGCCTTTATAAATTAAATGGTGCAGTTAAGGGGGATGTCCCCGGAAAGTACACTTGGCCCAGTGGGGACTGAAAGTCAATTTTGGACTACATATTTATGGACACGTTTATGTTCGCCAAATACAGTGAACTTAGGGTTGTCCACACTCAGTACAGCGATCATTGTTTTATTAGTTATTCTTTGGACTTGCAGCCTGATACCCAAACTTGCCTATTTGCTCATAATGTTTCCTCTAATCTTAGGGGCAATAGAATATCGCGGAATAAGGGCTCTCTTCAGAGTGTAAATAATAAAATCACCCACCACAAGCAGCACACCGATTTAGAACATAAAATTGGTTTGTTTACACTCGACAACATTGCACAAGTGTTGTCTACTAATTTGACTGTTGCCAAGGGTGTCGGACGCGGAAGTTAACACTCTGGGTGTAGATCTAAACTAGGCTCACATGTTTATAATCATGAAATAGTGGCAAAAAAGGGAATTAACATCATAAAATAGGTCTATTAAACATTTAGCTTTCCCAATAAGGTTAGAAAAAGAACACATTGTTAAAATCTCTGTAAAATATAACAACTGGGTCAGGGTACAAAGAGCTAGACTTAACCAACAGGGTGCTGAATCGCTGCTTGCTAGTCTAATCCTGGAAAGTATGTGGCTTCTGGAATTTGGTGAACAAATCAACATTTTTGAACCAAGGGTTGCAGATTAATGCTGTCTCAGAGTCCCAATGATATGATTTGATATGATATGACATGTATAATGCGCCTGTACACAAGTGTTTCTAGTCACAATGGGTTTCTCATTTTGAACAACTATACACAAGGGATCAAGTGGCACCGTTTCCTATGACCCTATTGAGATTAGAGGTCAGTAATGACTATTCGATTGACTTCACTCTACAGATTATTTTTGACGTCATCCTGCAAGCAAGTCAATCTAAGGCATCAGGACCCAACAATTTACAATTAATCAAATACACTTTTTAAAGAAGATCTGAATGGTTGGGCTATGATCTTGTCATTATTCTTTATTCAGATAAAAAAGACTGTTTTCCTCCATTGTAGCAAATATCCTACATAATCTCAATTTACAAACGTGGGCATCATTGTGACCCAATAATTATTGGCCAATATCAATTTGAGACGCGGCTAGAAATAATCTATACTGCAGTTCTCTTGAAACATCTTGAAATTTAGCCAAGAAATGTGGGCCGGTTAAAAAAATGGCAAACAAGCTTTAGGAAAGCCCATTGAACAACTCTGAATGGCTAGATTTTAAAGTGTTGTCAAGATCTCGTTAATGAAGGCCATTATAAATCCATCCACGTCGCTACAATAGACTTAAAGGCCTCATTTGATCTGGTGAGCAGAAATCTTCCATGGCTAAAATTGTGTAATTGGGGCATTCCTCCAGCTCTATTGAAACTAATCATACCAATGTATGGTTCAACTGTGGTTCAGGTAAGATTGAATAAGGCAGGGGGTATATCAAAAGCCATCCCCATTGATAACGGATTAAGACAGGGGTGTATTTTAGCTCTGCATCTTTTCAATCTTTATGTTTCAGATGTGGGGGAGGAAATTGAAAGCACTGCCTCAGGTCCCGCAAAAATGGGGCACCTGCATATTATTTGGATGGCCTACACTCATGGTTTTTTGCTATTAGACACCTGAGCAATAGGTTTACAAAGGGTGATGGATGCCTTTGAAACGTTTATAAAACAGAATTACTTGAGAATAAATGTTGGGAAGACCAAAGTGCTGACATCTACCTTAAAAAGTCCATAGTCAGAAGCAACTGGATAATTGGAAGGGCCAGACTTGAGAAAGTATGGGACTTCATATATCTAGGGTGCTATGTTTCGGGTTCTTTCAATGAAGCCAATATGATCACTTATTTTAGACTTCGAACTGAGTTATTAATTAGCCAGATGATCTATATTAAAAACAAATATTGCAAATATTCATTACTCCCCTTTTGAAACATTATTATTATTATGTCACTACCGCTCACCGAAATAAATTTACAGTGTAGAAAAAAATCTAATATGGGCCCTCCCTATTTTGGAAAAAATTGAAAGAATAATTTGGAGAAAAGTTTTAGGAATCCCAAACGCAGTTCCAACGACAGCAATTTTACATGACTTTGGAATATGCAGTATGACATCTGTGGTGAGGTGGAAGTGGCTAGCATCTTATTATAAACTTTTGCTTCAATGTCCTAAGTCATAATACTGGAATTTGAATACAATTCTAATGTCAAATAAGGAGAAAATTATTTACAATTGTGGAGTATTATGTGATCAAACAGCAGAACTGAAAATTACTCCAAATAGGGTTAAACAATCTACTGCGTTTTGACTGGTGTGTCCTCTCAGATGGCTTTCATAGCCAAAGGAGTAAGCAACACCTTCTCCATGAACATAAAATGATGGGTTCTCTCGTTACCCATTGGAGGCTATTTCCTTGTCCAAAGTTTAGAAAGGACTTCACTAGATTTAACTGCAATCTTTGTAGAACCCATAACGTTCTAAATTGTTACAACGATGTTGAGCAAGACTACATAAATTGTAGATTGTGTGGCGTAGTGGGTTCAAATGAAACTCTGGAACATCTAATAATGAATTGCGCCAACCTACACTGTAAACATCATGTCTTTTTGCTACATTTCTTGCAAAGATGGAGCGTGTGGACTATTACTCCTTCTGCAAATCCTGTTTGAGCTGTGTAAAAAGGTAATTATGTATTGCAATTGTTGGTTTTTTAAATTATCTAGATCTTAATGAAATTGGTAATTGATTAAAGCCTTTGATATTATGAAGGACTATTGTAATGAATTTGTAATTTTCTTTGTTATTTTCTTCAAAAGGTTGAATGTAATTTATTTTAATTAGTTTCTTTTTTTATCCCTTTCATATTATGCGAGATTGTTAAGGTTAAACTTTGTATTTAGCCAATAAATAAATTAATTTAAAAAACAAATACACGAGTTGCACCTGCATGCCATGTGCAAGGAGTGCTAATCATGTCAGTATTGGCTCTTAGCATCACCATTGGGCGGATGGGCCATGAGTATGTGATGTCACAGATGACCTGTTGCTGAGGCTTTGCCTGTCCCTTATTTATTTATTTATTTAAATTTTTGTAAAGCGCCAAACGCCCATGGGCCCTATAGCCTTCTATGAACAACATCACTTCCCCACCCTCCTCGTCCTTCTCTGGCCAGTCATCACATTCGCAGGAAGATGAGGAGACAGAGTGAGGAGACTGGCGTGTACCGGTGCATCTTGCCCCAGGTTGTTTTGGACTGCGGCACATTTGTCAGAGGGAGAGTCTCACTATAAGATGTCTGATGGACATAGGGCACACATGCCATTTGCGTCTTGGACAGTTTGCCCCGTCTACCTCCCCTCACTTCTCTCAAGTAACCAATCATTCTTGCCTTCTCTTGTCTGGGATTCAATGGCCCTTCTCCCTATAGCAGCCATATCTCTCTGATGGCATCAACAGTTGCTGCCTGGCCTATCTTTCTCATTGCATCAGCAGTGTCCTGGCCCATGTCCCTGATGGCATTCACGGTGCCCCTGTCCGTCTCTCTCTACCAGACTCTAAATAGCATTGTGATGCCAATGCCAACTCACTTGTAACCACATGCATGCCATTCTGCAAAGACCCAAGCAGCAGTGGAAAATATTAAATCAGACATACGTCGTCATGACTATGTCATATGCCAGGCTCCAGAGGTATGTCACAGGGCAGGCTCAGTGGGAACTGGGGGACTGGAACATGCTCACGCTCAATGGCCCTCACTGGCACAGGTGTATGGACAGGTTTGTATGGATTGGGCCTACCCATCAGAACCCCCCTCCTGTATGGAACATGAAGGGCCCTGATGATGTGACATCACTAAGGAGTGACTGTGCACTTTCAGGGTCTTGAGCCAACAGGATGGTTGCGAACAGTAGTCTGGCCATCACTGCTGTCTCTTCCCTGCTGAAAACAGGTGTGTGATCAGGTGAGGGCCAGGGGGCAAGCACTCTAGGCCATGCCAGAATTAGGTGCTTGTTTGCCAGAGGCGTTGCTAGGGAAGGTTTGGGTGTGGGGGCATAGCCCAGGTTCTTTTGGTTATAGCCCCGGATAGAAGCTCAGGGCCTGCAACCAAAAGACTAGCTAGCCGAGTCCCGACATTAGCATAGCCCCAGATCTTGTACAAACCTACCAACAGCCCTAGACAACACTGCATGCGTGGTCTCTGGCTGTAGGACTTCTCCTCTGTCTATATATGTAGGTGGTGGGCCTTTCCCGCAGCATTCACACATTTTTTTTTCTTCTAGTGTGATGTGATGTATCGTGCGTTGAGCTATGGCCTGGGAGGTGTTTATGCACCTCTCGAGTTTAGTCCAGGGTGATAGCAGACGCTGAAATGTACAACAAAAGGACCAGTTAACACATGCTGCCATTTCCACACACATATGAATCCCACATTGCCCATCATCAACTAAAAACCCCTCAATGCCCATGCCACGATACCAGTGCACATGTTTTACACAGACTCATGTCATGTCTGAAACAACACCTTTCCTCATTTGAGCTCATGTTCCCAAAAGTCTTTACTGGCTCATGAGTGACAGCAGCAGTGTCAAGTTCGACTCGCATACACAAACCGTGACACAGGCAACGAATAGATGGCTGATGACGTGCGAATGATGACAGTCAAACCCAAATGACAGCACAAGCGAAGCTCTCATGGATCGAGAATCATTCTGCACACATGTGTGTTACAGGACTTCATAGGAACATAGGTAACTAATGTGATGTCACATTTAGAAGATTTGAATATGTTGAACTCATGGTCTTGTCACCTCCAGCAGTGTCTGAATTCATGTGCACAGCCTGCCCATGGCACCATTGTAATGATGCATTACAGCTACTAATGTTGGCGCGCAAAGGGAACAGTATCAGGAAGGCCCTAGGGCTGTGGCCGCCACAGCTGTGCGTGACGTTGCGCACACACTGATCTGTTTCTGCATGGTATGATTGACAGAGTTAAACCAGTGTTTAATGTAAAAGCTGTGAGCACAGGGGCACCGCCTGACTTCAGTGGCAGTGACATCAAGTGTTCACACACTGGGAAGCCCCCATATTTCTTAATACCAGGCGTTGTCCCTCGGAATCGATATTTGATGGAAAATATGGTTACCGTCATTCTTTGCCACTGGCATGGCTGGGGACAGCCTTCCATGTCATTGCACTGCCAGTCCACGTGCCAATATCATGGATGGGCTATCTGGTGGTCCTGTTGCACATGCAACATAGCCTAGCAGCTCATACATGGCAGGTTTCTGTGAGGAGATTGGTGGCCCCTTCATCTAAAAGTAAAGGCAGCTTGCAGATGTAAGATACCGTGTTGCTTTGACAGGGGACAGCTTCTTCTCTACGCCTGGCACCATTTACTAGTTCATACCATTCCTCTGTTGCATCCTCAGTGCCAATTAACGTGTCAGGTGGCAAGATGCTTGAAATCCGTTAGTTATGGGACTCATGTATTTGAATGTATAGGCCTGTTCTTTTTAATGATCTCCCTAGGGAGATGCAGCAGGCGAACTTGCTGTATATCACAAGTTGGTATAATGGCAGCTGAAATCAGTGGCCCAGATTTCACTCATGGCCAGCTATCTGGGGGGAGGCGGTGTTTGTATGCAAACACAGCCGGTGGGAGTCGTCATTCCTAGGGGATCCTTTCATAGTCCACCAACAGGTTCATGTGGGGCGTATGCAAACGGCTGGACTCCGGAAAGGCTCAGAGCCTCTGCATTGGCCCACAGAGAACCTAATCCGGATGAAGTACCAATTCTGCCCTAGATTTTGGTATGTAGGTATGAGTTTGTCATTGCACCACTGTTTTAATTCTGTTGCTTGCAACACAAAATGGTGACAGTGCTCTCTTCAGGTTCAGGAAGCCAAATCCACCTACGCTTGAAAGGGATTTTTTTAGTTGATTAGAGGAATACCTTACAGACAACTCTCAAGATTACAGTATCCGAACTCTGGGAATACTCACAGGAGGAGAACTTGATGATATGCACATTTCAGAGGAGAGGATATAACAGTCTAGGACTCAAACAGGTGGTAAAGAAAGTAAGAACAAACCATCACCATTCTCTTTGACACCCAAAAAGTGAGCCCTTTAACAAATCTGGTGTACCCTTATTAAGGCTATTCTTACAAAACATTGGGAACATGTAGACATGATGAATTCATGCATAGACTTTCCCAGGATCATTCCACCATTGCATAGCGCATGAAACAAGCTCTCGGGAGCCTTTTGATTAGAGCAGCAATTAGAGGAAAACTGAATTATTTCTATGAAAAGAGGAACATTTCCCTGTGTTGATTGCCAACATTATAGCAATCTGATTAGAGGAGACACAACATCACAATGGGAAATGTGATTTACGTAATGTGAGTTATGGTATGCAAAGCCCATGTGGTATTTATTATGTAGGCCTAACATACAGAAAAGTAAAACAAAGGTGGGTGGAACATAAATCAAACATTAGAATGAGGGAGATAACGTCTCCAATGACAGTACATATGAAACAGAATCACAACATAGCACAAGTCAATGTTGCTATATTGGAGGTAGGACAGACAGCCAAGACAGGAGGGAATATGTCACAAAGATTGCCACAGAGAGAAATTGTGTGGATTGATACATTAATGTTGATGTATCCTGGAGGCATGAACAAAGATATTGGGCCTCATTCCGAGTATGGAGGTAGTCATGGCGCTATTTGCGCCATGACTACCTCCCATAACGGGTCCGGGTGCGACCTGGTTCAATGGGGATTTACCGGTCCATTCCGACCCTGGAGGGACCGGTAAGTCCCCATTGAAAAATCCATTCCCCATTCCCATTTGAGCACCCATAGGGCTCAATGGGAATGGGGATGTAGCTAATAACGGTACTGCAGTTTGCGGTACCGTTATTAGCTCTCTGGTCCCTTAGCGGCTCCCGCTAAGGGCGCCTGGTAAAACCAGGCGCCCACTGCAGGACCCGCTAAGGGACCTCGGAATAGGGCGCAAAGGGATTACCGTCACCAATGTCCTTGACGGTGCCCGGTATCCCTTTGCGCCCACCTCGGAATGAGGCCTATTGTCTTGAATATGTATGTATGATGATCAGAGAAGAGTAATACAGTACCTGTTAACTATGCTGTAGCTTCATTGAACATTTTGCAAGAACTTGATGATGATGATGCATGTCTATGCATTTAGAGGATAACTGGAAAGTGTTTAATTAGCAATGTACACAGGATGCGACATTCATTAACTACACCATACAATATCTATTAAGCAAGTGCAGATAAGAATAACAATATGAAAGCAAGGGTTAGACTGATGGCGAATAAAGTGAACAGTACTAACTAGGGTTTATTTTGTGTAGAACAATTCAAGAACATTTGAATTTAAATACTAAGAGATGAATCCAATAACAATGGTGTGATACACAAACACTGGAAGAACATTTCATAATTGAATTATATCATGTTTACAATAATTTTTCATGGTGCTATTAAAGACTAAGGGCCTAATTCCGAGTATGGCGGTAAGGGATACCGGTCACCGTTAACGAGACCGGTGCCGGTAATCCCTTACCGCCACATTCCGAGTTCCCTTTGCGCCCTCGTCCTTAACGCCTGCTTTTAGCAGGCGTTAGGGACGAGGCGCAAAGGGGCTTTTTAGCCAATAACGGTGACCGTAAAGTACGGTCACCGTTATTTGCAATTTCCCCATTCCCATTGAGTCCTATGGGGGCTCATTTGGGAATGGGGATGGGCCCTGGGGAATGGGAAATTACCGCCCTGGTCAACTCGGAATAGGGCGGTAATTTCCCATTCCACCAGGGCAGTGCCGGTACGGGTCCGGTGCCGACCAAGGCGCTACTACCTCCATTGGTTAGCGCCGGACTCGGAATGAGGCCCTAAGATAATGAAGAAACCAGGCATATTAATCAGAATTTGATAAGATATTGTGTTGGGGAAAAACTTAAAAGTCAAGCAAGATTCACATAATTTATATTTCTTGAATTTGTTTTTTAAATAAATAGAAATTAGTCTTATAACAATAATAACAATTCTAAATGATCATCAAGCTACAAGATATAATTACATGATAACTTGTTTGGAAAGACTAAAATGATGGGTAAGGTCTTAGCTGAATTAATATAAGGCTGAAACTGCTCATATGAATCAGAACTCTATAGGACCATTTTTTGAAAATAGACAAGTACATACTAACATTGAGGGCAATAAGTGAACAAAGTTAAAAAGACACCAAGATGTTGATGGTTAATTTAAATGTTAGCAAGTCATACAGAACCACTAAAAGGGCGTTAACAGCCATTTCTGGAATGCTATGATTGACGTATTCTGTCAATTTAACCATATTAATCAGACGCTGTACATGATATATTTTTCAAAAACCTGTCGGTGTAAGAGCACCCAAATTCACAATTTGAGATAACCCAAATGAGCATAGAAAATAATCTGAAAAGAGCAATGTATGTAATTTAAAACATTAGATTAAAGTTATAGCTTGACTGGCTATGAAATATAGGTTTTGTTTGTTGTACTTCAGATTAAGGATACAAGCTGCTATATTTGGACACAATTATTTGAGGCATTTGACTGAAGATAAAGGGACTTTGAGACCACTGAGGAATCCCTAGTGGTAAATGTTACCATCTAAAAAGATAGAATTTTGATTTTTGATAATAATCAGTGAGCAGTTTAAACCAAAAATTGTTTATTTACCATTAACCATAAGCAGGAATGTTCAAAAACATTGCCTGGTATCAAATAGTTGAGCGAAGACACTTTGTACATTACGTAGCGACTAATAAGAAGGGGTAGGTAACCATTCATTATACATAATACCGGTATATTAAATAGTATTAACTGAATATATCGTTAATCAACATTTCTCTCTGGTTATGGGGGTAATTCATAGATTTCAGTGCAGAGGCAGTGCACGCGAGCAGCGCTGAGAGGGAGCGTACGCCAGCGTGTGCCAGCCGTGTGCGCTAGACAGCATTCTGGTGCACCGCGTATTCATGGAATTACCAAGCCATTTTGAGCGCTGGCGCAAAGAACATCCCGCAGCGCCAGTTACGCCCCCAAGAACGCCCCCTGCACAAGGAAAAGGCATTGAAATCCCCAATGCAGTGCAAAGGGCCACGCTAACCCTGCACCAGTTTACAGGGCCCGTACACTGTAATCGCGTGAAAAGACTACGCGGAATAGGATGGTATGTACAGCCCCTGCCATTGACTTCTGCCTGTTATGCTTCTCTGAGTGCCTTATATTATGGAAAATGGAAGGAAAGTGAAACTGGTCAACTAGACAAAACAAACATGAATGAATTCGAGAAAGTGATTATGAAACCGGTGGGTTGCTCCATATTCCATAAAAGACGATTAATTACACCAGCAATAATGCCACAGGATAGATTATCTGTACCTTATAAATCTTCTGTGATCACGTTCCACATGAACCCAGAAGGGAATAAGGAGGCGGAACCCTCTTCATATACAGTAAATTATAATCGACGTTCGGTCCCTTTTTGTTTACAGAAAAAGGGCTCTTTTCAGGTAGGAACATTTACTAGATGCAGGAACATAGCATTCCTTGATAAAGAAGTGGCACCAATATATGTGGGAGATCCTGTGTACTTTATATGTGGAGAAAAAGCATATCTTTGGTTACCTAGGAACTGGGGAGGCACGTGTTATTTAGGCTTTCTGTTTCCTGGGGTGTTTCTTTTAGAAACATCAGACATAACCAAATTAACAAGGTCACGACCTCGCTGGAATATTGAAGACGGGTTGATTGTAGGGGACATAGCAAAATCATTCATACCATTTTGGGGCCAGGCGATAAACTCTTATAACATAAGACGACTGTCTAGAATATTAGAAGAAACAATAAGTGGAACCACCGACATATTATATAATATGACTCTTGAGGAAAAGGAATTAGATTGATGTCACTGCCAAACAGAATGGCCCTTGATATAATCTTAGTTGATCGTGGCGGTGTTTGCAAAATCGTGGGATCAGCGTGTTGCGTATTTGTAAGTGACTCCTCCCCCACGATTTTCGAAGCGATAAGAAAATTGCACGTATTAAGCTCTGATCTTCACCCCCCTGAAGGAGGCTGGAAATTGAACATAAGCTCCTGGTTCTGGGAAGTGTTGCGGTCCTGGGGATGGAAGATATTTGCAATCTTAGTAGCAATTTTAGGAATATTCGTGACATGTTGTTGTTGCATACATTGTCTCCCCATAGTATGCACTGAAATTAGTAAGGAATATGTACAAATGGTAGAATGAAAAAACATTACTAAATCAAACACTCACAATAGTAACGAATCCAAAACCATTAAAGAATTCATGGCGATCGATATTGATAATAATAAGGAGGAGACAACGAGTGTATATGAGTCAGAGTTCGAATCAGATTCCGAGTCTGACCTAAACACTTATAGGCCGATTCATGGAATAATTAGCGTGGCGCAAGTGGCCAAAAACGTGCGAATCGCAGTGGAATAGCGAAAATCGCAGTGCAAGTGCGAAAATCGCATGAAAAGCAGCGCACGTCGATTCATGGAAGGCCGTGCGCGAGAAAACCAGCGGATGTGCGATAAAAAAGTGCGCGGCGCACGTTAGCGCACAGGCCATCTAACAGCGTGCGCCAGGTCACAGCGAAAATCGCACAGGCCACAGCGAAATTCGCACATAGCGCGGCGCATGCAACAAAAGTAGGCGGAACACGGGCGTAACACTCGGAATGGGGAAGAACTTGCCAAAACGTGGGCGTCACGGGGGAAGTACAGGGCACAAGTGCGCGGAACGCCCACACGCTCGCCTACAACACGTATTCATGGAATAGAATAGGGGAAAAAAGCGCACGCTCAAACCAGCGCACAGGCACAAACACGACCGCCACAAGAAAGCAGGCGGTAGCGTCTCTGCGGCTGTAAGAAATGTGCGCCAAAAGGTGCGCCAACAAATAGCACCTATATACTGCCATGATGAATGTCCCATACTGTGGCCCTCCAGGAAAAATGACGTGCAAAGGGGTACCCACAAACACGGACACCCGCTGACAAAAAATACGTGTGCGTGTATACCGGGGTGCGCGGGAAGTCTCACACGCGATTTCAGCAGGGTACGTGCATCACAGGGGTTTGCGTGAAGTCATTCACGCGATCGGGCCTGGGGGAGCGGGCTACGTGTATTTCAGGGGTTCGCGTGAAGTTTCTCACGCGATCGGGCCTGGGGGAGCGTGCTACGTGTATTTCAGGGGTTCGCGTGAATTTTCACACGCGATCGGGCCTGGGGGAGCGGGCTGCGTGTATTCCAGGGGTGCGCGAGAAGTTCCACACGCTAATAGCCTGGGCGCGTGTATTTCAGGGGTGCGCGGGAAGTTCCACACGCGAATTGCCTGGGCGCCTGTATTTGAGGGGTGCGCGGGAAGTTCCACACGCAAATAGCCTGGGCGCGTGTATTTGAGGGGTGCGCGGGAAGTTCCACACGCGAATAGCCTGGGCGCGTGTATTTCAGGGGTGCGCGTGAGTCATTCACGCGATCGGGCCTGGGGGAGCGGGCTATGTGTATTACAGGGGTTCGCGTGAAGTTCCTCACGCGATCGGGCCTGGGGGAGCGGGCTACGTGTATTCCAGGGGTGCGTGAGAAGTTCCACACGCGAATAGCCTGGGCGCGTGTATTTCAGGGGTGCGCGGGAATTTTTACACGCGAATAGCCTGGGCGCGTGTATTTCAGGGGTGCGCGGGAAGTTCCACACGCGAATAGCCTGGGCGGGTGTATTTCAGGGGTGCGCGGGAAGTTCCACACGCGAATAGCCTGTGCGCGTGTATTTCAGGGGTGCGCGGGAAGTTCCACACGCGAATAGCCTGGGCGCGTGTATTTCAGGGGTGCGCGGGAAGTTCCACACGCGAATAGCCTGTGCGCGTGTATTTCAGGGGTGCGCGGGAAGTTTTACACGCGAATAGCCTGGGCGCGTGTATTTCAGGGGTGCACGGGAAGTTCCACACGCGAATAGCCTGTGCGCGTGTATTTCAGGGGTGCGCGGGAAGTTTTACATGCGATTTCTGTATTTCAGGGGTGCCGGGGAGTCCCACATGTGATTTGACAGTGTGGGTCCTCCCAGGTGTACCCTGTACACCCTCCACGGCCCCTGCAGGCAGCCCACACCACAGGGGACTACCCTGCATCCCTGGTCATGTCCCGCAGGCAGCCCACCCAACATGGGCATGCCCCCCAGCAAAGGCACATATCACCTTGAACTAATGAACACCAACTCATGTCCCCTTGCACCCCCACCCCCCAGCACTGTGGGGCAGCTGCCAGCAGGCCCCCACCCATGTCCAACTCATGTCCCCCACCACCCCCACCCCCCAGCACTGTGGGGCACCTGCCAGCAGGCCCCCACCCATGTCCAACTCATGTCTCCCACCACCCCCACCCCCCAGCCACCAGGGTCACCCTCCACCAGGCCCCCACTCATGTCTCCCACCACCCCCACCCCCCAGCAGTGCAGGGGCAGCCTCCACCAGGCCCCCACTCATGTCTCCCACCACCCCCACCCCCCAGCCACCAGGGTCACCCTCCACCAGGCCCCCACTCATGTCACCCACCACCCCCACCCCCCAGCCACCAGGGTCACTCTCCACCAGGCCCCCACTCATGTCTCCCACCACCCCCACACCCCAGCAGTGCAGGGGCAGCCTCCACCAGGCCCCCACTCATGTCTCCCACCACCCCCACACCCCAGCAGTGCAGGGGCAGCCTCCACCAGGCCCCCACTCATGTCACCCACCACCCCCACACCCCAGCAGTGCAGGGGCAGCCTCCACCAGGCCCCCACCCATGTCTCCCACCACCCCCACCCCCCAGCCACCAGGGTCACCCTCCACCAGGCCCCCACTCATGTCTCCCACCACCCCCACACCCCAGCAGTGCAGGGGCAGCCTCCACCAGGCCCCCACTCATGTCTCCCACCACCCCCACTCCCCAGCCACCAGGGTCACCCTCCACCAGGCCCCCACTCATGTCACCCACCACCCCCACCCCCAGCCACCAGGGTCACCCTCCACCAGGCCCCCACTCATGTCTCCCACCACCCCCACACCCCAGCAGTGCAGGGGCAGCCTCCACCAGGCCCCCACTCATGTCTCCCACCACCCCCACCCCCCAGCCACCAGGGTCACCCTCCACCAGGCCCCCACTCATGTCACCCACCACCCCCACCCCCCAGCCACCAGGGTCACCCTCCACCAGTCCCCCACCCATGTCTCCCACCACCCCCACCCCCCAGCCACCAGGGTCACCCTCCACCAGGCCCCCACTCATGTCACCCACCACCCCCACCCCCCAGCCACCAGGGTCACCCTCCACCAGGCCCCCACTCATGTCACCCACCACCCCCACCCCCCAGCCACCAGGGTCACCCTCCACCAGGCCCCCACCCATGTCTCCCACCACCCCCACCCCCCAGCCACCAGGGTCACCCTCCACCAGGCCCCCACTCATGTCTCCCACCACCCCCACACCCCAGCAGTGCAGGGGCAGCCTCCACCAGGCCCCCACTCATGTCTCCCACCACCCCCACACCCCAGCAGTGCAGGGGCAGCCTCCACCAGGCCCCCACTCATGTCACCCACCACCCCCACCCCCCAGCAGTGCAGGGGCAGCCTCCACCAGGCCCCCACTCATGTCTCCCACCACCCCCACACCCCAGCAGTGCAGGGGCAGCCTCCACCAGGCCCCCACTCATGTCTCCCACCACCCCCACACCCCAGCAGTGCAGGGGCAGCCTCCACCAGGCCCCCACTCATGTCTCCCACCACCCCCACACCCCAGCAGTGCAGGGGCAGCCTCCACCAGGCCCCCACTCATGTCTCCCACCACCCCCACCCCCCAGCCACCAGGGTCACCCTCCACCAGGCCCCCACTCATGTCACCCACCACCCCCACCCCCCAGCCACCAGGGTCACTCTCCACCAGGCCCCCACTCATGTCTCCCACCACCCCCACACCCCAGCAGTGCAGGGGCAGCCTCCACCAGGCCCCCACTCATGTCTCCCACCACCCCCACACCCCAGCAGTGCAGGGGCAGCCTCCACCAGGCCCCCACTCATGTCACCCAACACCCCCACCCCCCAGCCACCAGGGTCACCCTCCACCAGTCCCCCACCCATGTCTCCCACCACCCCCACCCCCCAGCCACCAGGGTCACCCTCCACCAGGCCCCCACTCATGTCACCCACCACCCCCACCCCCCAGCCACCAGGGTCACCCTCCACCAGGCCCCCACTCATGTCACCCACCACCCCCACCCCCCAGCCACCAGGGTCACCCTCCACCAGGCCCCCACCCATGTCTCCCACCACCCCCACCCCCCAGCCACCAGGGTCACCCTCCACCAGGCCCCCACTCATGTCACCCACCACCCCCACCCCCCAGCCACCAGGGTCACCCTCCACCAGGCCCCCACTCATGTCTCCCACCACCCCCACACCCCAGCAGTGCAGGGGCAGCCTCCACCAGGCCCCCACTCATGTCTCCCACCACCCCCACACCCCAGCAGTGCAGGGGCAGCCTCCACCAGGCCCCCACTCATGTCACCCACCACCCCCACCCCCCAGCAGTGCAGGGGCAGCCTCCACCAGGCCCCCACTCATGTCTCCCACCACCCCCACACCCCAGCAGTGCAGGGGCAGCCTCCACCAGGCCCCCACTCATGTCTCCCACCACCCCCACACCCCAGCCACCAGGGTCACCCTCCACCAGGCCCCCACTCATGTCTCCCACCACCCCCACACCCCAGCAGTGCAGGGGCAGCCTTCATCAGGCCCCCACTCATGTCTCCCACCACCCCCACACCCCAGCAGTGCAGGGGCAGCCTCCACCAGGTCCCCACTCATGTCACCCACCACCCCCACCCCCCAGCAGTGCAGGGGCAGCCTCCACCAGGCCCCCACTCATGTCTCCCACCACCCCCACACCCCAGCAGTGCAGGGGCAGCCTCCACCAGGCCCCCACTCATGTCTCCCACCACCCCCACACCCCAGCAGTGCAGGGGCAGCCTCCACCAGGCCCCCACTCATGTCTCCCACCACCCCCACACCCCAGCAGTGCAGGGGCAGCCTCCACCAGGCCCCCACTCATGTCTCCCTCCACCCCCACACCCCAGCAGTGCAGGGGCAGCCTCCACCAGGCCCCCACTCATGTCACCCACCACCCCCACCCCCCAGCAGTGCAGGGGCATCCTCCACCAGGCACCCACACATGTCCCCCTGCCCCCAGGTCCTGACGATACTCAATCATGGCAGTAATGGCCAGCATACCCGGCACAAACACCCAGGCAAGGATTGCATCCACCCACATAGTGAATGCAATTACATGATACAACCCCAATGGCAAGTCTGTAAATGAACACATGTCCGTCACACACACATACACAATGGGTGCAAGTGAATGTCAAAACCCAAATCATGACATGTATGAAACCAATGAGAAAATACCACAAGTGAAAGTTAAAAAAACATGTATTAAAGATGAAAAATAAGTAAAAAAATCAAACATACAACAATGGTGATAACAAAATAAATGGTCCATGTCCGAGAACAAATGTAAAAATAAAAAAAAAAAAGTAATCCAAAAACAAATGTTGTCCAAAGCAAAATCATGTGGAAGTAAAATAATGAAAAACCATTTCCTCATGGTGAACACAATAATTAATAAAAAAAATGTTTCTTCAAAAAGCAAACTATATACACGAAAATTCCAGGGTCCATGAGCCCAACACCATAAATGAAACCTACTACTACCTAATGAAAATAATATATACAAAAAAGTGGCCATTGTCCGAGCGGTCCAAAAATACAAAAATTAATAAAGGAAACCTAACACTAACGAACTAAATAACTATATACAAAGGCAGCGGGCAAGTCCTGCGGCTCACTCGGTGATGTTGCTGGCCAGGGCATCATCGAACTCCATGTCGATGTCCTGGAGGCGGGACTCTGTCCTGGCCCCGAGGTCTCGCAGGGATAACCCCATGTCCAGCTCAAACTCCCTGCGAGCTTCCTTGAGGCACTCAGCCCGCCTCAACGCCCGACGCATGGAGAACTCCGCCCTGACCATGGTGAGCCGCTCCTCTTCCGCCCGCTGCCGCTCCGCACCTATCCGCTGGACCAACTGCTCCCACACGGAAGACACCACCATCCCAGGGTTGCCCTGCCCTCCGGCCGATGCCTGCCCCTCTGATCTTGAAGGCCCCGAGCCATGATGCCTCCCACGTCGAGCCTGCTGCTGCCTCCAACGCCACTGCCTCTGCCAGCACGACGGCATCCAGGCTGATGGAAACCACCGACGCCGTCGTGCACGTGCCCTGCCCGATGATGCTGTCACATCTTCCATCTGCTGGGGTCCAGTTGCTGTGTTGTCCACCCCTGCTGGACCTCTGACTCCCAACTGTGGCAGGGATGGGATCCCCACCGAGCTGGCTGCATTGGTCGGGGCAGGTCCACAGGGGGCCCTGCTGGCATCTGGGCCGGAAGACGGCAAGGAGAACGACTGGTGTATAGCCTGCACAGAGGAGGAGAGGGCCGCCAGATTGGACAACACATGCAGGAAACCCCCGAACATGGCCGATCCCAATTGGGCCACGTCGGCACGGTGCACTTCGTGATGACGTGCGTCCTCCTCCCTGGAAGCACGCACGGCATCACGAATCACAGCCGTGCGCATCGCGACCCCAATCAGGACCTTCTCCACACGGCCAGGGGTTCCCACGTCCGCAGGTGGAGGGGAGTCAGGTGACATGGACATCCCCTCTACCTGCGGATGGGCCTGGGACGGGGCATCCCTGCTGGTGCATGGTGGTGCACTCACAGGGTCAGGGACAGCGACATGCACAGGCCCCTCCACGGTGACCTGTGCTGCCTCCTGCCCCTGGCCCTGGACTGCACCACTTGCACCAGCAGGGATGCCCCCACCAGGCCCCATGTGTGCCCCAGTGGCGGCCTCCTCCTCCTCTGTGCAAACCACCAACCTGGATGGCTCCTCACCGTCTCCCACCGTAGCAGGCCCCTGTGGGGGCTCACCCACCCCTTCCGCTGCAGCCGTGGGGGCATCCCCGCCGCCTTGCTCCACAGCGCCGTCTCCGCCCTCTTCTTCACTAGCCGCTGCGTAGAGGGAGACAAAGAACACAAGCATCAGGGCACTGTACAATGGTCCCCTAGACAGGAAGCAATAGCAGATGAGCACCACTGTCAAAGTACACTTCCATCATGTCCCTCCACAACACATGGGTCAGTCCAGGCAAAACACACACAGTAACAGGCATGGTGCATGCCATGGACATTTCCATGCATGTCCAATGGACTCTTGAAACATTCAATGATATGTAACTCACATGCATCATGGCTCATGCCCTTCACATGCACACACTTCACCTCAGTCACATCCATCTGGCCCAAAACACACCAAACATAGCGGATACAAGGGTAATTTGGCTGCTTCACTGAATCTGTGCATTGTCACACACATGTGTCATGCATCCATGGCATGCACAAGTCACAGACACGCAGGTCAGGCACACAGACATGGCTACCATATATGTACCTGGCATCAGCACCCATCCCTCACCCCCACCCATGTCCAGGTACAGAGACTGGCATGCTCTCATGTTAAAAATCTGCATAGGGCTCCCCATGCGGCATTTGAACACATGCAACAGCCATGTGGGTCACACATCATTGGTCGCACATGCATTACCATGATGTCCCTGCACACATACATGCATACATGGCCTATGGCACACATACAGGCAAGTATCATAGAACCAGCACACCGCAACATGCCCTGTCTCACACAGTAATGCTTGGACACTTACCACTCAACTCCAGACGGGCCTCCCTCTCAAGGATCTGGGCGTGGAGCGCTGGGCGTACGCATTCCAGGACCCTCATCTGGATGGAACTCATGCGGCCCCGGCCCCTCTCCACGAGGCGCCGGGCCTTCACAAGGGTCCTGGACCTCAAGTCCTCCCAGCGCTTCTTGATCTTCAGGACGTTGTGGGTTGCCAACCCCTCCGCGTTGATGGCAACCACACAGTCGGCCCAGATCCTCTCCCGTCCTTCCTTGCTGGCGCGGGACGATCCAAAGAGGGCATCATACTGCCCCAGGACATGCTCCACCAGGACACCAACTTCGTTGTCAGTGAAGCTGGTGCCTCTCTGCCCCTCTGGCCTGGGGTTGCCACTGGTGCCAGATGTGGAAGTGCCCGACATGGCAACCCCAGAGGCAGGTGTGGGTGGGCAACTGGGTCCTGGGGCTGGGCTGTGGAGCGATGTAATCCCAGTCGGGAGTCTTCAGTTCCAGCAGGGGTGGACACAGCAACTGGACCCCTGCAGATGGCTGATGTGCAGGCACCAAATGGCAGGGCACGGTGGCAGCAGGCAGGCAGGCAGGCAGGCAGGCAGCAGCAGATTGCACGTGGGAGGCTGCTCGGGGCACTGGGGGGCAGTAACTCGGCCTTCTGGGCAGGAGCGTGGTCTTCCGTGTGTTTTCGCGTGCCCAGCTTGATACGGAGTGATTTGGCACGTGAAAATCCGGCACGTCAGCGTGAAATCCGAGGAAAGGCCCTTAGCGCGTAAGCGCGTCAGCACGCATACGCGATTCTATTGGACCAGAGTCCCTCAGCGCGTAAGCGCGTCTGTGACGTGACCCGCACGGGTGTTCCCCACTCAGCACGTGATGACGGAGCACACGTGGAAATACTGCACGTCAGAGTGTCATCGCGTGTAATTGGACAAAAGTGCGCGTACACGCGATTGGCCTATGTACGTGTATTTCATGGGTGCGCGGGCACTTACACACGCAAGTACGTCAGCGAACCTGTATCCCGTGGTGCGTGTGAATTTCCACACGCTATTGGACTGGGAACTGGATTCCAGGGGTGCGCGGGTCACACGCTCGCCTAGAACACGCGCAAAGCATAAATTTGCGCACTTTAACAATAACAAGCTCAGACGCCAGGATGAACATACCGTTCCTAGCAGCAGTGGCAGTGGGCTACCAAAGGAGGAGGAGGAGGATAGTCAGGGCCAGAATATTCACAACCAGAACCAGCCTTTTCGGGATGCCTGATGACCAGGTGTATGGGAGGTACAGGTTTCCACCACACATTATACTGGACCTGGTGAGTGAGTGGGAGGATGACCTCACATCACCCACCCTGTGCTCCCAAGCACTCAGCCCCCTGGAGAAGGTCCTCAATGTACTGCACTTCTTAGCCACTGGATCATTTCAGCGGACAAGTGCCATAGTGGGTGGGGTGTCACAGGCCACCCAGTCACGCTGCCTACACCAGGTCTTGAACATCATCACTGCACGCCCATCAGTCCGCAGGCACATATACCTGCCCAGAACACCTGCAGAAAGGCATGCTGCCGCCCTGGATTTTTACGCTGTGGCACGATTCCCCAAAGTGCTAGGTGCCATCGACTGCACCCATGTGGCTCTACGTCCCCCCAGGGCATCTGAGCACATCTATAGGAACCGCAAGCACTGGCATTCCATCAACGTGCAGGTAGCATGTAATGCCAAGGGAATCATCACCTCAGTATATGCCAACTATCCCGGCTCCACCCACGACAGCTTCATTTACCGAATGTCCACCCTAAGCCGGGACCTAGAAGCTGGGCGGCATGGCGATACATGGCTGCTTGGTGAATATGTATGCCACTGCACATGCATGCATGTTGGATACTGAGCAAGGTCACAACCCCACCAATGATACAAATCACCACCTCCACAGGGGACAGTGCCTACCCTCTCAGCCCCCACATGATGACGCCAATTCGGAACCCCACCACGCCACCCGAGGTAAGATATAACACAGCCCACATTACAACCAGGGGCATAGTGGAGCGCACATTCGGAGTGCTAAAGTCACGCTTTCGCTCCCTTGACCGTTCTGGCGGGCAGCTGTTATACGCTCCCCCAGTAGTGTGCAGGATCATAGTGGCAGCATGTGTCCTGCACAACGTTGCAACACGCCGGGGCCTGGCCGTGGACATGGTGGTGGCCCCACATCCCCAACCACATGCATAGCCGCTGCGCATGGGAGGGGAAAGGGCACGGGGGGAGGCAGCCCGTACACAGCTAGTGGCTAATTACTTCACATATAAATCACACCCCTGTGGAGTGCACACTGCCCTGGCACATTCCATTTGACAATCAATGATGACTCAACCTGACACTGATCCTGAATGTCTGGAGAATGAACCGTGAATACCATATCAGCCTGAGATTGTTCACCTGGAAGTGTCACAATGTGTGCATCCCTACCCACACAGACACCACCAATGCAGTTATGTGAAGTTACACATTGAAGCAGCTAAAATGAATACCCACTTGCAAAATGCAACAAGAGGACAGTGCCATGTCAGCCAACCCAACCCCAGCACCGCCACACGACACACCGTGCCATGTCATGCTAATTGCAGGTAAACAAAGTAATCCCCACAACATGACACTAGTCTCACTATGTACAGTGTCCCTATTAGAAACATGAAACACCTGAAATGCTCACAGCAATGCCGGACCAACAACATACTTGAGCACGTACTACCATTAACATGACATCACAAATGTTACATATTAGTAGTCTCACCACCTGGAAATGCCTGCACTCCCACCACTACCAACTGTGCAGTGTTGGCGCCATGTAGAGTTGTAGGTGCACTGCTGCCAACATGGACCCCATCTCCAGAATAGAGGTCCTTCTGTAGACATGAGGAAGGGACCTGCAAATTGGGAGGTAGACACAGAAGAAGAGTTACACATCAATGCAACATGCAGCGTACAACACAACAGCAATATGCACTAGGAATGTATACACAGTATTGACTACAGACTGCCCACACAGCTCATGGGAGTCCAACGTCACTGTGTAATTCACTGTCACTTGGGCACACCCTTTGCAAGCCCATGGAAACGGGAAGCAGGAGGGGTGTGTGTGACTCAAACCCAAGCATCTGAACCAAATACATTACAAGCCTGCATGTGCCCAGCCACAATGCAGCGTATGCCCACAGGAACCACGGAAGCCAACAAATCGTCCCAAAAAAATTGGGAATAAAAGAAATAAAAATAAAAATAAGAAACAATCAAAAATGGCCATTGATGGGCCCGGGGGGGTTGGGGAGGCCACCCAGGAGGTCCGAGGACAGGATGCACACCAGAACCCACCTGCGTGGATCCTGGGAAGATAAAACACCTCCATGGGCTCAAGGCCCACACGGCTACCCTATTGTGGGAGTATCACTGCTGTCGCTATTATCACCCTGTGCAGCTGCATCCGGAGGTGGTTGCACTATGGGAGGCAGCCCACGCAAGGCCCTAGTCTGCTCCTCCATGGCTGTAAGCATGCGGGTGTGGTAGGTCTGGTTCTGGAGGATGAGTGTGCGGAGGTCCCCATGCAACAACTCACGGGATGCCCGGACCTCCGCCCTCGTTGCCTGCATCTCAGCTGAGAGCGTACGGGTGAGACGCTCCAGCTGCTGTTCTGTCCTTTGGTGTGTTGAAGCCTCAAGCTCAACAAGAGTCGTCCTGAGGTGAAGGAGCTCCTGTCTCAGGGCTTCCCTGTGGCCCTGGGACTCAATGGAGATGGCCTCCTGCAGAGTCGCCAGTGCCGCCCGCCTGTCCCTGTTGGACCCCAACATGTCCTCCCTGTGTGACTGGCAGATGGAGTCGGTTGCCTGCTCTAGTCGCTCCATCAGCCTTTCTGGGGGGACAATGGAAGTGGCCACCCTATCCATGGCCTGAGCCATCATCTCGGATGATGCAGCCTGTTGGGTTGCCATACCGTAAATGGATTGCTCCCATGCGGTATTGCCGGGTGGCGTACGGCCACCACGTCGGCGGGCACCACACCTGTCTGGGGCAAGGCGAACTGCGCCTTGCTGTGCCGGCACTGCCCGAGGCTGCAGGACTGCATTCCCCCTCTGATCTGCTGGCCCAGGAACAGGATCAGATGTCGCGGAGTGTGACCCTGCATCCGTAACCACCGAAGGCGTAGCTGCCAACACTGACATCCCCATGGAGGGTTCTGACCCTGGTGCAGGTGGGTGAGACAGAACAGAATCCCTCCCTGGAACACTCACCTGCGACGGCACGTAGGTCTCATCCGAATCAACACCTGAGTACAGCTCGGGGGAGGTGCAGCCAGAGACACCCCTTGACAGCACGACCTGCAGCACTTGTGGGTTCTCCCCCACCACCACACCACGTCCCTCACTGGTGGTTGGTCGGCCCTCGGACCCCTCCTGGGTCTTCACCATCTCCACAACCCCAGCAGTATCAGGTGCGTCTTCCCCTGCAAAGACATGAAAACAAAGAAATGGAAACAGGCATTAGCACCATGGCACACAATGAGGGCTGAGAAGCAAGAGAATCAGTACTTGATTGACACATGTCCCACATGACTAAAACCCACCCATGCATGCACCCTCACTGTGTATGAAGTGCAGGCAAATGGCACACACTGATGACACCAAGATGGAAGATGAACACATTTTCTGCATGCTGCCTGGCAGTGGCATCACACATCGGCCTGTGATTGCCAGGTGAAACACACATGCCATCACACAGATGGCATGTACCATTGCTATTGAGTGAAGATGGAGAGGAGGGCAGCACCTATTCATTCAGTCCAGTTCCCGCATGTAATCGCTTTTCTAATTCTAATAGGTCAGATTTTTCACCTGGAGCTGCCAGTCTGAAATGGTCCAATTGCACAGGGACATGTGTGTACAAATGATATCCAGGTAACAAAGTCACTCCACTTTACCATAGCCATGTCAGACATGTGACTAGTGGACAGCGACATGCCTAGTGAAAGTGGTGGAATGCAAACAAACTGACTGAATGAACAGTGAAAAATAAGCAACTATGTTGTGTCAAGGTGACACTTCAAGGGCAACTGGCGTGCAGTTGGGCTAGATGTCTACTGTTGGCAGAAGGGATACTGCTATGGCCAAATGCAGCTGCGCAGGAAGTATTGCATGAAGCACATGGCTGACCCATACGACTCAGGCACACACACTCTCACCTGGCACACAAACAGAAGCCCTCACACACACACCATGTACATGGATGACACACACATGCATGTGCACTCACCGGACAATGCCTCGTAATCAGCCAGATCTCCCACGCCTTGGATCTGTTCCTCCGTGACGTAGGTCCCAGCGACTGACTCATGTGAAGTGAGTTCCATGTCTACTACTGGAGACCCACCTCCAGTCACTAGAGTTGCGGCATGACTTGAGGCCAGCTTACTCTTTGCCCTGCGCTTTAGGTCATTCCAGCGCTTATAGCAATCATTGGCTGTGCGCCTCACGATTCCAAGGGCACTTATGATGTCCGCAACGGTCTGCCAGTGTGCCTGGCGTTGTGCAGGTGTGGTCTTGGATCCTGCAACAATGACCATCTCGTTGTCATGTCCGGACACATACTCGACAAGTGCATTCAGTTCGCCATCCGTGAAGCTGGGCTTCCTGGATGGGCCGGACTGTGTAGCCGTGTCTGGGGCATCAGCCAGTGCCGGACGAGCACTCTTCCTCTTCCGCTTGGAAGGTGGTGGTGATCCTGAGTGTCCTGCGCCGCTCTGGACACTAGGGGCAGGAGCCCTGGTGGACTCTGTATCAGGAGTGTGGGATTGCACACTCAGCATGGGAGTTGGTGCAGGCATTGGCTCTAGTGTGATGGTGTCAGGGGGAATGTCAGCAGCATGGACTAGGACCGACACTGTCCTGGCTGGGTGTGTGAGGGCTGGGGTGGATGGAGCCGCAGCTGCCCCTGCAGCCTCTCCGCCCTGCCTCCTTGGTGCAGCAGATGACCTTGCTGGCCCAGATGCACGTGGCATGGTGACATCAACGTGCACCAGCACACGTGTCATAGGCCTGCTGACCTGGAAGTCAGCCATGGAGTCAGCCAGATCTGGTGCCACAATGGGCTGGTCCAACAAGGGCTGAGCATGGATGGTGTCAGCCACATCAGCCTCAACGGGAGGGGGGGGGATTATGGGTGCCCTTGACTGGTCCTCCACACATGGGGGGACAGGCTCACCCTGCAAGTAACGACCACGTCCCCTACCGGATCCACCACGGCCACCACTTGTGGCTCTTCCACCTTTGCCACCCTTACGGAATCCTCGCCTCCCAGCCATGGCACTGATGTAAATGTGCGTATGGGAGTGGCTGGAAACTATTGTCCTGGGCAATAGGGGGTCAAAGGGGTTGGGTACCAGATGGTAATTGTACCCTAGTGCTCTTGCAAGGCTGATTGTAACCCCTGGGGAAAGATGACGGGTCACGCTACGCACAGGAGCCCCAAAAATGGGAGATGACGTGCACGCAACCCCTCCTAGACCACGTGTGCAGAAAGAAAAACCTGCACTACGCTGTGGCACCCAGTAACACAAGAATGAACGTATGCGTGTCACACGCAGCCTAGAATTACCTCTGAAGGGGTAGGCTACACACGGGGCAAGCACAGATGTTAGATACGTGCGTGACTCACCGTCTGCCTGGTAAACGAGCGTGTAAAAGGAGCACGTTTGGTTGGCAACACCCCCGCCAAAAGAAGATTTGTACGCTGTCTGAGGAGACAGGACAACAGTAGAAGGGAACACTGTTTGAGGGAACAGGCCCAGGTAAACCAGTAAAAGCGAAAAAAGAGAAAAAGCTGTCAGAGGTAACAGGGAATATGAACTTGAAACGCCGTGAAGTAATTCGCGTGTGAAACGACAAGAAGTACAGAATTCACCCACTCGCTCTCCACGAAAAGCACGTACAAGGAAAACGTGTTCTACACATACCTTTTATACAGGGCCACACGTCCAGCGTCACTTACGCGGCGTGTACGCGCTAGGGCCATTTCCACCAATTACACGCTTTGTCACTTCTGCGTGTAGGGACATTTCCACCAATTACACGCTATGTCACTTCTGCTTGTAGGGCCATTTCCACCAATTACACGCTTTGTCACTTCTGCGTGTAGGGCCATTTCCACCGATGAGACTCTGACGTGCAGTCTTTCCACGTGTGCTCTGTCATCACATGCTGTGTGGGAAACACCCGTGCGGGTCACGTCACAGACGCGCTTACGCGCTGAGGGCCTTTGGTCCAATAGAATCGCGTATGCGTGCTGACGCGCTTACGCGCTAAGGGCCTTTCCTCGATTTTCACGCTGACGTGCAGGATTTTCACGTGCCAAATCACTCCGTACCAAGCTGGCCACGCGTAAGCACACGGAAGACCACGCTCCTGCCCAGAAGGCCGAACTACTGCCCCTCAGAGCCCCGAGCACGCTCCCACCTACCATCTGCTGCTGCCTGACTGCCTGCTGCCCACGTGCACTGCCATTTGCTGCCTGCACATCAGCCAGGGGTGCTGTTGCTGTGACCACCCCTGCTGGAACCGAAGACTCCCGACTGGAATTCCATCGCTCCACAGCCCAGCCCCAGGACCCAGTTTCCCACCCACTCCTGCCTCTGGGGTTGTCATGTCGGGGCAAACTCCATCTGTGACCACTGACAACCCCCGGCCAGAGAGGCAGAGCGGCACCAGCTTCAGTGCCACCGAAGTTGGTGTCCTGGTGGAGCAAGTCCTGGGGCAGTATGATGCCCTCTTCGGAAGTTCCCGCGCCGACAAGGAAGGACGGACTCGGATCTGGACTGACATCGTGACTGCCATCAACGCGGAGGGGGTGGCAGTCCGGGACTTACAACATGTCAGGAAGCGCTGGGAGGACTTCAGGTCCAGGACCCTGAACAAGGCCCGGCGCCTCTTGAAGGCAGCGGATGCCAAGGGGCGCCGGGGCCACTTGTCGGAAGAACAGATGGGGGTCCTGGAACGCATATCCCCAGCGCTCCACGTCCAGGTCCTGGAGAAGCAGACCCGTCTGGAGTCGAGCGGTGAGTGTACATGCATCCTGATTGTGAGCAGTGCGTGTGGTGATTATTCGGTATTGTGCAGGTTGCACATCTGTTTGTATGGGGTCGAGTATGGGTGGGGGTGTACATGGCCGTGGGGCTGACACATGCGAGGGCTGTAATGTGTGAGACATGGATGGTGCTTGTGTGTGTAGGCTTGCATGGCAAATGCAGTTGTGCGTGCACACATGTTTGTATGTGTATGTAAGTAGACATGTCCGTGATGTCACGCATGTATGTTGTTTTGGGCTGCATGTATGAGCACTGTGTACATGTGCATGTGTGTGTATTTGACAAGGGTGCAACAGTGATGCAACATGGATGCATGTGACTGCGGTATGTGTAAGCCTGATTGGCAGATGTGACATGGATGCCCGTCTGAACAGTGCGACACTTGGCAGAGGTGTACACATGCATGCAAGTGTGGTGGTGTGTGTACATGTGTGGTGCACTTCCTGTGTTGCATGTGATGTCTGGGTCACCTTTGGCTGCTCATGCTGTTGTATGTGTATGGATGGTGGTGGCAGTTGCGATATGGCTGTGGTATGGCTCATGTGTGCGAGTTGCAATGACATGTGTGTTGGGGATTGTGATGACATGTCTGAGGTTTGCCAATGCCACTCATGTGCAACTGTCATGTGTGTATGTGTCCATTGTACAGTGCCCTGATGCCTGTGTTTTGTTTCTCCCTGTCTGTAGCGTCAACTGATGAAGAGGGCGGAGAAGGTGCTGTGGAGCACAGCGGCGGGGATCCGACCGCCAGCCGGAGACGCAAGGCCCGGCTCCCCTCCCGTGTTGTCATCTCGTCGGGGAGTGAGGAGTCCGGTGCCGCGTCCCAGGCCGCAGCTGCCGGGGGGAGGTCCAAGAGGCGGAGGTTGGAGTTGGACTCCTCGGCAGCAGAAGGGGCAGCTGGGACCCCACAGGGCCCAACAGGGGAAGATGGCACGGAGTCATCCAGGTTGGTGGGGGGTCTGGTGGAGGAGGAGGCCGTGCAAGCACCAGAGACGGGGTCTGGAGGTGGGGATCCCACTGGTGCTAGTGGTGCAGTCCGGACCAGGGACAGGAGGCAGCACAGGCCGCCGCGGAGGTGCCTGTGTGCAATCCTGTCCCCGATCCTGTCCCTGCATCATCTTGCACCAGCAGGGATGCCTACGTCCAGACCCGTTTCCAGGCAGGGGATGAGCTGACGTCAACTGGCCTTCCTCTGCCTGCGGACGTGGCTATCCAGGTCCGGGTTGAGCCTGTCCTGGCTGGTGTGGCGTTGCGCCAAAGGGCCATGCGAGGTGACCTGCAGTCTTTTCATGGAGAGACTGCACGTCATCTCGAATGGCTCGTTGACCACGTCAGCCTGCTGGGACAGGTCACCCAGACCGGATTCCTCCGTCTGATGGGGCTTGTTCCGACCCCCTCCTCAACTGGACCCCCTACGCGCCAGTCGTCCTCTGTGCCATCTTCCCACCCATCAGTCACCCGGGTGCCCTGTGGAGCTGCCTCTGACAGTGCGGCCAGGCTGGTGGAGGAGGCATCCCTGCCACAGTCGGGAGTCGGACGTCCAGCAGGGGTGGCCACATCAACAACTGCACCCCAGCCGGCGGAGGATGTGCAGGCAGCAGGAGGCAGTGCACGGGCAGAGGCAGAGCAGCAGCAGCAACATGGTGGGAGCCATGAAGGCTCGGGGCCTTCGACATCGGAGGGGCAGGCATCGGCCGGAGGGCAGGAGGACCCAGGACAGAGAGTGTCTTCCGTGTGGCAGTGGTTGGGCCACGCCATAGGTGCGGAGCGGCGGCGGGCGGAAGAGGCGCGGCTCACAATGTTCAGGGCGGAGAACTCCATGCGGAGGGCCCTGAGGCGGGCCGAGTGCCTCGAGGCAATCCGCAGGGGGTTGGAGGAGGACACGGCGTCGTCCCTGCGGACCCTCGGGGCCATGGAACTGGACCGCCTCCGGGACATCGAACAGGAGTTCGATGATGCCCTGGCCCGGAACACCACGGAGTGAGCCGCTGGACTTGCCCGCCGCCTTTGTATATAGTTCTTTAGTTTTAGGTTTCCTTTGTTTTTTCTTATGATTTGGAGTCGACGGACACTGCTCCACTTTTTGTATATAGTTGCTTTTTAGTTAGGTGTTTTTTTAGGTTTCCTTTGTTCAGTTGGGCTCATGGACCCTTTCGAGTTTTTTACATAGTTCTTGATTTGATGGATAATTTTTTTACATTTGACTTTGGAGGAAATTTTTTTGGATCATGATTTGCAGTTCTTTATTTTTATGCTGACATGCAGCTTGATTTTTTTTACTTCCCATTGTAGTTTGTTTCATTTCTTTAGCATTCTTTCTTTTTTTCAATACAATTTTGTTTTCATACTTCACTGTGTGGTATCATCTCATTGGTTTCATGCATGTCATGTTGGGTGTTTTCCCATTCAATTGCAAACATTGTGTGTGACGGACATGGGTTCATTAGCTTCATGAACATTGGGGGTGTGACATGTAATTTGCATTTCCATGTGGGTGAATGGGTTACTTGGTAGGGCTTTTTGGCTGTGGAGGCTGACCATAACGCACATGATTGGGGATTGTGAGGACCTGGTGGAGGGTGCCCCTGGTGGCTGGGGGGTGGGGGTGGTGGGAGACATGAGTGGGGGCCTGGTGGAGGCTGCCCATGGTGGCAGGAGGGTGGGGGTGGTGGGAGACATGGGTGGGGGCCTGGTAGAGGCTGCCCATGGTGGCAGGGGGGTGGGGGTGGTGGGAGACATGAGTGGGGGCCTGGTGGAGGCTGCCCCTGCACTGCTGGGGGGTGGGGGTGGTGGGAGACATGAGTGGGGGCCTGGTGGAGGGTGGCCATGGTGGCAGGGGGGTGGGGGTGGTGGGAGACATGAGTGGGGGCCTGGTGGAGGGTGACCCTGGATGCAGGGGGGTGAGGGTGCAGGGGGACATGAGTGGGGGCCTGGTGGAGGGTGGCCATGTTGGCAGGGGGGTGGGGGTGGTGGGAGACATGAGTGGGGGCCAGGTAGAGGCTGCCCATGGTGGCAGGGGGGTGGGGGTGGTGGGTGACATGAGTGGGGGCCTGGTGGAGGGTGCCCCTGCACTGCTGGGGGGTGGGGGTGGTGGGAGACATGGGTGGGGGCCTGGTAGAGGCTGCCCATGGTGGCAGGGGGGTGGGGGATGTGGGAGACATGAGTGGGGGCCTGGTGGAGGGTGTCCCTGCACTGCTGGGGGGTGGGGGTGGTGGGAGACATGAGTGGGGGCCTGGTGGAGGCTGCCCATGCACTGCTGGGGGGTGGGGGTGGTGGGAGACATGAGTGGGGGCCTGGTGGAGGCTGCCCCTGCACTGCTGGGGGGTGGGGGTGGTGGGAGACATGAGTGGGGGCCTGGTGGAGGCTGCCCATGGTGGCAGGGGGGTGGGGGTGGTGGGAGACATGAGTGGGGGCCTGGTGGAGGGTGGCCATGGTGGCAGGGGGGTGGGGGTGCAGGGGGACATGAGTGGGGGCCTGGTGGAGGCTGCCCATGCACTGCTGGGGGGTGGGGGTGGTGGGAGACATGAGTGGGGGCCTGGTGGAGGCTGCCCCTGCACTGCTGGGGGGTGGGGGTGGTGGGAGACATGAGTGGGGACCTGGTGGAGGCTGCCCATGGTGGCAGGGGGGTGGGAGTGGTGGGAGACATGGGTGGGGGCCTGGTAGAGGTTGCCCGTGGTGGCAGGGGGGTGGGGGTGGTGGGAGACATGAGTGGGGGCCTTGTGGAGGCTGCCCCTGGTGGCTGGGGGGTGGGGGTGGTGGGAGACATGGGTGGGGGCCTGGTAGAGGCTGCCCATGGTGGCAGGGGGGTGGGGGTGGTGGGAGACATGAGTGGGGGCCTGGTGGAGGCTGCCCATGGTGGCAGGGGGGTGGGGGTGGTGGGAGACATGAGTGGGGGCCTGGTGGAGGTGACCCTGGATGCTGGGGGGTGGGGGTGGTGGGAGACATGAGTGGGGGCCTGGTGGAGGCTGCCCCTAGTGGCTGGGGGGTGGGGGTGGTGGGAGACATGGGTGGGAGCCTGGTGGAGGCTGCCCATGGTGGCAGGGGGTGGTGGGAGACTTGAGTGGGGGCCTGGTGGAGGGTGACCCTGGATGCTGGGGGGTGGGGGTGCAGGGGGACATGAGTGGGGGCCTGGCGGAGGGTGACCCTGGATGCAGGGGGGTGCGGGTGGTGGGAGACATGCATTGTTGATCAGTAGTGTAAGGTGACATGTGGGTTGGCTGGGGGGCATGCCCATGGTGGATGGGCTGCCTGCGGGACATGAGCATGGGTGCAGGGTAGTCCCCCGTGGTGTGGGCTGCCTGCAGGGGCCGTGGAGGTTGTGGAGCGTACACCTGGGAGGACCCACACGGCCAATTCACGTGTAGTACTCCCCAGAACCCATGAAATACACATTCCCTGCTGAAATCGCGTGTGCAACTTCCCGCGCACCCCTGAAATACACGTACCCTGCTCGCACTGGGACAATCGCATGTGGAACTTCCCGCGCACCCCTGAAATACACGTACCCTGCTCGCACTGGGACAATCGCGTGTGGAACTTTCCGCGCACCCCTGAAATACACGTACCCTGATGAAATCGCGTGTGGAACTTCCCGCGCACACATGGAATACACGTACCCTGCTCGCACTGGCCCATTCGTGTGTGGAACTTCCCGCGCACCCCTGACATGCACGTACCCTGCTGAAATCGCGTGTGGAACTTCCCACGCACCTCTGAAATACACGTACCCTGCAGAAATCGTGTGTGGAACTTCACGCGCACCCCTGAAATACACGTACCCTGCTGAAATCGCGTGTGGAACTTCCTGCGCACCCCTGCAATACACGTTCCCCGCTTGGCGTTTGCTGTTTGCCAGCCCGGTGAACTGGTCCAGGGTTAGCGCAGCCCTTTGCGATGATTTAGCGATTTTGATGGCTTTTCCTTGCGCGAGGGCGTTCTTGGGGGCGTTACTGGCGCTGCTGCAGGGTCGCTGCGATTCTCTGCGCCACGGCTGGTTTGGAAGCCTAAAATCCATGAATACGCTGTGCGCGGAAATCGGTTTTAGCGCACGTGCCTGGCGCAGTCAATCGCACGCGGACACTCTGCGCCAGCCGCTTGCGACACTTTTCTGCGAAATTCTATGAATTACCCTGTTTGTCGGAGGAAGATACAATGTATGGATGAGGCGTTTGGCATACGGCCAAGAGGAGGGTTTGTCAGCCTAGAAAAGTAGACACCCCTCGAACAGAAGGCAATGCAGGATAATTGGTTGGCCGAAGACCAACCACCTCATTTAAAGTGTTAAGGATATATGCTCATTAGTCATTACATAGTTACTAGCTTAACTAGAGTGTGGCCATTTTAAGATGATCAGAATCGCCATTTTGTTTTCTCTCTCTGTTCTCTCTAACAGTGCCACTTCGCCTCATGTAAATCTGCTTTGCTGTAGATATTATTTCGCTTCAATGGTCCAAGGCTAAAAGACATGTTGAAACATTACACTGGAGAGCCAGACAGAAATGCCCGGTTCCTTCCCGCACATATCCTTGAAGGCAAGGAGCAAGGCATTTTAATCAGTACACGGGTGCCTGTGAGTCTCCTTAAAAGAATAGCAATGCACAAAACTAATATTAAAGGTTTTGAATTATGTTCTTCTTTACGGCCCCCTTTCTGAGGGCTGTGAGGCCCCGGAGAGCAAGCTGACCTCTAGAGCGTGAATCGAAACCAGGAGATAGTAAGGCCTGCAATGTGCAAGTCCCCCTACACGCAGTTTGTCCATGAAAACAGAAGCGCTGTGTTCTCACAAATAAAGAATAGTGTCTGTAAATTTGAGAATGCAAACTGTTACTAAATATGGTGATCTAAAGTGTCATATTCGTCACCATGGTCAATCATCGTCTCCACTTCAAAGGGAATGAATTAGGGGCGGCATCGAATGTGTCAAATGTGTCATTACTGATTGTAAGATGCTCATTTTGTATATATGTAACTGATGTATGATTTTCGCTCTCTGGCGTCCCCCGAGGTCTGTTAGACACACGTCCCGGGGCGTGGGACCATTTGGCCAACTGGGACTATTTGTTTTGCAATAAACCCTATATTTTTGGGAATACAACCTTGAGTCTGGCGTATCAGTTTGTGTGTGGTGATTGTGCCTTGTTTCCACATCCGAGGGTCCCTCAGGGGCCCCTTCAAGATGGTGCCCGAATAGGGACCCTCCCCCACTTGTTCCATCGTGCACGTTGCAAATTGATGAAGGCGGCAAGAACAGCGAGGATGGGAGCGATCGAGCCGGGATCAAGAGGTGTCCAGGGCGCCCTGCGAGAGTGATGAGACTCCTTTGCAGATCTGCACACAGCTTATCCCTGATCGACGTGCCTGGCCAGCAAACAAGGGGGCGAGGGTCCCGAAATGAGGCAGTGCCAAGATACGCAGACACAACGTCATTGGTTGCGTCAGTATACGGACGAATTGTGTCTTGAAAAGACAAATTGACTAATCAGGTGAGTCGTGACCCGATTCGTAAGTAATCCTGATATTGGTTGAGAGTTGATTTTGCAAAATGAAACGCCCAGAGTAAGTTTGATTAGCCAAGGGTAAGGTTAAAACATTCCTGGGTTATTGTCCACTTTAGCGGGATTTTTCCGCTGCGGCGAACAATCTTTGGAAACTGGCCAGGTCGCGCCTCCGGCGGGAATGCCGGCTTACGATATGTATGTGAAGTATGGTGTGGGAGTGATAATGTTTTGTGAAATTTGGCATAAGCAAACCAGAAAGCAGGAAGACCTTCAATGGCCGAGGAATGGTAGTTTTGAGATGGATCGGATAGGTAACCTTGAAAAGGTTTTGATAAGTAAGAAAGTGCGTCCTGCGGCACTTGATATCCTTAGGGATTGGAGGAGGGAAGCAATGCTCCGATTTAGAAGTAGAGAGAAACATGCACGCAGGCATAAGTCAAAAGCAGAGAGAGCAGAGGAAAAGGAGGAGGAGGAGTGGAGCAATAGTTTGAGAAAGGCAAATAGACGCAACCAGTTGAATATTGAAAAAATATATCCACAGAGAGAGTTGCATTCATCAGATGAATTAATAAACAAAATACTAACCGAGACAAAACAAGGCCCGAGGAGTGAAACTAAGAAGACCACGTCAGTAGTCGCCACCCAATCCCCTCCTCTTGCTCAGCCTGTCCCAACTCCAATACAGCCACAGGTAGTGTTAGTAATAGCACCGCCCTTTAGTCAGACAGCCCTGAGTGCTTCGCAACCATTGCAACCCCAGCAGATCTCTCCCGTGCCCACTGCCCCTTCCGTACCTTCCACCCAAGAGGGTAATCCTGTTCCGACTGCCCCCCCATAAGCGAATTAGAACAAAGCGAGTGTGTGAGAGTGACCCGCAGCGCGATCAGCAAGGAGAGAAAGCGTGAGCTGCAAGAGCAAGCGGAAATGTATATAGACGAGACCGTGGGATGGCCACGTTAGTGTCAATACATGACTTCAGGAGGAGCAATGAAAAGCAGGTATTGTTGGAATGCATGAGGGAATATTTGTCGGCACAATGGAAAAAGTTAGTTGGGAAGTTACCACCTCAGCGATTGTTAGATTTACAGATTTCAGTGGGCAGGATGTGAGCACGGAAGCAGGGAAAAGGTTATGTAAGGGGATTAATACTCCGGATTCAAAATTTGATAATGACATCAGCACCAGAGTAGTCAAGGGAATGGTGCACAAAATCAGGGCCAGGCGCCAAATCAAAATGCTTTTACTCTGAGTCAAAATCCTCAAGCTGGACAAAATGGAAACAGAGGAAGAGGCGGGAATATTTTTGATACTCAAACAGGTGCATACTATAGTAACAGTAGTGATTACACCTCAGATGATGTGTTGTTACCCCAATAGGACAGCCCAGGACAGGTGTCAGAACCAGTATCCTTTCCCATGAATCAGAAAGGACCATACGTAGCAATGAAAGTTGGGAATGAAGAGCATAGATTCCTCATAGACAGGGGGCACAGGGGTGCTCGATAGATCATCACTTGGTTCCAGATATACCTCTGTCAGGGCGACAAAATATCTCAGTAGGGTTTGCAGGTACCCCAGTAGTAAATCCCGAGTCCAAACCAGTAGCAATGACAATAGGGCCTTTTACTGAACATTGTCCATTTCTTTTGACAGAGAATTGTGGGGGAAATCTCCTAGGATTGAATCTATTGAAAAAGCTAAACGCGGTTATCCACTGCACACCAGATGGGGTATTTTTGACTATTTCTCCTCAGAGTGGGCCTACTGAATTTGTGAGGAAATCTTTAACAGGGAAATTGAGTGAGGTGCCAACTTGTATTTGGGCCGTGAATGACAATGATGTGGGATGCTTGAAAATAGAGCCAGTGAAAATTGTTTTAAAATAAGGAGTAACGCTACTGCGTATTCCACAGTATACAATTTCAGCAGAGGGGGAGAAAGGATTGAAAAGTATTGTTTCTGATTTGGTGAAATTGGGAGTGATTGAAGAGATTACAGGCAGTATATGCAACAGCCCATTCTTCCAGTGTATAAGAAAGGGGGTAATGAGGTACCGTACCGTTTCATAATTGATTTCCGTGCACTAAACAAAGTAGTAGATCCCCAATTCTCGTTAGTGCCAGATGTCACTACGGTTTTGACAATCATCCCTGCTTCGGCAGAATACTTTAGTGTTATCGATATGAAGAATGCTTTCTTCAGCATTCCAGTACACAAAGAAAGCAGGTATTTATTTGCTTTCACCTTAGGAGGACGATCATTCACATTCACACGCATTCCACAAGGCTATACTGAAAGTCCGAGCATATACAGTAGAGCATTGAAAGAAAAGCTAGACATGTTAGAATTACCGGCAGACTGTGTGTTGCTACAATACATTGACGATTTACTAATCGTTGCTGACACAGAAGAGATTTGTAAAAAAGGTACTGTCTTATTATTGACTCACCTAGCTGTGCATGGCCATAAAGCAAGCTTAAAGAAATTCCAGTACTGTCAGAAGGAAGTAGCTTATTTGGGTTATCTGCTTTCAAAGGAAGGGAGAAGATTAACGCCAGAGAGGATAGAGAGCATTTCTGGTATGGCTATTCCAAAGACGCAGAAAGGAGTGAGAGCTATAATCGGGATGGCTTCATATTGCCGTCAATGGGTTGTGAACTTCGCCTTAATTGTAAAACCAATGGTGGAATTGACAAAAAAAGGATGCTGTGATGCCTTTGCAGTGGAATGAGGAATGTCAGAAAGCATTTGATTCGCTAAAAATCATTTTGAGTTCTGCTCCAGTTTTGGGCACACCGAATTATGAAAAGGTTTTTAGGCTGTTTGTGCATGAGAGCGAAGGATGTGCATTGTCTGTTCTAACACAGGAACAAGGTGAAAGAAATAGGCCGTGCGGTTATTTTTCTTCCGCGCTGGACCCTGTAGTGCGTGCACTACCACGATGTTTGTGAGCTGTTGCAGCGGCTGCTGCGTCAAGTGAAACAAACTGAAGGGATGGTATTGGGGCACACTTTAATTCTAATGGTGCCACATGCCATAGATGTTCTACTCAATAGAACGCAGACGCAACACCTCACCTCTGCTAGATTCACTAGATATGAAATTGTATTGTTCGCCACCCACATCCAAATTATGAGGTGCAGCGCTTTGAATCCAGCAGAATTAATGCCAATGCCCGGGGAAAACATTGATGAGACTGAATCACCTCCCCATGATTGCTTAATGGTTACTGAGGTAGAAACAAAAGGGAGAATTGATCTACATGATACGCCATTAAAAGAACCAGAGGGAGAACTGTTTTGTGATGAATCTTGCTTTAAATTACCTGACGGCACATCAACCGCCGCATACGCTATCACCACGTTAAAAAGCATTGTGGCGAGTAAAAGAATCCCATACAACTCTGCCCAAGCAACAGAGATAATTGCCTTAACAAGGGCTTGTGAAATTTCAGAGAACTTGAGCGTAAATATCTACACTGATAGCCAGTATGCCTTTGGCGTGGTTCATAACTTCGGCCGACTGTGGGCCGAGAGAGGTTTCCTAACATCATATGGGGCTAGAATTCAACACGGCCCTTTGATTATACGATTACTGTCTGTACTTACGTGTCCAAAGCACCTGGCGATAGTGAAATGCAAGGCGCATAAAAAGGTGACATGCAAAGTGGGAGAAGGAAACTCATTTGCAGACAGAATTACGAAACAAAGTGCCACTGATTTGAATACAAAAGTTTTAACAGTACAATGGGAGGAAGTACCCTGTATGATAGAAAATGGAATTGTAACTGTAAGAGAGATGCAGGCGGAAGCTACTGCCGCCGAAATACAGGGATGGTCCAAGGGCTCTGCAGAACTGGACTTGGTGGGTTGTTGGGTGGTCAAGAAGAGCGGGAATTGGATGTTGCCGAATGCTTATGTAAATGCGATGGTAACAATGGCTCACAGTCCCACCCACATCTGTGCAAAGAAAATAGTCCAACATTTAGCCACAGTCTGGGAAAATCCTCTCATAAAAAAGAATGCCGAAAGGCTAGTACAGAACTGCATAACGTGCCTACAGCACAATGTGGGGAAGGGAACAGTGACTGCAACAGGAAGTTTCGGACCTCCCTCTATGCCATTCGAAGTGGTCCACTTTGACTTCATAGAAATGGAGAGATGCCAAAACCTGAAGTATGTTCTGGTGATCATATGTGCATTAAGCAAATGGGTGGAAGCGTATCCATTGAAAGACTGCACAGCCATGAGCACGGCGAAAGTAATACTAAAAGAGTATTTCTTTCGCTTCGGTCTGCCCCGTGTCATTTGGTCGGACAATGGTCCGCATTTTGTAGGTGCAGTAATATTGCAGATTTGTGCAGGTCTCCAAATCGATAAGCGATTCCATTTCTGCAGGCATCCCATGAGTGCCGGACTTATTGAATGTCATAACGGCATCCTGAAATCCAAAATAAGTAAGATTTGTGCAGGCAGCAAGCTAAATTGGGTAGATGCATTGCCAATAGCATTACTGTGTATGCGAACATCAGTGCAAGCCAGAACTGGGCTCTCCCCATACTAAATCATAATGGGGAGACCGGCGAATGTGAGGTGTGCACCCCAGCCGAAAAGAATGAGAGAGGCAGAATACCCTATACTCAGCATTTATTGTAATCTGTTGGTAAAAAAACTGCATTTGATTCATCAGCAGGTGCAGGAGGCATTACTGGTGAGGTACACTGGCCCAGGGCATGCATTGGAGCCAGGAACATGGGTGCTGATTAGAAATTATGAGCGGAAAACATCGCTGGCACCCAGGTGGCGTGGGCCCTACCAAATCCTTTTGACCACGCAGCCAGCGATACACGTGGATGGGTAGAAAGCGTGGATCCACGCCATGCACGCCAAGAAAGTCCCACCGCCATTTGATACTTCGACTGATCGGGACAAAGACCAGAAAGAGACAGCAGCAGCTCCAGAAACCAAAAATGCAATTGCCAGTTCTTTGCCACAAAAACTGCCTGATCCTGAAACAAAGCCTGAGGAGATTGCCATAAAAGAGGAAGGTCAAAGAGTGCCCCAACTTTGTCCAGCAGATTCTGCATCACTGCTGGCCGATATCAAGCATATACTTCTGTGGCGCCCACCATCTTCTGTTGCGCCGCAGCCTGCATCGTCGCCTGGGCACTCATCATCATCTGCCATTGTGCCCCAGGCTGACTCCAAGCTTGAGACCGGAAGCGCACCCGCACTATTTGTCGACCACACGATACCGGGAGCAAATCGGTATAACCTGCGGAGCAGAAAAAAGGAGTGATCACATCTTCAGCTTTTTGTGATTTTATTGCCTCTGTTTCCTTTTCTCGGATGAAGTAGGAACCGGAGGCCTAGAGGAGAATGGCGTGAGAGTTGTGCAAGCCAGACTGCTCAACAAACGCAACTCCTCAGCGCTAAATCCATGTGTCCGGAACCCGAGCGAACAAGCGGGGTGCACATGGTACAAAGGCAACTGCTCTGAAACTCTAGAGAAATGTGTGAATGCATGGAGGTCTTGCCAAACGAGAAGCAATCCAGGCTGGTAAGAACTGGCATCGAGAGACTGTAGACATTTATCGAACTCTTTAACATCTTAAAAAACGCATCATCAAGAGATATTCACGACGAGCACAGTAGAAGAAGAAGGACGAGAAAAAAAAATGTCGGAACCAGCAAATGCCCCCACCTGCACCAATGCTGATAGCGAGTTAAACGCAGTACATAGAAAGGTGAAAAAGGGACATGGTCGAAAGAATTGTATGTTGGGTTTAACAATAATAATGTGTATAATGAGTATATTAGCCCCAATATTGACCATATCAGTATTCTGGTACCTAGAAGAAATGCACCCCCTTGAGGTACTGTTGCCTATTGTGAACATTTCCACGACGGAAAGCCCAGTTTATGTGATTTCCTATACCTTGTCCTCAATGGAAGAGAGACATATGGAAGGATATGGGAACAACACATTGTTATTGATAATGAACATGACACACTCAATACTAAGAAAGAACAACTGTTAGGTTTGTGCCCACTTGCCCCAGCATGGTGGTAAGGGAATAGGATGGTAGGTACAGCCCCTGCCATTGACTTCTGCCTGTTATGCTTCTCTGAGTGCCTTATATTATGGAAAATGGAAGGAAAGTGAAACTGGTCAACTAGACAAAACAAACATGAATGAATTCGAGAAAGTGATTATGAAACCGGTGGGTTGCTCCATATTCCATAAAAGACGATTAATTACACCAGCAATAATGCCACAGGATAGATTATCTGTACCTTATAAATCTTCTGTGATCACGTTCCACATGAACCCAGAAGGGAATAAGGAGGCGGAACCCCCTTCATATACAGTAAATTATAATCGACGTTCGGTCCCTTTTTGTTTACAGAAAAAGGGCTCTTTTCAGGTAGGAACATTTACTAGATGCAGGAACATAGCATTCCTTGATAAAGAAGTGGCACCAATATATGTGGGAGATCCTGTGTACTTAATATGTGGAGAAAAAGCATATCTTTGGTTACCTAGGAACTGGGGAGGCACGTGTTATTTAGGCTTTCTGTTTCCTGGGGTGTTTCTTTTAGAAACATCAGACATAACCAAATTAACAAGGTCACGACCTCGCTGGAATATTGAAGACGGGTTGATTGTAGGGGACGTAGCAAAATCATTCATACCATTTTGGGGCCAGGCGATAAACTCTTATAACATAAGATGACTGTCTAGAATATTAGAAGAAACAATAAGTGGAACCACCGACATATTATATAATATGACTCTTGAGGAAAAGGAATTAGATTGATGTCACTGCAAAACAGAATGGCCCTTGATATAATCTTAGTTGATCGTGGCGGTGTTTGCAAAATCGTGGGATCAGCGTGTTGAGTATTTGTAAGTGACTCCTCCCCCACGATTTTCGAAGCGATAAGAAAATTGCACGTATTAAGCTCTGATCTTCACCCCCCTGAAGGAGGCTGGAAATTGAACATAATCTCCTGGTTCTGGGAAGTGTTGCGGTCCTGGGGATGGAAGATATTTGCAATCTTAGTAGCAATTTTAGGAATATTCGTGACATGTTGTTGTTGCATACATTGTCTCCCCATAGTATGCACTGAAATTAGTGAGGAATATGTACAAATGGTAGAACGAAAAAACATTACTAAATCAAACACTCACAATAGTAACGAATCCAAAACCATTAAAGAATTCATGGCGATCGATATTGATAATAATAAGGAGGAGACAACGAGTGTATATGAGTCAGAGTTCGAATCAGATTCTGAGTCTGACCTAAACACTTAGTCGGAGGAAGATACCATGTATGGATGAGGAGTTTGGCATACGGCCAAGAGGAGGGTTTGTCAGCCTAGAAAAGTAGACACCCCTCGAACAGAAGGCAATGCAGGATAATTGGTTGGCCGAAGACCAATCACCTCATTTAAAGTGTTAAGGATATATGCTCATTAGTCATTACATAGTTACTAGCTTAACTAGAGTGTGGCCATTTTAAGATGACCAGAATCGCCATTTTGTTTTCTCTCTCTGTTCTCTCTAACAGTGCAACTTTGCCTCATGTAAATCAGCTTTGCTGTAGATATTATTTCGCTTCAATGGTCCAAGGCTAAAAGACATGTTGAAACATTACACTGGAGAGCCAGACAGAAATGCCCGGTTCCTTCCCGCACATATCCTTGAAGGCAAGGAGCAAGGCATTTTAATCAGTACACGGATGCCAGTGAGTCTCTTTAAAAGAATAGCAGTGCATGAAACTAATATTAAAGGGTTTGCATTATGTTCTTATTTACAGCCCCCCTTCTGAGCGCTGCGAGGCCCCGGAGAGCAAGCTGACCTCTAGAGCGTGAATCGAAACCAGGAGATAGTAAGGCCTGGAATGTGCCAGTCCCCCTACGCGCAGTTTGTCCATGAAAACAGAAGCGCTGTGTTCTCACAAATAAAGAATAGTGTCTGTAAATTCGAGATTGCAAACTGTTACTAAATATGGTGATCTAAAGTGTCATATTCGTCACCATGGTCAATCATCGCCTCCACTTCAAAGGGAAGGAATTAGGGGTGGCATCGAATGTGTCAAATGTGTCATTACTGATTGTAAGATGCTCATTTTGTATATATGTAACTGATGTACGGTTTTCACTCTCTTGCATCCCCCGAGGTCTGTTAGACACACGTCACGGGGCGTGGGACCATTTGGCCAACTGGGACTATTTGGTTTGCAATAAACCCTAGATTTTTGGGAATACAACCTTGTGTCTGGCGTATCAGTTTGTGTGTGGTGATTGTGCCTTGTTACCACATTCGAGGGTCCCACAGGGGCCCCTTCAACCCCTCGGAATACTTGTACCCCGCTCGTGCCAGGTAAATTGTGGAGAAAAAGCATCCCCCTGTGGCGTGGGCTGCCTGTGGGGCATGCCCAGGGTGGATGGGCTGCCTGCGGGGCATGGGGAGGGTGAGTGGGCTGCCTGTGGGGCATGCCCAGGGTGGATGGGGTGCCTGCGTGTATTTTGGGGGTGCACAGCGAGTATCACATGCGATAGGTCTTGGGCGAGAGCGGGGTACGTGTATTTGGGGGATACGCGGGAACTTTCACATGCGATAGTCCAGGCGAGAGCGGGGTATGTGTATTTGGGGGGGGTGCGCGGGGAGTTTCACACGCGATAGGCCTTGGGCGAGAATGGGGTACGTGTATTTGGGGGATATGCGGGAAGTTTCACACGCGATACTCCAGGCGAGAGCAGGGTACGTGTTTTTGTGGGGTATGGGGGAAGTTTCACACGCGATGCTCCAGGCGAGAGCGGGGTACATGTATTTGGGGGGTGTGCGGGGAGTTTCACACGCGATAGGCCTTGGGCGAGAGCAGAGTACGTGTATTTTGGGGGTGCGTGGGGAGTATCACACGCGATAGGCCTTGTGCGAGCAGGGTACATTTATTTGGGGGATACGCTGGAAGTTTCACACGTGATACTCCAGGCGAGAGCCGGGTACGTGTATTTCGGGGGGGCGGGGAGTATCACACGCAATAGGACTTGTGCGAGCAGGGTACGTGTATTTGGGGCATACGCGGGAATTTTCACACACGATAATCCAGGCGAGAGTGGCGTACGCGGGGAGTTTCACATGCAATAGGCCTTGTGTGAGTGGGGTACGTGCATTTTGGGGGTGTGCATGAAGTTTCACGCGTGATACTCCAGGCGAGAGCGGGGTACGTGTATTTGGGGTGTATGTGGGGAGTTTCACACGCTATTTGGCATCGTGGGCCCTCCCAGGTATGCGGTTTCCCCCCTCCCCATACCCTGCAGGCAGCCCACACCACAGGGCACTAACCTACAACTCTCACCATGCCCTGCAGGCAGACCACATAGCACCATGCACTTGTGAGCACTCTTGTGAGCCCTGACTCATGTCCCCCAACCCCACCCCCAGTGACGGGCACCTGCCAGCAGGCCCTGACTCATGTCCCCCCACCCATCCACCCAGCCCCAGTGACGGGCACCTGCCAGCAGGCCCCGACTCATGTCCCCTGCACCCCCACCCACCCAGCAGTGACAGGCACCTGCCAGCAGGCCCTGACTCATGTCCCCCTGCACCTCCAACCACCCAGCAGTGACGGGCACCTGCCAGCAGGCCCTGACTCATGTCCCCCTGCACCCCCACCCACCCAGCAGTGACGGGCACCTGCCAGCAGGCCCCGACCAACGTCCCCCTGTACCTCCACCCACCCAGCAGTGATGGGCACCTGCCAGCAGGCCCGACTCATGTCCCCCCAACACGTCATCACGATCCACCCAAATCCCACCCCAAGCCACCCCAGTCCAAACACCCAACCAAGTATTCCATCCACTCCACATTGAAATCCCCATGTCATGATAGATCCCAAATGACAAGTATGCACATCAATACATGTCTGTCAGACACACACAATGGGGGCAAGTGAATGAGAAAACCCACATTGTGACATGCACAAAACCAATGAGAGAATACCACACAAATGAAGTATGAAATCAAAATGTATTAAATACAAAATCAACGGTATGAAATAAAATCACACAAGAAAAGAAATAATAAACAAAAGGCTGGATGTCCAAAATGAATGAAAAATATATGAATGCTGAATCCAAATAAATCCAAATGAAAATGGCTCCAAAGGGTTCGTCCATCAAACCAAATCCAAAGGTAAAAAAAATAGAAAACCATTTCTCCATGGGAAAAAAATAATCTATGAAGTCAAATCTAGACCTGAACTACATACAATGTAAAAATCCAGGGTCCATGAGCCCAACAATCCAAAGGAAATCTACAAAAAACCCTACCTAATAAATAACTATATACATAAAGGTGGGGCATAGTCCATGCGCCCCAAATGAAAGAAAAATAGAAAGGAAACGAAACCTAACACTAATGAACCATATACAATGGCGGCAGGCAAGTCCTACGGCTCACTTGTTGATTTCCTGGACCAGGGCATCATCGAAGTCCTGTTGAAGTCCTGGAGGTGGGCCTGTTCCCTGGCCCCAAGGTCTCGCAGGGATAATGCCATGTCCACCTCCAACTCCCTGTGAATTTCCTCGAGGCACTCAGCCCGCCTCAGCGCACTGCGCATGGAGTTCTCCACCCTGACCATAGTGAGCTGTGCTTCTTCCGTCCGCCACCACTCCGCATCTATTTGCTGGCCCAACCGCTGCCACACAGAAGACACTCCCAATCCAGGGTCCTCCTGCCCTGTGGCCAATGCCTGCCCCTCTGATGTTGATGGCCCGAGCCATCATCACTCCCACCTTGAGCCTGCTGCTGCCGTACATGTGCCCTGCCTGTTGATGCCTGCACATCCTCCTCCTGCTGGGGTCCAGTTGCTGGGGTGGCCACCCCTGCTGGACCTCTGACTCCCGACTGTGGCAGGGATGTGTTCTCCACCAGCCTAGCCGCTGGGTCAGAGGCAGCTCCACAGGGTGCCCAGATGATACTTGGGCCGGAAGATGGCACGGAGGACGACTGGCGCATATGGGGTTCAGTTGAGGAGGGGGTCGGCATAAGGCCCAGCACACGGAGGAACCCAGCACCGGTGATCCCTCCTAGCCAGTCAACGCGGTCAACGAGTCATCTGAAATAACATGCAGCCTCCTCACGAGAACCCTGCACGTTATCGGGGATGCCAAGTTGATGCAAAGCCACCCCAGCCAGGACAGGCTCAACACGGTCCCAGATTGCGACGTCCGCAGGGAGAGGAAGGCCAGTTGTTGTTAGCGGATCCCCTCCCTTTAAACGGGTCTGGACGAACGCATCCCTGCTGGTGCGGGATGATGCAGACACAGGATCGGGGAAAGGATTACAAACAGGCACCTGCGCGGTCGCCTGTGCTGCCTCCTGTCCCTGCCCCTGGACTGCACCACTAGCACCAGTGGAATCCCCCTTCCAGATCCTGTGTGTGCCCTTACACAGCCTCCTCCTCAACCAAACTCTCCACCAACCTGGATGACTCGGTGCCATCTTCCTCCATAGGCCCCTGTGGGGTCTCAGCTGCCTCTTCTGCTGCTGAGGAGTCCACCTCCGACCTCCGCCTCTTGGACCTACCCTCGGCAGCTGCGGCCATAGACGCGGCTCCAGACCCCTCACTCCCTGACTAGATGACAACCTGGGAGGGGAGCTGGGCCTTGCGTCTCCGGCTGGAGGTGGGATCCACAGCACCGTCTCCGCCCTCTTAATCAGTTGACGCTGCAGACAGGGAGAGACAGAACACAGCCATCAGGGCACTGTACTATGGTCTGATACACACATGACAGTTGCACATGAGTGGCAGTGTCAAACTTCACACATGTCATCACAATCCCCAACACACCTATCATTTGAACCCACACAAATGCGCAAATTAACAGGAATGTTGCAGCAGGCAGCACCATCCATACACATACAACAGCATGAGCATCCGAAGGTTAGCCTGACGTCACATGCAACATGGAGAGTGCCAAACACATGCACACACGCCACCAGACATACATGCATCTGTATATCTCCACCACCTGTCGCAGTGAAATCATCAGCATCCATGTCACATCTGCCAATCAGCCTCCTACATGTCGGTGTCTCATGCATCCACGGTGTATCACAGAGGCACACATGTGAAATACACACACACGCACATGTACATTGTGCACATACATGAAGGTGGAACCAGCATCCATGTGCCACACCACAACCATGCCACAGTATACATACACATAATTATACACATGTGTGCACCGACACATGCATTTGGGCACCATGCATTTGAACACATACACCATTGATGTGTCTCACACATGACTGGACTCGCATGCGGCAGGCTCATGTCCCTGTACATACACATCCATACATAGCCCTTCCAAGACATATGTGCAACCTGCACATTCCTGCCACACCTCAACATGCACAGCGTCCAATCAGTACGCATGGACACTTACCGCTCGACTCCGGACGGGTCTGCCTCTAAAGGATCTGGAGGTGGAGCGCTGGGTGTATGCGTTCCAGGACCCTCACCTGGATGTTGGTAAGGTGGACCCGGCGCCCCTCTGCATGCTTTGCCTTCAAGAGGCGCCGGGCCTTGCTGAGGGTCCTGGACCTGAAGTCCTCCCAGCGCTTCAGGACGTGTGGCATTTCGCGGGCTGCCACTCCCTCCACGTTGATGGCAGCCACAATGTCCTTCTAGATCCTCTTCCGTCCTTCATTGTCGGCGCGTGAACTTCCAAAGAGGGCATCATAATGCCCCAGGACTTGCTACACCAGGATGCCAACTTAATTGGCACTGAAGCTGATAGCCCTCTGCCTCTCTGCTGGGGGGTTGCCACAAGTGCCAGATGGTGTTGTGTCGACATGGCAAACCCCGAGGTAGGTGTGGGTGGGAAACTGGGTCCTGGGGCTGGGCTGTGGAGCGATGGAATGCTAGTCGGGAGTCTTCTGTTCCAGCAGGGGTGGTCACAGCAACTGGACCCCTGCAGATGGCTGACGTGCAGGCACCAAACAGCAGGGCACGTGGCCAGCAGGCAGGCAGGCAGCAGCAGATGGCAGGTGGGAGCGTGCTCGTGGCTCTGGAGGCAAGGAAAATGGCCTTCTGGGCAGGAGCGTGGTCTTCCGTGTGTTGTCAAAGTGGCCGGCTTGATATGGAGTGATTTGGAACATGAAAAAACTGCATGTCAGTGTGTAATTCGAGGAAAGGCCCTTAGCGCGTAAGCACGTCTGTGACGTAATGCGTGCGGGCTTTTCCCTCCACACGGGTGCATATTGTCTGTACTCGAGCAAAAACTGCACGTCCCGGTGTCACTGCGTGTAATTGGAGTAAAGGCCCTTAGCGCGTACACGCGTAAGTGACGTCGCACGTGTGTGCTGGGTTAAAAGGTACGCGTAGGATGCCATTTTCTTGTACCTGCTTTTTGTGGAGAGCGAGCGGGTGATTCCTGTACTTCTTATCAGTGTCAGTTCACACGCGATTACTTCACAATGGTTCCAGTTCGTACTCGTTGTATACTCAGACAGCGTTCGATTCTTCTTTTGGCGGGGGTGTTGGCAATGCGCACACACGCGTCTTTTTCACGTTCTTTTTCCAGGCAGACGGTGAGTTACGCACATATTTTTCAACTGTGGTTGCCCCCGTGTGTCGCGTACCCATTCAGAGGTCATTGTAGCCAGCGTATACCACGCATACGCTTCTTTTTGTGTTTCTGGGTGCCACAGCGTAATGCGGGTTCTTTATTCCATGCACATGGGCTACTAGGGGTTGCATGCACGTTAAATTTTGTTTTCGGGGTGCCTGAGCATTGCATGACCCGTCATCTTCCCCCAAGGGTCACAGACAGCCTTGCTAGAGCACTAGGGTACGTATTCCATATTACAGCAAAAACGATCCTACCGTTCCTGTCGTTCGCCAACAAAACACTTACCATCATCGCTCTGATCATGTCCAGAGTAGACTATGCCAATAGCCTATACCTGGGCATGCCCGAACGCCTTCTAAAAAAACTGCAACGCATACAAAATGCAGCAGCCAGACTCCTCCTCAAGCTACCCCAAAGAGAACACATCACACCCACGCTAAAAATACTACACTGGCTACCACTAACACAGCAAATAAAGTTCAAGTCCATGTGCATCACGCACAGAGCAATACACAAACAAGGCGCAGAATTCCTAAGCGACAAACTACGCCTACATCAAACGACAAGAACACTAAAATCGAGCACCGACATATGCCTGGAACCAAAACCCTACAACAGAAAAAAACTTGGAGGATCCTCTTTCTCCCACCAGGCACCCAAAACCTGGAATGACCTTCCTAAGAATATACGGAACACAACGAACCACCTAGCATCCAGGAAAATTCTCAAATCACGGCTCTTTGCAGGGTAACCACAATGGAGACGCACTAGAATGCGCAGACATTAAAACAACGATGAAAATAACTCCAATCCCGGCCACTCTCAATTTGGACAAACACTCAAACCAAAGAACTAACCACTCGACAGAACATAAGACATCATGGAAAATAGCCACAAAAGAAGGTCCCAGAGACTGATCACATACTTAGACCCAGACGAAAGCACTCAAGTGACTCACCCACTCGTACATACCAGACGGACCATATCCAGACCGGCAAACGTTGGCCTGTGTCGCATCTAGAGGGGACTTTGAATGCTAGCATGCCCACCCTTAGATAAAATTGTGAAGTTGACATGTCTACACTTAGATGGAATTGCGGATACTGGCCTGCGTCGCACCTAGACGGGACCATGAGTGTTGGCATGCCCGTGCCTGGGTGAAACCTGAATGCCAACATGCCCACACATGGATGGATTTGTGAATGTTGGCCTGCGTCACATCCAGATAGGACTTTGAATGTTAGCATGCCCGCACCTATGCGAAACCTGAGGACTAGCACAGGCCACACTCAGAGTTGTGGACATTGGCCTGCGTCGCATCTGGATGGGATTGATTGAAGGATAGCATGCCTGCGCCTAGTTGAAATTTGAATGATGGCGTGTGCCACACTTGGAATTGTGAACACTGGCCTGCGTAGCGTCCGGATGGGGTTGTGAGTGATGGCATGCCCACACCGGGACAGATTTCTGGATACTGGCCTGCGCCGCATCTGGATGGGACTGTGAATGTTGGCTTGCCCACACCCAGATAGAATCCTAACCATTCGGTCTGGGTGTGCACCGCATCCCGATGGAGTTGTGGTGGTCGACAGGTGCCGCACTTGGACAGAACTGTGAATGTGAGCATGTTAAAAGGTCAGGTAACCCGCTAACCAATATAAGCTCAACTCTGCATACTTATCTCACTCAAAAAACTCACACAACCATCTCTCGCACAACAAGCCGCACGCACTTCACAACACTGCAACAACACATAAGCCGAACCAAAAGCACACGCGGCCTGACACCGATCCAATACCCGCACCAAAGCTCAGCATCTGGTATATACCGAGCTGAAGCTGTCAACAGAACAACACTCCTCTCACTATCCTACTCCCTCTTTACCTTACTAACCCATCCCACCTTATCATTTACAGATCCGCCAGAGCGCCTGGGACCAATTCCATTGGTGACAGTGCACGGTACAAATACCTTTAACATTTAACATTTAACATTTAACATTCCATCTAGTACCCTGCCCCTTTCATCCCAATTGCCCAGGACAATTGTTTACTGCACCTCCCATTCGCACAAGAACATCAGTGCCATGGTTGGGAGGCAACCAAGCAGTAAGGGAGGCAAAGGTGGCTGACCTCCAAGAGGTGGGCGTGGTAGGGGACGTGGCCAGGATGTGCAGGGTGGCGCAAGAGGCCAGTGTGTGGAGGACCAATCAGGGACACCTATGCCCCCCCAAGGGGTCAGGGAGATGCAGGCGACACCATCCCAGTTCAGGCCTTGTTAACCCGGCCATATTGTCAACCGAACCAGCACAGGATGACTCCCAGGCTGACTTCCGTGTCACCAAGTCAAAGCCATGTGTGGCGGTGAAAGTTGCTGTCACCAGGCCCCGTGGATCTGGGGAGGCAATGTCATCTGCTGCCCCAAGTATCCAGGGTAAGGAGGCTGCAGGGGCAGCTGCAGCTCAATCCACCCCAGCTCCGAGTCTTCCAGCCGGGACAGTGTTGGTCCAAGTCCATCACACCGAGGTTGGTCCTGCCAACATCACCCAGCAGCCAATGCCTGCAGTTAGACTTTTGGAATAGTGCTTTGGCTACTTCCAGTGCCCAGTCCACCTGCGCTTCAGCCCCTACCAACCAGAGCGGCGTAAGCCACTCAAGGTCCACACCACCTCCCAAGAGGAAGAAGGGGGCTCTTGTGGTACAGGCTGGGACCCCAGACACGGCTCCCCCCTCCGGCACGTCAAGGAAGCGTAGTTTCAATGATGTGGAACTAGACGCACTTGTGGGCTACGTGTCAGCCCATGGCCGCGAAATGCTGGTGACTGCAGGGTGCAAGACTACGACTGCTCAACGTAGGGCCCACTGGCAGTGCATCGCGGACCAAATTAGTGCCCTTGGATTTGTCCGGCGCACAGCTGATGATTGCTCTAAGCGGTGGAATGACTTCAAACGCAGAGCAACGAACAAGCTGGCTTCCAATCATGCCTCTACTCTGGTGACTGTCAGTGGGTCTCCACCAGAGGAGGAAATGCTCACAGAACATGAGTCTATCGCTGGAGGCTTCATCACAGAGGATCAGACCCAAGGCGTGGGAGACCTACCAGATCTTCAGGCAATGTCCGGTGAGTGGCCATGCATATGTGTGCAAACCATGTGTATGTTGCTTGGGTCATGTGTTCTGGCTGAGTGCCAGGTGAGGCTGTGTAGTCATGACTGCTATGGGTCACCCATGTGATGCCTCCAAACCATACCCCGGCCTAAGGTTTGGGGTTTCAAGTATCCCTTCTGACCGCAGTTGACAATTTGCACCTGATTACTGCACTTGCCCTTCAACTGCCGTCTTGCCACAATATTGTTCATACTGTTTTCCTGTTCATTCTGCCTGATTGATGAAATCCTTTGCATGTTTACCACACATTTGTGTGCCCTTCTGCCCCAAATGTAACATACTTCAGACATAGATTACACCCACAATGGGCCACATATGTGTCCTTATTATGGGAATGATTTCATCAATCAGGCTGATTGAGTAATGTGCACTTACACATGGCCTTCACAGAATCACTTCGGGGCCCTCTTTGAATGTTCAACATGACAATTGTCTTCTTTCATGTCGAAGTGACCAACCATTGATGTATCCATGTGCCTGCCATCACTGCATTAGTGAACACTGGCTTTGTTGCAGCGTGTGGCACATGCGTATTTGGTCACACTATTTTGCATGTTCTATTTCATTATGTCCATCTCACATGGATGGGTGACAGTACTGATTTCCTACCATCTGGGTGTTCTTGTCAAATCTGCCATGGCTATGCTACGTGCCAGCTGTGTGCTGGCATGTGTCATGTATGTGGATTGTCCATGCCACTCACAGGCTAATGTGTGATGCCGGTGCTATCCAGCATGCAGCACATGTGTTGCTTTTCCATCTTGTAGTCCTCAGTGTCTGCTTTTTGCTCCCCTTCAAACTTATTGCGAGTGCATGCATGCCAGAGTTATTGTCATGTGTGACATGTGTCATTTATGTACTCGATGTCTACCTCGTCATGCCCATGTGTGTGGGCTATGGTGCTCATGCCTGTTTTCTTTAGTTTCTTTTATGTTTTTGCAGGTGATGAGGCACTAGATGCTGTTGAGGAGGAGGAGATGGCACAATAGCAGGAGTACTCAGAGCCACAACAGGCACCAGTGGAGGACGTCGGGTGGTGGTTAGTGAAAACCCATTACTCCTATAGACCATACTGTCCATGGGTGTCTCTGGGTACAACTTTGGAGACCTCTATGAATCTGGTGCTGAATCTGACATTGAGACATATGTCCCGTCGCAGGTGAGTGTTTCTGGCAGGGATGCTGTCCTGTCCAACCTACCTGCACTGGGGGTAGACCCCTTTATGGGGCATTCAGTGTTGGAAAGTCTGCCTGTGGTGGTTACGGATGCAGGGTCACACTCCACAACATTTGCTCCTGTTTCTGGGCCAGCAGATCAAAGGAGGAATGCAGTCCTGCAGCCTCAGGCAGTACCAGCGCAGCAAGGTGCACATCACCTTGCCCCAAACAGGTGTGGTGCCTGCCAATGCGGTGGCAGTGCACCACCAGGCAATACTGTGTGGGAGAACTCCATGTACATTATAGCAGCACAACAGGGGGCATCGTGTGAGATGATGGCTCAGGCCGTGGTTAGGGTGGCCACTTCCATTCTCCCCCCTGAAAGGCAGGTGGAGCTCCAGCAGCAGGCAACAGAGTCCATGTGCCACTCAAACAGGGAGGACATGTTGGTGTCCAACAGGGACCGACGGGCTGGACTGGAGACTCTGCGCACAGCCATATCTGCAGAGTGACAGGCCCACAGGGATGCCCTGAGGTTAGAACACATGTCCCTCAGAGATACTCTGGGTGCACTTGAGGTGTCCCGGAGTACAAGGTCAGAACAGCAGCTGGAGCAGCTAACACGCACACTCTCAGCTGAGCATCAGGCAACCCGTGAGGAGATCCGGGCATCACGTGAAGCCTTGCAGGCAGAAATGCGTGGTACCCGTCAGGTGCTACATCGGGATTTCCATACCATCATCCTGCAGACCCAAACCTTTCAGACCTGGATGCTTGCTTCCATGGAGGAGCATGCCAGGGCTTTGCGTGGTCTGCCTCCCATATCAAGCCCACCTTCTGATGTACCACCAGAGGGTGATGACAGTGACGGGAATTCTCCCACTGTAGGGTAGCCGTGCAGGCCATGAGCCCATGGAGGTTTTTTTTCTCACCATCCATGCATGTGGGTGTTGGGGTGCACCCAGTACCTCGTCCCTACTGGGTGGCCTCCCCCAATAACCCCCCACCCTCCCGGTCGACACATGGCCATTTTTTTATTTTTAGGGGGGTTTTTCACATTTCATTCCGATTTTCTAAATGAAATTAGTATTTAATTAATTTGTTATCTTTATCACTTCTTCTTTTTTCTATTTATTATTTTCATTTTATTTTAATTCTTGATTTGTTATTTTGATTTTCATACATTTATTTTTATTTGGTTATACTTCTGATTTTTACTTTATTAGTAAATGTATTTCTTTTACTTTATATTTACTTTTTATTTTTCTATATTTGATTTGCATTTACTTTTTTGTTCATAACCATTTTCTTTCAGATTGTGAATTAATGTTACAGTGTGGCTCCCATAGGCATCCACTGTGTATTCCAGCTGTGCACATGCAGGCTTGTCCTGTCTTTGGGTTCCTGACACACTCACCCTTCCTGCTTCCCCTTTCCATGGGCTCGCAAAGGGTGTGACCAAGTGACAGTAATTTACACAGAGGCATTGTGCTCCCATAAATTGTGGTGGCAGTCTGTAGTCCAAACTGTGTATACATCCCTAGTGGGGATTGTTGTTCATTTCTCCACTGCACGGTGGATTTGTATGTGGTTTTGCATACAGGACCTTTTGCATATATATATGTAGCTTCTTCATGTCTTAACGAGCCTGTCTCCTTTGCAGATGCAGTTCATGTTGTATGTAGTACACTGCCACATTTGCCTACCAGCAACACTCTGCAGTTGGAAGGGGTGGATGTGCTGCCTTAGTCAGGTTGTGACACTTGCACTACTTTAATTTTTACTGTCATATGTTGCCACTGTTGGATCCTGTACTGATGTTTTGTCTTGTGGCCTGTTTCCATTTGGGACGGTGCACTTTGTGACACTTGTGTCATGTGATGTGCATTCATTTGGTTGCTTTCACATCGCATGCCATGCTATGGTGTGTTGGGTAGCTGAGATGGGGTTAGGGAGGGGTTGGGTGACATGCCACTATTTGTTTGTAGTGTTTTGCAAGGGGGTAGTCCTTCATGCTACATGAATGTGTGCCTTTTACTGACACAGCATTGGGTGTGTTTAGGTAGCTAGGGATACACACAATGTAGCACTTCCAGGTAAACATTCTCAGGGTGGTATGGTTGTGACAGTTCACTGTCCCTTTTTTCATCATTATAAGTTGTCATCTGGTATGTGCCAGGCCTGTGTGCACTCGGCAGGGGTGGGATTTTAGGTGAAGAAATTTGCCACAAGCTGGGTACGGGCTGCCTCACCACATGTCCTTTCACCTCCCATGCGCAGCGGCCGTGCATGGGTTGCAACATTGTGCAGGACACATGCTGCCACTATGATCCTGCACACTACTGGGGGCGCGTATAGCAGCTGCCCACCAGAGCGGTCAAGGGAGCGAAAGCATGACTTCAGCACTCCGAATGTGCGCTCCACTATGCCCCGGGTTGCAACATGGGCTGTGTTGTATCTTACCTCGGGTGGTGTGGTGGGGTTCTGTATTGGCGTCGTCATGAAGGTGCTCAGAGGGTAGGCACTGTCTCCTGGGGAGGTGATAATGGTTGTCATTAGTGGGGTTTTCCCATTTCTCAGTGTCTGACATGCATGCAGGTGCAGAGGCATTTATACTCACCAATTAGTCATGTGTCGCCATGCCGCCCAGTTTCTAGGTCCCGGTTTAGGGGTGACATTCGGAATATGAAACTATCTTGTCTGGACCCCAGATAGTTGGCATATACTGAGGTGATGATTCCCTTGGCATCACATACAACCTGCATGTTGATGGAATGCCGGTGCTTGCGGTTTCGATAGATGTGCTCAGTGGCCCTGGGAGGACGTAGAGCCACATGGGTCCAATCAATGGCACCTAGCACTTTGGGGAAGTGTGCCACCCCGTAAAAGTCCTGGATGACAGCCTGCCTTTCTGCAGGTGTTCTGGGCATGTATATGTGCCTGCGGACTGAGGGGCGTGCAGTCTTGATCGCCAACACCTGGTGTAGGCAGCGTGACTGCGTGGCCTGTGAGACACCCCCAACTATGGCACTTGTCTGCTGAAATGACCTAGTAGTCAAGAAGTGCAGTACATTCAGCACCTTTTCCAAGGGGCTCAGTGATTGGGAGCACAGGGTGGGTGATGTGAGGTCATCCTCCCACTCCCTGACTAGTTCTAGGATTATTAGTGGTGGAAACCTGTACCTCCCATACATCTGGTCATCAGGCATCCCAAAAAGGCTGGTCCTGGGTATAAAATGCAGGGCCTGGCTATCCTCCTCCTCCTGCGGTGTCCCACGACCACTACTGCGAGGAACGGTATATTCATTGTAGCGTATGAGCTTGTTTGTTGTTTGCGCGCACTTATGCCTGCTTCCTGCTGGCATACGTGTTTCCGGATTAGCGCGTCTTTTTTGGCACACGGGTTTCCCCTGTTTGATTCCATGAATACGTGTTGTTAGTGCGCGTGTGGTCGTTGTGAGCATTTACCTCCCGTACTTCCCCCGTAACGCCCACATTTTCACGCGTTATTCCCCATTCCGCGTGCTACGTCCCGTGTTCCACCCACTTTTCTTGTGTGCGCTACACAATGTGCGCCTTCGCTGTGCGCGTTGCGCACAGCGTATAGTGATGTGTGCGCCCGCGTGCGCCACCCACGGATTTGGCGCACATCCCAGGTTTTACACGCGCAGCACATTCCATGAATCGACGAATGGCTGCGTGCGCGGCTTTAGCACGTGTGCACTGCGATTTTCACGCTTCAGCTCCCCTTTTCGGCGCACATTTATTCCATGAATTACCCTGTATGTGTTTACAGGGATATACAATAACGAAAAGATGTAATGACAGTTATGGCCAATGGTTTGAGCTCCACATTGTAAGGTCATTAGAGTGGGTTGTAGTTACAATTAACATATATTGGGCATTAGAGTATAACTCTCATTTTACAATTTTTACAGGTTATGTGGAAGACATTCATGAAAGTAGGCTGCTGATGAAGGGTGAATCCCGAAATGTGTATTTGTTTCAAGGACTTCATTGACTTATTTTCACCCACACGACTTTAGTTAAATATAAGATTGTATCTAGCAATGTATTACCACTTTTATTTTTTTTTAAATTGCATTAACGTAGACAATTTTGTACTTCCTTAAGCATATGAAAGGCATTTTTTTTTTAGAGTTTGTTTGATAAATATGATAAAAATGTAAATTGAATTATTATCTATAAGCGACATTTTGTGATAAAGTTTGTTTAGGATTTTTTTGTAGCACATGTAGGAAACTAGATAAAGTAATTCTAAAATCATAAATATGTTTCTAAGAGTTATTTTTGAAACACTTCATGGATGGTATCCATGGCAGCGTGCAATACTAGCCTACCAGAAGAGACTGAGGGTCATTTTTAATTTTGTATAGATTGAATTTATTGCTGGTTCATGCAGCAGTAGTATCCATAAACTAATGACGTTGTTTAATAGTATAACAATTGATTCCATACAAGACAAATAGGGAGTGTAGTCACTGGCAATAACCCCTTTTTCAGATTTCAACTGTAAATTATTTCATTCGTCGTTCTTGACTGTTAAACTCCAGTAACTTAAATAATGTGACCCATAGATTGAAGAAGTTTAAAGGCGAATGTTCATTTTTATTATATTCTGACACACACGCAGAGTCAACTTTGACCACCTTACCATGTTTGCCTCAATTGACAGCTTTAATGTTTCTACATTAAAGTACATTATGTTGCCAGTGTCCTTGGTGAAAATTATTCACAAGTCTCATATTTGCTTTGAATCCCATTTCAAAGGAACATTTGCATAAAGGTCTGTTACTTACTTAGTATCGAAATTGGGAACACTCAACTTAGGGGCCAATTCATGGAATCCAGCACAGAAGTATTGCAAGCGCATTGCGCAGAGAGGGAGAGTGTGCCAGACGCAGCGCAAAACAGCTTTTTCGCACACCGCGTATTCATGGATTTCCCGAGCCATTACCAGCTGTGGTGCAGTGAACATCCAGCAGAACCAGTTACGCCCCAACACCTCCCCTTGCACAGAAAAAAGCCAGTGCAATGTCCAATACGGCGCAAAGTCCCTGTGCTATCCTTGGCACAGCACACATCCCCCCTCCATCGTAATCGCGTGAAAAATTGGAGCGTAACCCACTCACGGCAGTGAAATCGGGTGAAAATGGCCTCATGCAGACCCTCAAAATACTGTACCCCACTCGCGCCATTGAAATTGCATGAAAAGGGCCCCGCATACCCCCGCAAAATCCTGTATCCCGCTCGCGCCAGTCAAATCGCATGAAAAGTTCATTGCGTACCCCCCGCAAAATCACGTACCCCGCTTGCGCCAGTCGAATTGTGTGAAAGCGGCCTACCGTAACCCTGTGAAGATGCGTAGCCTGCCTGTGCAGTCCAAATCACGTGAAAATGGATTTGTGTACACCCCCTGCGAAATATCGAACCCGCTCGCGCCAGCCAAATCACGTGGAAAGGGCTGCACGTGTGGTGACAGGTGTTGAGGGTGTCCCATGGGATGTGGCCTGCCTGCGGGGCATGGTCATGGGTGATGGGGGATCCCTTGTGGTGTGGGCTGCCTGCACGGCATGGTCATGGGTGATGGGGGTCGCCTGTGGTGTGGACTGCCTGCGGGGCATGGTCATGGGTGTTGGGGGGGTCACCTGTGGTGTTGGCTGCTTGCGGGGCATGGTCATGGGTGATGGGGGTCCCCTGTGGTGTGGGCTGCCTGCGGGGTATGATCACGGATGATGGGGGTACCCTGTGATGTGGGCTGCCTGTGGGGCATGGTCACGGGTGATGGGGGTCCCCTGTGGTGTGGGCTGCCTGCAGGGCATAGTCACGGGTGTTGGGGGGTCCCCTGTGATGTGGGCTGCCTGCGGAGAATGGTCATGGTGATGAGGGGATCCCCTGTGATGTGGGCTGCCTGCGGGGCATGGTCACGGGTGATGGGTCGCCTGTGGTGTGGACTGCCTGCGGGGCATGGTCATGGGTGTTGGGGGGGTCACCTGTGGTGCAGGCTGCCTGCGGGGTATGATCACGGGTGATGGGGGTCCCCTGTGATGTGGGCTGCCTGTGGGGCATGGTCATGGGTGATGGGGGTCCCCTGTGGTGTGGGCTTCCTGCAGGGCATAGTCACGGGTGTTGGGGGGTCCGCTGTGGTGTGGGCTGCCTGCGGAGAATGGTCATGGTGATGGGGGGTTCCCTGTGGTATGGGCTGCCTGTGGGGCAGGGTCACGGGTGATGGGGGTTCCCCTGTGGTGTGGGTTGCCTGCGGGGCATGGTCACGGTTGATGGGGGTCCCCTGTGATGTGGGCTGCTTGCAGGGCATGGTCACGGGTGATGGGGGTCCCCTGTGGTGCAGGCTGCCTGCGGGGCATGGTCACAGGTTTTGGGGGTCCCCTGTGGTGTAGGCTGCCTGCTGGGCATGGTCACGGGTGATGGGGGGGTCCCCTATGGTGTGGGCTGACTGCGGGACCTGGTCACGGGTGATGGACTACCTGCAGTGTATGGACATGGGTTTGGGGGTCCCATGTGGTGTGGGCTGCCTGCGGGGCATGGTTATGGGTGATGGGGGGTCCCTTGTGGTGTGGGCTGCCTGTGGGGCATGGTCACGGGTAATGGGGGGTCCCCTGTGATGTGGGCTGCCTATGGGGCATGGCCACGGGTGATGGGGTCCCATGTGGTGTGGGCTGCCTGCGGGGCATGGTCATGGGTGATTAGGTTCCCCTGTGGTGTGGGCTGCCTGCGGGGCATGGTCATGGGTGATGGGGGGTCCCCTGTGGTGTGGGCTGCCTGTGGAGTATGATCACGGGTGATGGGGGTCCCCTGTGATGTGGGCTGCCTGTGGGGCATGGTCACGGGTGATGGGGGTCCCCTGTGGTGTGGGCTGCCTGCAGGGCATAGTCACGGGTGTTGGGAGGTCCCCTGTGGTGTGGGCTGCCTGCGGAGAATGGTGATGGTGATGGGGGGTCCCCTGTGGTGTGGGCTGCCTGTTGGGCAGTGTCACGGGTAATGGGGGTTCCCCTGTGGTGTGGGTTGCCTGTGGGGCATGGTCACGGTTCATGGGGGTCCCATGTGAGGTGGGCTGCCTGCGGGGCATGTTCACGGGTGATGGGGGGTCCCCTGTGGTGCAGGCTGCCTGCGGGGTATGGTCACGGGTTTTGGGGGTTTCCCCTGTGGTGTGGGCTGCCTGCGGGGCATGGTCACGGGTAATGGGGGGTCCCCTATGGTGTGGGCTGCCTGCGGGTCCTGGTCACGGGTGATGGACTGCCTGCAGTGTATGGACATGGGTTTGGGGGTCCCATGTGGTGTGGGCTGCCTGCGGGACATGGTTACGGGTGATGGGGGTCTCTTGTGGTGTGGGCTGCCTGCGGGGCATTGTCACGGGTAATGGGGGGTCCCCTGTGATGTGGGCTGCCTATAGGGCATGGTCACAGGTGATGGGGTCCCCTGTGGTGTGGGCTGCCTGTGGGGCATGGTCACAAGTGTTGCGGTCCCCTGTGGTGTGGGCTGCCTGCAGGACATGGTCACGGGTGATGGGATTCCCCTGTGGTGTGGGCTGCCTGCGGGGCATGGTCATGGGTGATGGGGGGTCCCCTGTGGTGTGGGCTGCCTGCGGGACATGGTCACAGGTGATGGGCTGCCTGCGGTATATGGACACGGAGTCGAGTGGTAAGTGGCCGTGTGGTGGCAATGTCACATTGAGACACTTGTGCTGTTGTGATTGGTCACTGTCTGACATTGTCACTGTTGGGTCCTGTGTTCATGATATGTTATGCTGGTGAATAGACAGTCCTGTGTTGGGTTTGCTTTTGATGTGTCAGGCGATTGGCGTGATTTTTGCATCGCTGGTAAGTCCACGACAGAGGAGTTCTAATGAGAATATACGCAACACTGAAGGTTTGTACCTTTCCCATGGAAACATGCATTGAATACCCCTACAATCCCACACCACCACCCACACCAACAACACACACACAAACACCCCCAACACCACCCCAACATACACCCACGCACACCCTACTTACCTTCTGAGACATGCTGTGTCCCTGCAGCGGCAGTTCCCATTCACTTCCGTGATTGTGTACCAGTGCCGCATTCTCCTTTATTTTATGATTTTTTTGGGGCAGGTGCAGGGGGTTCCACACCGCAACCCCCGCTCACTATAGGTCGAACATTTTTGGTGGGTCATTTCGTCAGATCCGTGTTAGAGGGAATTGTCTGTATTTGTCAGGGTGCACTTTGTGACAGTTGTGTCATGTGGTGTGCATTTATTTTGGTGTTTTCACATTGCATGCCATGGCATGGTGTGTCTGGCGGATGATATGGGGTTTGGGAGGGTTTAGGTGACACACTAGGATTTGGATGTGCGGTTTTGCATGGGAGTGGTGGATTTTGCGCCTTGCATGTGTGCCTTTTGGTCACACAGGATTGTTTTTGTTTAAGTAGCAAGGGATGCACACAATGTAGCACTTCCAAGGGTGGTAAGGTTGTGACAGTTGACTGTCCATTTGTCATCATCGATTGTCACCTGGTATGTGCCAGGCCTGTGTGCACTTGACAGGGGTGGGATTTAAGGTGAAAAATGTAGCCATGGGTACGAGCTGCCTCGCCACGTGTCCTTTGCCCTTGCACGTGCAGTGGGCTGGCGTGCGTGTGATTGGGGATTTGGGGGCACCACCATGTCCACCGGTACGCCCCGCCGTGTTGCAATGTTGTGCAGGACACATGTTGCCACAATGATCCTGCACACTACTGGGGGTCCATATAGTAGCTGTCCACCAGAGCGGTCAAGGGAGCGGAAATGTGACTTCAGCACTCCGAATGTGTGCTCCACTATGACCGTGGTTCCGATATGGGCTGCGTTGTATCTTACCTGGGGTAGTGTGGTGGGGTTCCGTATTGGCGACATCATCTAGGTGCTCAGAGGGTAGGCACTGACCACTGGGGAGTTGAGAATGGTTGTCATTAGTTGGGTTTGTCTATTCATCTGTGTGTGACATGCATGCATGAGCATAGGCATTTGTACTCACCAATGAGCCATGTGTTGCCATGCCTCCCAGCTTCTAGGTCCCGGTTTAGGGCTGACATTATGAATATGAAACTCTCATGGGTGGACCCTGGATAGTTTGCATAGACAGAGGTGATGATTCCCATTCAACCTGCACCTTGATGGAATGCCAGTGCTTGCGGTTGCGATAAATGTGCTCAGTGGCCCTAGGTGTAAGTAGGGCCACATATGTGCAATCAATCGCATTGAGCATTTTGGGGAAGTGTGCCACCCCATAAAAGTCCTGGACCACGGCTGCCTTTCTGCGGCTGTTCTGGGCATGTATATGTGCCTGCTGACTGATCTGGTGTAGGCAGCGTGACTGTGTGGGCTGTGAGACACCCCCAACTATGGCAGTTGTCCGCTGAAATGACCCAGTGGCCAAAAAATTCAGGGCATTGAGCACCTTTTCCAAGGGGCTCAGTGCTTGGGAACACAGGGTGGGTGATGTGAGGTCATCCTCCCACTCAGTGACCATGTCTAGGATGATATGAGGTGGAAACCTATACCTGCCATAGACCTGGTCATCAGGCATCCCAAAAAGGCTGGTTCTGGGTAGAAAAATGCAGGGCCTGGCTATCCTCCTCTTCCTGCGGTGTCCCACGATTACTGCTACGAAAAATGGTACATTCGTCGTAGCTGTATTTGCTTGTTTGTTGTTTGCATGTACTTTTATGCTGCATGGGGGAGCTTACGCCAGCTTTCGCCTGGCATACGTGTTTCCGACTTTGTGCGTCTATTGTCACGCGTGGCTTTGCCCTGTTTGATTCCATGAATAAGTGTTGTTAGCGCACGTGAGGAATTTGCAAGGATTTCGCAGTGGTACTTCTCCCATAACGCCCACACTTTTGCGTGTTGTTCCTCATTCTGTGTGTTCCGCCCCCTTTTCAGGTGTGTTAACTGGAAGGTGAGCACCTTCACTGGGCGTCTCGCAGAGGTCTTCGGTGATGTCGCATTGACGTGTGGAAGCCGCGCGGATTTGGCGGAGGTCGAGGGTAAGCCGTGCGCAATGTGTTCCATGAATAGGGAAACAGGTGCTCGTTTTCAGCACACATTTATTCCATGAATTACCCCATTAGTCTGATCAACATGGTATCCAGAGAGCCATGTGCATATGTCTGCTTGATGCAGCAATGCTGATATATATATTGTAGGCTCAGATATTGACAAGAGCATGTCATATGCATACATGATAGATTTAAATTCCAGATCACAACTCACTGACATCTATTTTAGACAAAGCAAAACAAAGAGGTGATGGCTGCAAGGTTTATAATTAATCTTAAGACTCTGGCAATTGCTCTGGGCAACCCTCCAGACCATTGTTCTTCACTTGCCAAGCCATCACAGAAAGGGGAAAGAAAATATATGCAAATTAGGCTTGGTCCCACCCCAAATGGGGCAGTCCAGCCGAACCTCTAGGTAACATCCCTTCTGCATGAGACCACATGCATCCCCAAACATGTTTCAGCCATTTTGGGCCTCATCAGTGATGAGTATGGGTCTCTAGGCCCAGCAAGCACAGGAATCATGCCTGGGCATATCCGTCACACTTGGGGTTAAAATGCAAAACTATGAGGTGATGGCTGGAAGGTTTAAAATGAATATTAAGCCTATGGCAATTGCTCTGTGCAACCCTCAAGACCATGGTTCTTCACAGACTTGGAAAATGTGCACCCCCCCCCCCCCCCTGCGCTTCTGCCGATCAGATTGCTTTGTACATCGCAGTGAGCCAGATTGCTAGAAATATTCTGGGCAATCTGTAATCACAGACCATATCTTGGATGATTTGTTAGGCAGAATGCCCAAGCATGACTGGGCTTCATAACAAGGATGAGGACCTTCATACAGGGTCAAAGGACAATAACAAACACATGGGAGCCCTTCCTATCAAGACAAGATTTCTGAAGGATTCCATTATGTGCTTTGTACACCCTTCTTGCAAGATAAAGCAGAATGTAAGATGACCACTGAATCCCATTCTCACAAAACTGCGTCTCCATTAGCAAGTGTTGGATTTTCATTTGCAAGAGTCTATGGTTCTTATTCAGCAGTATCTGTGTCATGGTAGCTTTAACGGTCCAACTGTGTCCACTTTCACTGCCATAAGAGACTCGTGCATGGTGTGCTGGCCATACAGGACCATATCATTTCTTGTAGAGATCACCCATGGCACACATGTTGATATCTATGATCTTTAATAATGAAGGGAACACACCAGTAGTTGATGGAAGTATGGAAAGGATATGCTTAGTTAACGCTCGGTTAATGCTCCTTATGTCGACCGGCTCTTCGTGTCTTAGTATTTCAACAAACGCAAGCATGTTTAATGTTGTCAGACAACAAACAGAGCATGCAAGAGTTCAAAGATTGTCATCACAGTTCAAGTCACACACCAAGACAGGTGGTCGCATGCACACAAACAAACCTTGATTACCAAACATTTAACATTCCATAGCTAGAACTCAATGTACAGGACCTCAATAAGAGTGCTGAGTTCTTAGGGGGCCTCCCTGCATGGCCACAATGACATGCAACAGGTAACATTTGCTGTTGCGGGCAAAGAGTGTTGCCCCCTCCGCTCTGGTTTACATCTCTCAAAATGTGCAGGTCTATCTTGCCATTCTTCCAGTCCTAATACTGCTCGAAAACACACTTTCAAAGCCAACCACCACAAACACAGTCAAAAGCCGGGTGTTTGAGTTTGGTTCTGCTTCTACAGTGTTGTGTTCCCAATATCATCTACAACTTTACATGCTTTTATGATTTATTTTTTTACTTTTTTTGTATAATACAGTCGCACAATGACATTTTATACATTAAAAACAGAAGAATAAATACAATTATTTTAGTTTTCAATAGAAAGAATCAACATTAAAAACACAATTTATCCAACCAACCAACCAATACATATAGCATTTTAAAAAAAAAAAAGAATCTTGAATGTCAGACTTTAATTTCGCTTAATAGGATCCAAAGTTTGGTGAGATGGTAGATTAATACAAAATCATTTCCCTCCATGAAGCTCCTCCATAAGTGCTTTCCAGTTATTTTAGAGTTTCCCCATGACCACCTGCCTTCAAACTGTTTCTATGCTGTATAGTCAGGGCTTTGCACCGGACCAAGAGATGTTAAGCTGTTTCTGCTGATGTATCTTCGCAGGGTCTGCATATTCCCTCCTTATTTAGTTACTGTGAAACCCCTTTATGTAGTTCGGTATGCTAGGAGGTTTGGGTACATGAGGGATGCCATCGCTACTACTGGACAAATGTATGTAATTTTGTTCCCAGTCTAAAGCTGCTACTGCTCTTTTGGCCAATCTGCAAACTTGTTGAACGGCATCTCCAGAGATATCACTTGGAATCTATTGCACCAGGTAAACCCAGCTATCACGATCCTACAAATAGTGTTGTTCTTGGGCTTTCAGCCTCAGTTTTCACTAAATCCATTAACAAATTATTGCTCGAGTTTAATAGTATCAGTAGCGCTTTCAAATACGAAGTAACATCCTGAATCTCATTCGGCTGATGGTCAATTCTCCTAATGAGACGTCTACAGGTCGGTGTTTAGGGAGATTAAGATCGCTTTCAGGCAGTAGCTCTCGGGTTTTCTCATTGGCGACTCATAATTCTGTCCCCTTTCGTCTATTCCGCATGACATCCGAGGTACAGTTTTTGCCTTGAATACAATGATCAGTGAGATCTTTGGATATCCTCCATGTTCACTGGAAAACTTTCCAATGACCCCGGTTTGCCTACCTACTTCTATGCAAATATTTTCCCCATTGCAAATTCCACTTCAATTTATGATCAACTACGATCCCTAAATAATGATAGTGTTCTACTCTTCCTAATGTCTGATAGTGCAGACTCAATATGTAGGGTTTTTACTATGTTTTCCTACCAGAAAGGAGAAACATTACCTTAGTTTTTCTAGTGTTCACAGTAAAATTGTTACATTCTGCATAAGAGCTCAATCTCTTTAACTGCTCTTTTCATCCTTTGGGTGTTAGGCCCATGAGGATTAAGTCATCCGCATATGCCAGCCACTGAAAGTGTTTTAAAGGTTAGCGTGGGGGTTGTGCCTTCTTTAAATATGAAGCGGATGTCAAGTCAGCTAAATATAAATTAAATAATATATGGTCCAAAAGGCAGCCCTGCTTTAATCCTGCATAAGTAGCTGTAGAATGCACACATTCTGCCATTTTGTTCAGTCTGACCATTACTGAGATATTGCAGTGCTATACTCATCTGCAATACGCCTTTGGGGATACACCAGTCATAGTTTCTGACAGAGTTTTTTTTTTTACAGTTAACTTTGTCTAACGTTGCACGAAAAGCAATATAAGCCACACAATTTGGCTGTTCATATTGGTTCCAGGCGCGTCCTATTATAACAGTTAGAGCCAGTATGTTGTCTGTAATAGATGATACTTCTCTAAAGCCTGTTCGACTGAGTGGCTGCAGCAGTTGTTGCGCCAGTCAATCATTCTACATTTAATAACACTCTTGTGAATACCTTTGCGGGGGAATGTAATGTGGCAAGTATTCAGTAATTTTTGGGGTCACCCCTACGTCCCCATTTATGCACAGGGACAGTTATACTTTCTGTCCAGGTATCGGGGATTAGTTCTGCTACACCGATGGCATGAACAGGGAGTGTAATACATTACCCCAAGCCCTTGAGTTCTTTTTCATAAGGGTGTTACAAGTGCCATCAGGTTCTGGAGCTCTGGAGGTCTTGATGATTTGGATAATTCCAATAATGGTCTCTACTCTAAAGGAGCAGCTCCACCTTCTCTCACGTGTTTTTACTTGAGGGTTTTCCTCAGCTTTTAGGCCAATAGCATTTCCGACGGCATCCTCCCATGCCTCCTTCCAGGCTCCTTCAACGCATATGGTCATGGTTGCATTACTGTTCACAATAGAATAAACGCTTGTCTGAAGATTTACATACGTCAATTAGTGTTTTGCCAACGTCCTTTTCTTTTTGCGTCGGTATATCCTCAACCATCTTCTGTATTCTACCTTCAGTAGTGTACATTGAGAAGCTTTTAATTTCCTTCCCATTGGTAAAGGCAGATATGTTGATGCTTACTGTAGAGTTATCTTTGCTTAATTCTGATAACAATATCAAAGCAATGAGGATATTGCCTCACATCCCCAGATTTCATACATCTTTCTCTTGCCCTGATTCAATGGGATATATAGTCAGTGAGAGCTCTCTCAAGATGAGTTCATAATCCTCTAGGAATGTGCGACATTAGGCCTCATTACAAGTCTGGCGGTAACCGTGCCGGTAAAACCGACAGGTTGCTGCTGGGCTTGCAAATTTTACCAATGCGTGGCTTGCCAGAAACACCGGGGGATAACAACCCCAGCGTTCCGGGAAGTCAGGCACCGGTAATTGTAAGTCCTCATTCGCATTTGAGTCTCTAGGACTACGGAAGCTTATATAAGTTAATAATGATACCAGTGCTTCCGTGTAACTCTGCAGGTGGGTGCCCTTCCGCTCACCAGGTGTGAGCCTGACGTGCGGGCCGACAGCCGCCCGCAGACCCATAGTGTGCCAGCCTGGTAACAATGGTGCCGGTAGGCTTACCGGTGCCACAAGTTGCTGTCCTCTTGAGTTAATGGTATGATAAGCAACGGATTAGATGCAATCAGCAATGAGATTGCTTTATCGAGATTTGGAGGGCTCCAATTAATGCGATTTGTGGCCATATTTAATTTCATATTGCCAGCAATACCTATATCTCTGGAGTGCATCTCAGTTCTACATCTGATGACCATAGGAAAATGATCACTTTCGTCTCTAGCAACTATCTCCATGTCTATAATTAGCCGAAACATTAATATGTATTGCTAGTGAAATAGTGTTGTGAAAAACACATATCATCCCTTCACACATATCATCCCTTCTGCTCAGCTTATTATGATAGGGCATGATGAATCTGCTAAAAAAGCTCTTGGGGTAAATACTTTACTCGATTTTTAACACAATCAAAGTGAATATACATGCATTCTTCAATGGTGGATCGGAGAGGACGCTTCCTACCCGTAGGCACGTTATCAGCATTGCCCATATACCCACCCCTTCTAATTCTAATTGTTCTTTTATAATGCGCGTAATACCAATGAGTGGTTTCTAAGCACTGCATTGTCTTGCTTCCAAGACAAACGCGTTGCCCCTGAGCTAGCCTTCCTCCCCTTTTGAATTGGATCGATGGATGCAGGAGTTTTTCTGTAGTTTCTATCTGGAATAAGCTATGCACTCCGAGGGGCAAATTACATGAAATTCCAGAAAGTGGTGGATCACTTAACTTTATTAATGGTGACTGTGCTCTCATTTACACCCCACGATATGTGGGGTACAATATAAACCTTCATTAACTGCAACCTTAGCCAGCTTCAGATAACTGTCCTGCCCGTCAGAGTAATCCAGGGCATTCAAGATTACTACCTAGCTACAAAGAGCTACAAAGAGGTGCTTGATATTTTATCCATTGACTTTTAAGGATTTGCCTGAACAACAGATATTTCAATAGACTCTGCCTTATATGTGATCAACTAGTTTATAGTTTAATTTTGCATTACTTTCCCAAGTGTGCTTTGTCTGATGACTTCTATGTGTTGTGATGATCCTAAGCTCAGATTTTATAAAAAGCTGTTACACATCAAAGGTTGGAGTAAAGAGTTATTTCAATAGAGATGTCAGTAAGCATATATTCTAGCAGTGTGCATATACAGCGCTTGATACCGCCACCCAGCATTCGTATCTGCACACTGGCTACGTGCAGATCAAGTACATGGGGTACAGCACACACTATAGAATACTTTTTAATGCATGTAAAGTGAATCCCTTCAATTACGCCAGTGGTCTTCAAACTGGGGGGCTGGCCCCCTAGGGGGCCCGAAGGATGTCCAGGGGGGCAGGCTCTTTAAAAAGGGATTAAGATGACGGTTTTTAATATAAAAAAGAATTAAGATGACTGCTTTTAATAGAAAATATAAACAGTAATAAATCTGCTTATATTTCTTTTAAAGAGCCTGCGCCGTCCGTGGACATCCTTTGAGCCCCTTAGGTGAGCCAACCCCTGGGTAGAGGGGCACAGAAACAATATTTTTACTCAAGGGGGCGCGGGGGCTCAGAATAAAAAAGTTTGAATATCTCTGATTTACGCCAAATACGATGCAGCTTATTCACAAAGGACCCCTGCATGCGGGCATCATAGATGTGTAGATGTAGATGACTGTTTCCCTGCCCTGTCTGCACACAGGGACAAAGCAGATTGTGAAAAGGGCAATTTGATCACACTTTAAATGTGCGTGCTGATTCACAAAATGTGATGCGCTTCAAACGCAAAGGAGATGGCAACATCCCCAGGCACGTGGGGTTGGTGGGGGGGGGTAGATGGGGGGGTCCAGAGTCTTCTGAGCATGTCACTTCTGGGACAGCAGGGGCGTTACCCGTTTCTGTCCCAGCTGCATTTCTACTCCTCAAACAGGGATATAAAAACCTTCGTTTTTTGTGAACAGGCTCCATAATAAAGCCTTGTCAGGGAGCAGTATCTACGTTGGCAGGTCAGCCTATCTTTTTTGCTGACTGACAGCCCTGGGCAATGTGCAGGAAAAGGTGACCAGAAGATAAATTCCACCCCCAGGCGCCCACACATGGTGACTTGGATGAGACGGGACCCCTTCACTTCCTGCATATTTGATACTGGACACCGCAAATCAACAGTCAACTCATCAGCAAAGGACTTTGGGAGAGCGCCTCTTTTAAGGTCGGTCTCCACATGACCTTCCACGCGGACTCGTCCAGTATTGTCACGAGGATGCAGCGGGCCAGTGCACAAAGCTTCAGCCGAGGAGCACGAGAAGTCCGGCTCCTTCAGGTCAATCCCCCTGACCCTTTTACCTAAAAGCGGAACGGAAAGAAGCATTGCCTAAAGAGGCCAGAACCAAATACACTGAACCCACCACAGGCACTTCTAACCTGCTCACACCCTCACCTCACTCATACTTCCTGCTTACGCAAGACACTAACCGAGCAACAGCACCTCTCAGTTCCCCTGGCCTAGCTCCCCATCTCATACCAGCCCCTATCCTGTACCTCACAGTGCAGATCCGATTATCAGTCTATGGCTCCACCATCTCTATGAAACACCCACCCAAGTTCCTTGTCCAAGCCGTCACACACACAGAATCACATGGACACTCTGGATTCATGTACAACACTACCTGCCTTTCCATCTATCCACTAACAACGCCACTCACCCTCCCCTCTTTTCTTGCAGGGGCATACACAGCGACGACACCAAAACAGCAAAAAGCAGGGGTGTTGCTGGGAGGATCTTGGGGGTATAGCCCCAGGTGATTTGGTTGACCCCCGGATAGAGGATCAGAGGATACAACCAAAAGGCTAGCTAGCCTGAGTCCTGATAGTCCCAACATTAGCGTAGCCGCAGATCTTTTCCAGACCTAGCAACACCCCTGCAGCAGAGCCGTATTATACAAGCACACTCTACAGTTCATTATACAACATTTCGTAGAATCAGGTATCTAAAAAAAGGGTTCTCCTCTGAGCTACTTTTAGATGTCCCTTTCTATGTGAATTCGGCTGAGTTATAAGTTGCAGCCGGGACTGGGGTCCTATACTTTGAGCACACACCCCCCCACGTGGTCTGTTGCAGTGCTCCCACATAGTAAAGTGTAAACACATTTCAGGGCGTGGAGATTGGGTGTTGTGAAATCCATCCTGCAAACGTTTACGACACACCTTTAGTTCCACCACACAAAAGTCTTTACAAGACAGGGAGGGGCTGTGATAGACTTGTAACTGCTCCCTTTATTGCTAGTCATTTCATTTTTTTTTTTAAACGTGTATTATTGTTTATGAATAGGTTCATGTGTACAGACTTGTGCACCATTGCATCGTAGGCCCCTTCTACGCATGATTTCAATGCATTCTAAATAGATCTGCTGATCAGTTCTAATCACGGTGTGGAGTGACCAGCAGAATCATCCAGAGCCTGGATGATCACAGGCACCGGTGCTGCTGCCCAGGCTCAGCCAGTACAGGCAGTTCGCTAAACCCTAAGTGGCGTATTTTGATTGGACGGTAGTTGGGAAGGAGGGGCCGAGGGTTCGGTAATGGAAGATTTCCCACTTGCTATTACAGGCCTCGGAGGAGGTGAAGGTGCAGTGGTCCTGTTTACAGGCTCACCTTTATTCCTTTGATTCCCAGATGAATCGCGCCAGATCGCAGACCCCACCCTCTCCACCACCCACTCGATCGTCCCCTTCCCCCAAGTTCATTACTTGTCTGAGTCCTACCTAAGGGAGCGTTCATGGTCAGATTGGTTTGCAAATGGGCCATTGCAAAGTTTATTTGGTGAATAATATTGTCAAAGGAACACCAATTTATCAGTGTCCCCCTTTGACCCAAAGAAACATGCCCACACTCTCCAGTAGGGCACGCCCTTTGGCCTTGCGCTATTGACATATATGCCAGTTCGAGCCTGCTGATAATTTCGACAGTTCGGGTTCTGCCTTGAGAGGCACTCTTGCTGCCTGTACTTAGCCAAACCGATATTATTCTCCCAGCAGAAGCCAGATTACGGCTACCTGTGCGCATCTGCACCATCGCTTCTCTGTTGCTCCCAGGCTTGGCTCCTGCTCCAGGGTTCCTCTGCTGCACCAGCGAACATCCATGCTCTCCTGCACAAGGCTGTCTCAGATGCTGGGGCGCGGCTGGTATGGTGGGGTCCTCGCCATCAAGAGCTCTCTCAGAGCACAGCTATCTCCACCTCACCCCCAAGCAACTACCTGCAGCTGATCACCGCTTGGCACCTCCCCTTTCCGATCACTCACATCCATGCATCCTTTCTTGCAAGTGCTGAGCCCCAGCTATTGCAGCCTCGCTGACGGTATTGTACCAAACCTTCAAAGCTTCCAGAAAACACGGCGGTTTTCTGGGATTTTACAAGTGCGGCTGCTGCACAGAAATATCTCAGGGCAGGGATTGGGCTCTGCAGGGGGTCAGCGCAAAGGGCGGAAGTAATCAAAAGACACCTTATTTGGAAAAACTGCCCACATTCATTTTACATACAAGAATTTCCCAAGCATGTGATCCAAACAACAAAAAACATCAAATGCTTAAAAAAAGAACATCATAAATTCATGATTAGCAGCGACTCAAATATGTCCTTCTCTTTCTGACAGGTGCTCTAGGAAGGCCACAACTCCGCCCCTGGTCGGTGCACGGTGGTCCGGTCCCTCCCCTTGCCTGGCCTCCCCACCATGCCCTCTTTATGGGCGATACCAAGAGGCACTCCACTTTGCACCAGCACCGACTGCCTCCTGATCACGCCACCCTCAACCCCCTCCACCTGGCACACCCCCGCCGCCACGCCCGATACCCTCTTAGTGAGAGCTGCCAGCCCTCGCCACTGTACCTTACCGACCTCGGCCTAGAAGCAATACCTAATATGCAATAGCGAACATACAAAACAATACATTGGAACAGTAATGTCAACGTTATAAGTATGGATTGCTCCACGTGCAAGTAAGGATAGAGGTGTGTTGTGGCCACAAAGGACGACAGGACGCCCAAGGTAGTTGCAACTGTTTTTATTCAATAACAGAACGCGGGTAGCAATAGTCCAGGAGATGGGACAGGGCGGTTACTCACAGTCTTGGCTGGGCTTTCCAGTTAACCGCACTGGAAGCTGGTGTGCAGTAGACTGCACACTGTGTACTTCCAGGGTCCCCAGGAAGCCTCCTGTGGCATTGGACTTACGCCCTGAAAGTGAGCTGGTATTGACTTGGGCCTTCAGTCACATTAGCCCCTCATAAGGAGCAGCGCTGTCGAGACCGACCTGTCTGGTGCTCCACCAGCCTCCTACTGGTGCCAAGAGTTCCCGCTCGCAGAGCGCGGGTCCGCGAGATTAGGTTGGGCCGAGATCTCGCGAGACCGCGCTCCCGCGATCACGTGATGTCCCCACAAGGTGTCCAACGTTTATGTAGGCAGCCTAGAGGTTCCTCTGTCCATCTCATGAACAATCTCCAAATTGCACAAAGTTAAACTGATCTATGGATTTAATCACTCATTTCACTGACAGTCCCATCATCAGTTATCTGTTGTATTAAACATGCTTGTAAGCCCTGCAACCTAGGGTGACCTGAAGTCCCAGTTGTCCTGGGACAGTCCGGGGAAATCACCCTGCATCCCGGGAGTTTTTTAATTTTCTAAACCCCGTCTGGGGATTGGCAGGCTGGCTGGCTACGGTCCTGGTTTTTGCCGTGACCCGATTTTGAAATCCCGAAATGTGGTCCCTGCGCCCTGTGCATCTCTTCAATCACAGAAATGGGGGTGTGAATGCTCTTCACGCCCACATGTCCTCCACCTTGACCTTCCCGGCGCTCTCCTCTAATAAGAGGAGTGCGCCTGTGAGCACACCACCCCTCCCCGCCTCTGCAACAGGCCAGCAACATAGAAGTAGGACTACCGTTTTATCGTAGTCTTACCTCTATGTATATGGCCAATCCCATTTAAAAAAATAATCTGGTCACCCTACTGCAACCGGCCAGTAGAGGTTCTGCCAAATTCCCTAGAAGAGAAAGTTAAAATCTTATCTTTAACTGTATGTATGAAGGTATTTCTTTGATGACGTGAAAAATACCACAACACGGTAAGAGTCAAGTCTGGCTAGCCTTTAAGAATAAGCGTCACACAGGATTGCCTCTGGCGCGTGTGGGGAAGGAATTTCAAAGACAGGATGTGAGCATTAAAAAGATGGTTCCCCATTCGCCTTTTAGATTATGGAGGTGTAAACAGTGTTATGTCTGTGGCTGATCAGAGAGCACTAGAATGGTGGTGTGCCTTAATTTTTCTCCTCGAGAAATAGAGGATCCTTGGCATGGATGTCTTTAAAAGGGTTCGATGAATGATTATTGTCGATTTTGTTGCAGTACTGCACTTTCCCCGAATTTTTTGTAACACATTTTTCCACTTTATTTATCTACAAAATATTGGGGGGGGACATTTCCCCACGCCCCATCCCATATATACCTTATCCTAATTTTTCATCTGCATTTAGCGGCAAAAAAGGAGGAAACAAAATCGGTAAAAATGCATTTGGCGAAAGTGTAGGTCAGCAATTGTGGGCTAGATCTTTAAGTTATACTTTAAAACCAGCAGGAGGGAAGACCAGGAGAAAAGGCCTGAACCCGGGTCTGCAGCTCGGCTGCGAGGAGGGAGAGGAAAGCTGTCCCAGCGCCCTGCTGCAGCTTCTGGATTGGGCCCGCAAACTTCGCAGTGCAAGAAGAATCACACCGACTTCATTCAGCACCATGAGGCTCCTACAACCATTAAAATGGCCGCCGCTATGGTTTCCGTGGAAACCACAAACATAATACAGCCCTACGTCCGGATATGCTGCAACATCTCCCACAGCCCTTCCCATCTGCTTTAAATGAAGGGGAGGCGTGCCAGGAGGCATAGCCATGGAGGGAAGGCTGTTACGCTCACCTGGCTCCCACAGAGGCATCGATCTGAACTGGACAGCTGTGGTCTCCACCAATGTGACACGTAGGGCCGAGATGACGGACTGGACTGGCCCACCTAGCTGCGTTTGCTTGGCCCCTAGGAATATTCTTCTGCAAATGGAGAAAGGGAATTAACCACCCGTGGAGTTGAGTGTTAAACCCCCCATCCCTGCTGTTCTCCCCACGGCTCACCTTTGATGTCCCCTCTTATAGTCTCACCTGATGGTTTGAAAATATGAGCTCTCCATTCTGCATTGAGCGCAGGGGCGCGTTGATAACCAGTTGCTTCACTGGCTCGAAGGAATTGGTGAGTTCCAGAACAATATTGACTCCGAAAAGTATGTAGTTCGTGAGAGTTCAAATGCCTGACTTTCACTCTTGTCTGATTCCTTGCAGATTGCAGCTTGACCCTAGTAAAGAGTTCCTCATGGCAACCGGTAATATTCTGGTAAGGATTTGTATTTCCAACACAGTTCGATAAATAATGTCAATATGTAACCTGTTGCTTTCTCTCTTATTCAGGCGCTGCGAGAAAGTATGAAGTCTCAGGGAATAATACCTCTGGCGGTAAAATCAGGTAAGTCTATTGTGGTGAGGAGGGTTCTCCTTGATAGTCCCTTTATTTCACCTTGCTGTCCTTTTGTTTCCCCTTAGGGGCCGGGTTCGGCGAAGATGCAGTGGAAGCTGCGCCGAACTCTTAAGAGGAATAGTACCCCCGGTGGTAAAATCAGGTAAGTCTATGGGGGGTAACTAATATTCCTCTGTGTATTCCCTTGGCTCACCTTGCTGTTCTTGTCTGCTCCTTAGGTGCCGGAATGCGGCGGGAAGATGCAGGAGGATGCAGTGGAATGTGAAGATGCTGCGAAGGCCGTTGAGTTCAGCGCGGCGCTGCAGCAGGCGAGGCGACGCGCATAAAATAACTTCTTTCTTCCAGCTTGAAGGCGCAATGGATCGGGAATTCAGGTAAGGATCAAAGGTATTGCTCTTGTTCTAACCTTTTCTCCTTCTTTCTCCCTTTTTCTAGGAGCTCCAAACTCGAGGCGGGCGTGGCAGAAGACTGGATGCAGACTTTCAGGCAAGGTGAGCGTTACGCTGCTGGATGCAGAATAACGCAAAGCGTGTGCTGCTCTTCGGGCGTGGTTTAAATAGCCTCTAAAGTAGTCCCAGGTAAGTATTCCTCCCCAGCCCCGCCCGAGTAAAAAAATAGTCCCTAGGTAAAATAGTCCCTTCCAAGCCTCATTTGGCTTGGAGCTCTTGCAGCATGGTCTGCATCAGGTAAGCTTGCAGCATGGTCTGCATCAGGTAAGTTCTACTCTATGAGCCTGGCGCCTATGGCGCCAGGACAGACTCCATATGAGCCTGGTGCCAAAGGCGCCAGGACCGCACCCAAACAGCCCATAGCAGGTTTTTTTTGGCTTGCTCAAAATAACTTGATGCCTGCTTCTGGGGTTGATGGACCTGGTCTGGATCCCTGGGGGTAGGCATCATGACAAAGGCCAGGAGAAAAGCCTGAAACCCTCTCTGCAGCTCCGCTGTAAGGAGGGTGAGGAAAGCTGTCCCAGTGCCCTGCTGCAGCTTTGGGATCGTACCTGCAAACTTTGCAGTGCAAGAAGAATCACACTGACCCCATTCAGCACCACGAGGCTCCAACGACCATTAAAATGGCCACCGCTACGGTTTCCATGGAAACCACAAACACAACACAGCCCTGGCACCCAGATTCCCTGCAAGACCTCCCACGGCCCTCCCCTCCTGCTTTAAGTAGAGGGGAGGCATGCCAGGAGGCGAAGCCACGGAGGGAAGGCCAGGAGAAAAGGCCTGAACCCCTCTCTGCAGCTCTCCACTCCTCGGAGCTGCCGGCTGCCGCCTCATGCTGCCCCACCCAAGGTAAGTGTGATGTTGGCTCCCTGCCTCTCAGAAGTTCCTTCTTTTGTCCAATCGCCTTCAGGAACCAACGCCTCCATTCGCACTTCATTTCTGGACGCTGTTCATCTATCACCCTGACCCTAGCCCGCAGGAACGCGCGCTTAGGTGTCAGAAGCAAGCTCTCACCCATGGCCACCTATATCCCTCTTGAGAGCCCATCCCATATGTTTTGTTGACCCTCCACCAGCCCGCTGAAGAGCTACTGATCACCTCAACTCACTCAACATCCCCTGAACATTACCCAACACGCTGACTTCCTCCTGCTCCATGATGTCATGCAGTCTGCCGCGACAGGGACTGCTCTGGAAGCCCACCCGCTGCCGCCAGACCAATTATCCGCACGGTCGCAGGCAACAGCGGGAAAGGTGCAGCAGTCTTCAGGCGCTGCTTCTCTCTGCGCTGAAACGCCGCCACACAGGGGCGCATGTGCCCAGGCATGTACTCTGCTGACACTGTCCACATCTACTCATCGCAAGTGGGTCCTGGGTCCCCATTCCTCCATCAATCCTAGCGCAGCAAACACTCTCGGCTCCCTAAGCCGGGCTGAGCAACAGCCCATTGCCCATCCTGCCACACTGTATTTAAATTCACCACTATCTGCAGGGCATAGTATACTTCCTGCTGCCAGCCAGCCTGAATTCTCTACTTTTGAAGCCACTAGCCGTGTGTCACTGACTGCAGCCCATTTATCTACACTGTCATGTGTTGGTAGTGATGTTATTAGCCCTGATGTCATGCCTGTAGCCCATTTACCTACACTGTCATGTGTTGTTAGTGATGTTACTAGCCATGATGCCATGCCTGCAGCCCATTTACCTACACTGTCATGTCTTGTTAGTGATGTTACTAGCCCTGATGCCATGCCTGTAGCCATTTACCTACACTGTCATGTGTTGTTAGTGATGTTACTAGCCCTGATGCCATGCCTGCAGCCCATTTGCCTACACTGTCATGTGTTGCTGGTGATGTTACTAGCCCTGATGCCATGCCTGCAGACAATTACTTACACTGTCATGTCTTGTTAGTGATGTTACTAGCCCTGATGCCATGCCTGTAGCCATTTACCTACACTGTCATGTGTTGTTAGTGATGTTACTAGCCCTGATGCCATGCCTGTAGCCATTTACCTACACTGTCATGTGTTGCTAGTGATGTTACTAGCCCTGATGCCATGCCTGCAGACAATTACTTACACTGTCATGTCTTGTTAGTGATGTTACTTGTCCTGATGCCATGCCTGTAGCCAATTTACCTACACTCTCATGTGTTGTTAGTGTTGTTTCTAGCCTTGATGCCATGCCTGCAGCACTTTTACCTATACTGTCTTGTGATATGAGTGATGCTACTAGCCCTGTTGCTATGCCTGCTGCCCACCCATCACTCCTCTCTAGCACTGCTACTATTGATCTGGGTCTTGCCAGCAGCCAAGCGTCCCTCTGACCCAGGGTAACTGCTCCCAACTCTGCCACCCCCTCTCCCGCCTCAGACGTCCCAGTTAAATGTGCTTTGGTCAATTCCCGCTCCCTACCAGCACACACTCTTGATGTTCATGACCTTATCATTAAGGATAATCTCGACCTACTCTTTCTCTGCAAGACTTGGTTAAACGAGACTTCCGGCTTGCCTTCTCCCTAGCCATCCCATGTGTTTACACCATATTTAGAGACAAGATCAGACTGGTCAAAGGGGCGGTGGAGTAGCTGTTATCACTAAGGACACACTCACCATTCGAAGTGTCCAAGGTGTACTGGGTCAGAACTCCGACTACCTCCTACTGAAGCTCTCCCCGAATTGCACTATTGCCCCTCGTCTTGTCTACCGCCCACCAGGCCCTTCCACTGACTTCCATGAGGCCCTTATCCACGCACTATCTGACAACCTCAAAACATCTTCCAAAACCATTCTCTTGGTGGACCTCATTCTAGGACTCAATGACCCTAATGATGCCAATGCCTCGGCCCTGCAAAAAACGCTCTCTACCCTAGGGTTTACTCAAGCCATCTCTAAGCCTACTCACATTAAAGGGTGCACGCTTGACTAGGCCTCCCACCATAATTGCTCCCTATTTGTCTCTGAAATTTCTCCCATACTGTGGTCTGACCACTTTTGCATCAAGTTTGACATTACCACGTCCAAGGGGCCTACCAAGGCCACTTTCCCTCTTCCTGCTGCCTTCGCGAGAATGCTCCTGCAAGCTCACTAAGGCAAATCTAGCCCCTTACCTCCAGGTACCCGCACTCTTGCCCTCCCTTCCCCAATGACCCAGAGCTTCTGGCAACAGCTTTCAATAGGGTCATTACCCAAGCAGTTGACATCATTGCTCCGCTAACCCTTAAAAAAGCCAAGAAAGCAAAGCACTCTAATGCCTGGTTCACCCAAGAGCTCTTTGAATTTTGTTCCAAAAAAAGGGCAGCGCTTGCTATGTGGAAAAACAACCCCAATGACGCCTCGAAAGCAGACTTTAAGTTACTCTCTAAAGAATACAAATCTGCTATCATTCAGGCCAAAGCCACCTCCTTCAACTCCAGGATTGAAAATGCCAAATCTGGGACTAGGGAAATCTTTGCCATCTTTAGGGAACTGGAGACTCCCTCACCCCCTCCTCCCACTCTTCTCAAGGACGGGACTTAGTGTAACAAAATTCAAGCTGCCATGCTAGACAAACTTGATACTCTGCATTCCAAAATCCTAGCTTGCCAGAAGGCCCTGTCTAACCTCATGGTTAACAGTCACAACACCTCCACCCCCACGACCCATCATAGTCAAACCCTGGTGTTTAAATTCGAGGATATGAGTGAACCGGAGCTCCTTGATCTCCTCAAGTCCATCAAGCCATCTAATTGTAAAGGTGATGCTTGCCCTGCGCAGGTCATCAAAGACTCTGCCTCCACCCTCACCCCATTTATCACCGCCTTCATTAATTCCTCCTTCCAGTCTGGCCAATTTGGACAAAGCAGCCTACCTGCAAGTCCAAAAATTCCTTGAAGACAACCACCTTCTTGGCCTACGGCAGTCCCGGTTCCAACCACGACATGGCACTGAAACGGCAATGCTTGACCTAAAAAACCAAATGGATGACCTTAGAGATGCAGGCAAACCTGAGCTCCTCCTTCTCTTAGACCTCGCTGCTGCCTTTAATCTGGTAGATCATAAGAGCCTCTGCCATTATCTCTCCTCTACAGCAAATTTCTCCCCGAGGGCCTGTGCATGGATAACTTCGTTCCTACAGGAAAGAGTGATGAAGGTATTTTCTGAATCCTCTTGTGCCAAAACTAATCTCATCAAATCTGGAGTCCCACAAGGTTTGTGCAGAGCTCCTACCCATACAACATCTTCACAAGTCCTTTGTTCAAAATCTTGGATGCCCTGGGCATCTCATACACCAACTATGCAGATGATACTCAGGTTCTCATCCCCCTCTCGTTTGATACCTTTCGGACCTCAACACCCTCAATTCCATTTACTCAATGATTCAATCCTGGATGGCAGATAACTGGTTATGTCTCAACAGTGAGAAAACCAAACTTCTGCTGATTTGTTCCCCTTCCACTCTGGGTAAACTGGACAAGCAATATTGCTCCTTCACTATTGATAATATCCCCATCGCTGTATCAAATGTCATCAAGACACTAGGCATGTATCTTGAACCTAAACTTACTATGGATAGACAGGTCAATGCAATCGCATCTCCCTGCGCTTATCACTCTAAATTGCTCAATGCTGCCAGACCCTTCCTCTCCCAACAGAATTGCCTCACCATTGCTACGGCAATTATTGGGGCTAGGCTGGATCACTGCAATACCCTCTTTGTAGGGACCTCCCGCAAGAATCTGGCTAAACTTTAACTAGCCCAGAACAATGCCTTAAGGGCCACAACGGGCATTTCGCAGAGGTACCACATCTCGGATCTAAGAAGACAGGTTCACTGGCTCCCCGTCAAGGAAAAGATAGTCTTTAAAACCCTTGCCTTGACACACAAATGTCTCCACGGCTTGGCCCCGCTCTACCTAGCTCAAAGGATTATCAGACACACGCCCTCCAGACCTTCTAGAATTGCCTATGCTAACAGAATCTCTATTTATCGTACCAGTAGAGTGTGTGCGGGTGGCACCAGCTTCCCAACCATGGCCACCACTTTTTGGAACACTCTCCCATCCCAGATAAGGCTGATTGACTCTCATGCAGCCTTCCGGGAAGCCATTAAAACCAGACTCTTTATTTGAAAGGGCATTATTTCATCCTCTGTATATATCTCTGTCTTGCAACTAAGTAAACCGCATCAAATGTATTTTTGCAAAGAAACAATTGTACCAAGTTTTTACCCTTTGTTGGGACACATTCTTATAACCCTGCATCAAGCCTTCTTACGTTCATCACAGCGCCTCGATGCCTGTGGTCTATAAATCCAAAAATAAAAATAAAAAGCCACTCTATGACCCACTGCTGACCGATGTAAGGAAAATGAAAGCCAGGGAGATTTGTTCTCTGCCCTTAAAAGCAGTCAAGCAGCACATTTTTGTACTTGTTGGAGACGCGCCAGAAGGTATGCTGGTGTACCCGACTATTCGCTATTTGCATCGTCTAACCTAGAAGAGATGATGGCTGTGATAGCTGGACATTTCTGCACAAAGGTGAGGTACAGGAACATTATTCTTAGCATTTTGAGGTGAACTCATGTATGCTCGGTCACCGTAGTAATCTATTGCTCGAAATAGAAGTTATGGTTTACTATGAACACCACCTTTTTTAAATTAGGGGAGGGAGACAGTGTGAGTGCAGGAGCATTCAGGTCCTTTAATAGCAGATTTCTGAGCACAGACTTTCCTGCGATGAACATTTTGGTTTTCTCTGTGTGGTTTAACAACAGGTGATTCAGTGTCATCATTGGATTACTTTGGGAGTGTTATCAGTGATGTTGATATTTTGTAATTTAATAACCAATTAAGTATTGTCTTTGCAATTGTGGAAACTTAAATTTAGCGATGTTATGAAATTTTGAATGAGGGCATAAGTAGAGTTGGGAAAGTAGGGTGTAAGGAGTTGACTTTGAGGAACAGAAATAAAAGGCATTCTCTAGGTGAAGAGTGAAAACAGAGAGCTTCTCTTAAGAATTGACATGATGCATCCCAGGGCTGTGTCTCTACTGCCCAGGTTCGCAAGGCGGGATTTGAGAATGGAGTGGTCCACTAGAACAAAAGCTGCTGAGAGATTGGGTAAAATGTGTGCTGCTGCACCCTCTTGATCAGTTGTTTTAAGTTCATTCCATATAGAGAGGAGGGCACACACTGCACTATGTCTTGGCCTGAAGCCAGCTTGTGCTTTATTTAATAGATTATTTTCTCCCATAACTTGCATGAGATGGAGATGAGCAGCTTTGACAACACATTTAGCCATATATGTGCATTTGGAAATGACTATGATTGCATGGGTTTGAACAATCTAGCTCCTTTTTTCATGGTAGGCTCACAGTAAGATTCATTAAATACTTCCTGCACTTGCCCAGCCTTGAAGGATCCATTTAGGATGGTTCTGGCTGCCTCAGCAAATGGTGGGTTTTCAATAAGCTGTTTGTGGAAGAAAGGAGGACATGCATCAGTCGGCAATCCGTAAAGAGAGATTTTTCAATGAATGTCATGAATTCCTCTGATGAAAGGATTGAAACAGTTGACCTGTCACAGTGTTTGGTTGTGTAGGTGGGGAAAGATGGGAAAGTATCAATCGTAATGTATTTTTGATTTTATCATCAAGGGGTTGCTGGTTCATGTATGAAACCCTGACAATATTACTAGTAGCGCAACAAAGACAGTCATGGCTGACTCCCATCAAAAATGCAAACAAGAGTTGCTTGGTTTGATATCTAGCTGAGCTTCATTGAACACATACTGGAAGAGTAAGCAGTAAGCACATGTTAGGCCACAAACTATATTTGGATGGTATGAAGCCAAAGATTCTTGCACTCCCTGTACATCAAACTGCGATTTAGTATTTCGGTAGTTGCCTATAGAATAAACAAGTGGGACGCTAGGGTATCAAATAAGTGTCATTAGCAACCTGGTGGGGGGAGCCAGCCAATCAGATGGCTGGGAATGCAGACTTGAACTGCTGGTGAAAGCCTGCGTTCCTTCCCACCTGACGGTCGGCTCCCCCAGCCACCATCTTCCCCCACCATCCGTCCCTTTTATTTCTTAAAATGTTTGTCCCTTCATGCCCCCACTTACCTGTTTGTTGGGGCGGTGTAGGCCCCACCGAAGCTGCTTCCCCGCTCTGCGGCCGCCATGGAAAGAGTAGAGGGGCGCCGAAGAGCCTGGATGCCCCTTTCTATGACGGCCATCTTGGAAAAGTATTTCATTAGTTGAACAGGACCGCTTTGGTAATCCGAGGTGCTAATGGCCTTAACACCCTCTCCAGTGTGACAGACCGGTTGTTATCGGCCCGGGGATCCTTTTTAAAGGCCCTTGCTCCGTTTGGGCCTTTAACTCGGGCCCCGGGCCGATAACACCTGATCGAGCAGCCGGATCGAGTGTTAGCGCCACTGTGTCTTACAAATAGGACCAAAACTGAAGAGCATCTCCTCCTAGCTTGACGACTGTTTCAATGCCTCAGGAAGAGGCAATTGAGACCAGGGTTTCTGGTATTTCGAATTGCTACCACAAACGAGGCCATCATTTTTTGTAGAAGGTCCAACAATGCCACAAATGCATTTACTGTTGCCAAATTTTTGTACAGATCATGGCAGGACAGAGCTGCGCTGCTGAGATCAATGAATGGAACAATGCAACCACTGGAATATTTGGCCATCTACCTACGTTGATATTTTGGTTTCATCATGTTAATTTTAGTGCAATATGATCCATACAATGGGCTGATCGATAAAATAATAACAGCTCTTTTTTTATATCTATGTGCTTATTTTTGTAATGAACTCGCACTTTAAAGGGGTAGTTCGGTCAGAAATGTTATTTGCCCAATCGATCGGGCATGTATTTTAGAGCATACATCGATCGTTCTTAAAAAGAATCCAATGCAACTTATCTGAGTTTTTCTCATTTTAACACATGTGCAAACGACGGGTCGGGTACCGCCATCTTGTGCTAATTTTATCCATTGATTCATCACCCTTAGTTCAAGTGGTATCAGGTAATATTATCCCCACCAATAATATTGACACATATATGGTCGTGGGGTAAGGCCATAGGCAATATTATTGGTGGGGATAATTTGTGGGGAAAATGGAACCGGGGGTTGAGGGGGTGTCCCCCTTTCCCTGTAAAAACAATATGGGGGTTGCAGGGGTGTCTCCCGCAGGTTCCATGGCTTAATATCGCTGCAATGCTTGTGTGCACAAAAATAGCGAGCTGCGGGAGACTGCGGGGCTAGACCCTTTGATCCCGTCCGCGTACTGGCTTTATGTGACTTGGTGCTTTCCGTTTCGGCAACTGCCGGTTTTGGTCACCTCTCATGTGAACTGCACTTCGTGTGATTCATTAGTAGAGAGCGACGGGAGACTGTGGGGCTAGACCTTTTGATCCCAGTCGCTTCTCTGTCACACGCAACAAGCTGCTATATATTGTTTATATTCTTTTTAATTTTAGAATTCATTCATAGTGTGATTGTGGTCAGTTCAAGCCAAGCCATGCCTACTGGAGGGCAAGGCTATAAGACCGGTGCACGCGCATCGTGGGAGGTTTGCCGAGGAGGCGAGGTGGCGGATGAAGTCCCTCTGTGATTTCCGTGCTCCTCGGTTAAAGGAAAACAAACAATCTGAACTGGGCGTTATGCTGCCTAGATCTTTGAAATCAGGCATGCCTCTAAAAACTCCATCTCCGTCGCCTACAGCCAACCATAATGGTATGGGATTGTCAGCTCAGCAAGAGTGCTCGACTCCGGTCAGGTGTCTGGGCAGAAAAGGTACGATGGTGAATGGGAACATTCGAATGTTTTGCAGCGGTTCACTGTCAGCCCATAGAGCAAAGAGGGCCTTGGGCAATAATCAGATACAGACGACTCGGGGTGTTTGTAGTGTGGAATTTTTAAGGGTAAGCCCCGCACCTGACTCCGCCCACCCCATACCGGTCACAGTACCGGGTCAATTACCTGTTTCGCGTTCCCTAACTCTCGCCTGCATGAGATATCCATCTCCGATACGGCATTGTTAGACTCGTTAACTCCAGGAGCGATTCTCCCCATTACTACAACGAGTTTAGCAAAAGTGGCGGGTGATGCTGCAATTATTGACCTGGATATGAATGGATCTGCATTCTCAGATAAATGCATGTCGGATAATTTGTCCAGCACGCCTATGATGTTTACAGATTCCTCCCAAAGCTTTGATGATGATTCGACTGCATCGAACGAGTCGGTAAGTGTTGGTCCATGTGTGTGCACCCTGGGCTAGCGTGGGACTAGCACCCACTCGGTTTCGAATGCGGCATCCATCTTTCAGTCTAACATTACTCTGCAAGCGTTAAATCTGGCTGTTCATTCACTAAGAGATTTGTAAGGCTCTTTAGATCAAAAAGTTATGAAACAGGGAAATGTGATTAATGAACTTTTGTCTATCTTTAATGGGTGGGGGAAAGCATCTATGTGTTCAGTAGCCTCACAAACAATTCCAGAGGTTGCCCTTCCAATGATGTCATGTTCGCCTGCAAGTAATCTCCGAAATCAGGGATACATGAGTAGTCTACCTTGTATTGATTCTGTTAAATATGAGGCGGCCTCTGCGCCTGCGACTCGAGAATTGAATCCACATGGGACATGTGATCCACGTCCTGAGTGTGTTCGACCATCGAATCTAGCATCTGCCCAAAAAGTGTATTCAATTTTTAATTGTGTTAATAACAAAGCGACTAACTTGAGAAATGGGGCTGAGGCTCCGAAAAAGCAGGTGCTTAGCAACTCAATTGAAAAGAAGGCAAAGATGAAATTACCAAAAAATCAACCAACTCCCAAAAGTATAGGAAGAGCTACTGCTAAACGCTTCCTGAAATCAATCTCGGTACCAACTGTTGCAAACAAAAAACTAAGTGTGAATGCTTCTGATGGAATTAAAAAAAATATATGATGTTGAATCAAGCTAAGTTAAGAGAGTCTTCTAAGGCACTTAGCGTAGGGGTGGTGGAAGAGTATCCCCCTTTAGATGCCCTGATGAACGAGATTGCACAGCTGAAGTCACAGGTTGGGCCATCGAAATCACTTTTGACGACTGGAATTAGTCAGCTTGGTGCAAGTGAGGTTACCATCCTAACTAGTACGGAGGAGGTAATGCGACACAGAGCAGAAATAAGAAAGGCAGTAGATGCTTATATGCAAGGTCATCATCTCCCGCCTTTGATACCGGGGGCTCCTGCTACTTTGCAGTGCTTGTCTACTAATGGATCTTATGAATTGGCGAGTGCTATGAAGCATTCTACAATCAACCATGATGCAAGTAGAGATAGAGCCATTGATCTGGTAGCATCCACCTTGAGCACAACTCTGGTTAGCATTGACAACAATCACCCGATGATAGTTGACTCCACGACCATTGTGAAGCCGATAGTGCCTTCTCACGTGCACATTCCAAGTGACTTTTCAAATACAGTGCTATCACTCATTAAGAATGCACTAGGTGACTTGGGTACGAACATGAAAGGCAAGGAATCTGTTCCCTCTGGTTCATCGTTAGGGAAACAAGAGAATAAGAGAGACCTAAAAGTAGAACCCATCCAGCCCTATGCTCCTTGACCCTTAAATGCAGACCGGCACCCTGCACCCAGTATGATTTAAACCGAAAAGCCATTCTGGCAATTTTTTCTGATGTCCAACCATTACAGGACATCACATCAGCTGATTTAACTCTGGTGGAATTTGTGTCCAACCAGAACTTGGATACAATCCAGAGTGATTCAAAACTTAGATTGGCAGGCGAAGAGCCTTTTGTTCGACCTGGGTTTTGTAGTTAGTGTGGAAACAGACAGTATGTCCAGTCCATTAGTAACAAGCAGTGTGGAATGCGCACCAAAGTCCAAAATCTTGCCTCCGATTGACACAAACAATAAACAATCGTTGCAAGGAGGGGTGTCTTGTGCTTGCAATTGCAATTCAAATCTGAATTAGCTATGCAACCCCAGAGATCAACATTCCCTCTCACTGGTCAGTTGGAATTCTCGAGGTTTCAAGCAACTCCTGAACAATGATGAGAGTGGGCTAAGCAAGTTTGAAATAACCCTCCTTCAGGAAACCTGGTCAATTTCACCCCTAATTTGGGCTGAGCACCAGGTCCATCATGTTCCTGCCTTAAAGTCCTTGGTAGGCAGACCATCTGCGGGCCTAGTGGTAGCATTGAAAGATGGCCCGGATTATTCTTCTGATTTTTGGGCAGCTCCAAATCCCTATATGTTACTTTTTAGGGCGGTTATTAATGGTGGCGTATAAGCAATTTTCAATATTTATTGGAATCCTGTAGCCATCACCACAGATCTGTTCTTCAGGGATTTTAATGTGTTGTTTGACATGGTGGATGAAGATAAAAGTATCACTCACCTTATTTTGGCTGGGGACCTGAACTTGAATTGCTTTGCAAAAAATGACGGGCCACAATGTGAGAGGTTGGTGCGATGGAAATCTTTAGTCTCACTTAGAAATGTATACATTTTGAATGGGGCCATTAGTCCAGATGTTCCTTCGGCACCAACTTGGCATAGAGGTAGCTCTTCATCAACAATTGATTATGTGTATGTGAATTTTGCACTATGGTCCAAGATGCAAGCGTTTCAGGTGTCACCGTCGATGGTGAGTGACCATGATCTGCTGTGTGCCAGTTGGCAATCCGGGTCAAGAACTGAGGTCGATAAGCTGAAGGCGTTGAAAAATTGATGTTTAGTGGTTAATTGTGGTGGGAATCGCTTATGATGGACGGAGAATGCTCTAATTCATTTCAATCAAATTCTCCTTGACCCCAACAAAAGTGACACATGGCAAATGACTAATATGGGCCTGATTTATAGCAATGTGATGCAAGCCTTTAGTCAATCAAAACCCTCTAACTCGAAAAGAAAGGTCCATTTACATACGTTCGATAGGTCCCTATATATTAGGAAAACTGCATATCGTGCGGAATTAAGAAGGCTATTAAGGCTTTCTCCGTCTGTCCAAATGGTTCTCACCAAAAGAGCTTGTTTAACATACAACAATTGGCGTATGGAGCACCGAGCAACTCTATACCAAAATGATGGTGTGCACATGTTTACCATGTTAGCACAGAAAAATATATCAAAAATGTGGGCCTCACTAAACCAGGCAAGTAATAATCACCAAATGGACATCCAATCTTCGGTAGTGGACGTACATCAATGGGTGAACCACTTAGAGCAGTTGTATGCCTTACTCCCTAATTCTCAGCCTTTTACTTTACCCCAGGGAAATCCAATGTTTTGGTTGCAATTGGAGCTGGTTGAAATAAAACAATTAATCATGACCTCTAGTAACTCACGAACTGAGGGCCCTGATGGGATTTCTAATTACATAATGAAAAAACACTTGGAAATTTGGGGCTCAATCCTTTTCAAAATATTTTCAGCCATTAATCAACATCAAAAACTACTAAAGTCTGGGACTGTAGCTATCACAATACCCATTTATAAAAAAGGTGATCCCCAATCACCTGTGAGCTATCGTCCGATCTCACTGTTAGATGCTGCCAGCAAAATATTTTGTAGAATCATTCTGAAGGAGCTCAACAAGTGGGTGTCCGACAGTCAACTAAAAGATCTGCTTCAGTCGGGATTTGTAAAAGGAATGGGAACGATCCCTAACATCATGGCCCTTTCAATAATTCAATCAAAACAAGCCGATGGTGGCTGTCCATTGTACCTAGGTTTTATTGACTTTAAATCAGCATTTGATTCTATAGAGAGATCAATACTTGTAGACAAACTCAAGCAACATCATTGTCCTCCGTCTTTAACAAATTTGGTAATGCAACTACACTTGAATACCTCTATGTGAGTGAAATTAAACTTGGAAGACAAGTTGTCACCCCCAATCTTAACACACAGAGGAGTGAAGCAGGGCTGTGCCCTTGCATCATTTCTGTTTAATTTCTTTATTCTGGATTTGGGACCTACACTGACGAACTGCACTACTGACTAACATAGCATATTTATTATATGCGGACGATTTGGTCTTGCTGAAACAATTAGAAATCTATGCAATAGCCAATAATCTAATTGTGAATACCACCGAATCGCAAATTTTAATTTGCAACAAAAATCCAAAAAAACATAGTTTAAGGTGGTTTCTTCATCAATGTGAACTCTCAGTAGTTTTAAGATATAAATATTTGGGAGTCTACATTGAACACCAAAAAACTCTAAGAATCCAAACTTGTGAAATAAAATCTAAGCTAGGACCCTTGATCTCTCAGTCAAAGATACTCCTAAGAAAATTTGGGAAGTTTTCACTAAAACAAGGCATGTCTTTTTTATAAGTCAAAGATAGCTCCAATTATACTGTATGGGGTAGATGCTTTTGCTCCGCAAGATCGTTGATTTTGGGATGTTTGGGAAGCAAAATATTGGAAAGCAGTCCTAGCATTACCGCTCGGGACACCCTTGGCGTTACTGCGATTCGAATTGGGTTTAGCATCTTTGCACTCTCAAGTACTATGGAAGCAGTGTGCCCTGTTGCGAAAATTATTAGAAGGGTTTGGGAAGCCATCTCTCCTGAATGTTTTAGCCCAAAATCTGTTCTCCTCCAATGATGGTTTATCGAGAAAGTGGCGGTGCTACACCCTAAATGCAGCAGCCGATGCCGCGGTAACAAATGATCTCTTGTTAACCAACCCAGATCATGCGAAAAGAAAAATCTATGAATATGATTGGGTTGGCAACATGGCACTGTGTTCAAAACTCAAGGATTTCAACTCCAGTGCGTTTGGCTCTAAAAGGTATGGTTTGACAGCTGGCTATCTAGTAAAATTTCCATCTCACTCATATCGTCGAAAACTATTAAAATTCAGACTGAATCAGTATGAAACGTAAGACATCTTGTGCAGAAGGCAACTAATACCAAGAGAGTAAAATGATAGTTGATTCTGCTTGATTAGGGAACAGAGGGAAATTCTACAGCATCTTATAATAAAGTGCACTGCATTAGAGGATATAAGGGCTAAATGTTTTGGAAAGAAACTCACTGTACAGAATCATGTAGATTATGATCAAATATGGAACGCGCTGTATTCTAATCCGAGATTAACTGTTCTGATTGCTATTGTGCAATTTTTAGATATACTATTGCCTGGAACTTGAAATTGTAAAGAGGGAGTAATGTTTTCCTCTTTTGTATGAAAAGGGATATTTTATTAGTTTATTATGAATGTTTTGAGTATTGTGATTCATATTATTTTTGCAGTTTGTTGATGCACTGTATTAATTTTGCAGTTTGTTGATGCACTGTATTTTTTGAAGATCTAATATTTGAAAAGTTGGTTTACCAACTGTAACAAATAATAATTAAAAAAAAACAAATTATGTCCCTTTCTTTGGTAGACCTTCCTCAGGACGTAAAGTCAAGATTGGTTGTCTTGCCTTTCATGGACTAGAGTAAGCCTCACCATCTCCTTATCATTAATTCGGCGATGTCGCACATGTGATGGAGTAAATCCCTCAAACGTACCAGGGGTACTTCTGGTCAATTCACGATCCGGAACCAACTGGAGTCCCGTACTCGCTTCTATTCAAACTGTAGCAGCTCCCACCGGACTACAATAGATATGCGTCCTCTATTTCGGTTTACCGCTCTGCGCGAGCCTTCCAATAGATGTTTTTTCCTCGTTAATTGGAATCGCTTTTTAAATCAATTTCAGTTGTTTGTTGTTAATCTTCCAGTCACAAAGGTCCCATTGATGCCTCAAAACTCAAACAAACAACTCAAATTGATTCCGGGGTTCTGCTCAGTTCAGATATCTGCCGAGTAAAACACACTGAGAACCGGTACTTATACTGCCTAAAATGAATTAACTTAGTAGTTGCTTTTCATTTCTTTATTATGGACAAATGTCTTTACCAAACCATAATTGCACATGTGTCTTTGTGAACGTTTAAACTTTGAGCCTATTAATCTTGTCTTTTCACAATGTTTTTTTGTAACATGACTGTTTCTTCACTTGTCTTTCTTTAACCCATTTTCTTTACTGTACACAAACAGAAACATTTTTATTTACCTCACTGTTGATTTTGTGCTTCTTCACCATACAGGAACTATGGCAGCAATTCAGCTGTAGCTGTACAAGCCCGAATGTTCCGTAGAAGAAATCCTTGAAACAGAAAAAACTCGAGATGATGTGAAATCAGATGAAAGTCATGATGATCAATTGATCATCATGACTTTCATCTGACTGAAGACTAATTAGTTGAACCCAGTCGCATGAAACACATTTCCATCTGGTGTCCCTGACATCATTGTGAGCTTATGCCTACTCTGTTGGAGAACTGCTGTTGCAGAGAAAATTCAGACGGCTTGGCCTACATTGCCGAAGAAGACACACCACCGCTATGCGTTACAGAGCTGCATGACTTTAGGGCTGCCTGCCCTTACAAGATCTGTGTTGCAAATGATGATGGTCCTTATTCACGAACTTCGAGCTACAGTTCGCCCTCATAATATAAGTAACAAGCAAGTTCACTCTATATATGTTGTATGTTTGACAACTGAGACGGCTAACATAATATGTTATTCCCCTACATCAATATATGTTCGATGGATCACTGATGAAATAGTTGTTACTCATTCTTATCTGAAACAAATGTGTTCATCTTCAGATGTATTGTCTGAACAATTATGTTTCTTTCACTTGGAAGTATCTCCCAAACTGTTTTTGCTGGAATGTGCGTTCACATTTCTAATTTATCCCTACTTGAAATCACAAGTACTGTCAGCATTTCGCAAGAAAAGGGACTTTTTAAAGAATAATAATGCCTTACATTTTACAAGGTAGTGCAAACAAAAAGAAATTCAATTATTGGGTGCATTCAAGTAACTTTTTCTGTATCTTTTACAAAGGTGGACTTATGGCATATCGTGCCTTTACATGGTGGATTCATGGAAGACTGGTATTTTGAGTTCGACAAGTAATATCTGCCTTTGTCGTTCGAGCCATTCATGATGAATTCCCCAGTGACCGTGGACAATATACTGTGGATTTATACAGACAATACCTTGACTGCAGCAGTATCATTTGTAGTGGCATTGACAACCACTTTACCAAACTAAATAAAACATTTTAAAAAGGAGTTAATCTGAACAGTTGTTAGAAAATGTTTGTAAAGTCCACAACACGTCCAAACATCTAAGAGTATCGTAAAAGCTTGGTGTGCTTTAACAAGTTTACTGGCCTATTGCGCTCCCCTCATCCACATCCATCCCCCCTCTGCTATCAATGGCTGTTCGCACCTGTGGCCGTGCGCTCGCGAGGGGGCTGGGAGGATGGGAACGCTCAAGGTGATGAATACCATGTACACCGCAAAGGATTGTTTCGCATGGGGACCATTATCCACATGGCCACCTCAGACCCTTTGAGGACCCCATTCTTTCAATCAACATATTTCTGTGTCCTTTGACTGTGTTCTGGCCTATTGTGCTGGCCTCATCCACATCCATCCCCCTCCACTATTAATGACAGTTCACACCTGTGGGCATGTGCTCACAAGGGTTATGGGAGGATGGGAACTCTGAAGGTGCAGAATACCATGTGCAACACAAAGGGTTATTTCGCATGGGCCCCCTTATCCACATGGCCACCCCTGACCCAGTGTCGACAGACTCCCCTTTGAGTACCCCATTCTTGCAATCAACATATGTCTGTGTCCTTTGACTGTGTTCCGAGCCTATTGTGCTCTCATCCACATCCATCCCCCTCCACTATCAATGACAGTTCACACCTGTGAGTGTGTGATCACAAGGGGGATGGGAGGATGGGAACACTCAAGGTGCTGAATAACATGTACAACACAAAGGATTATTTCGCATGGGTCCCCTTATCCACATGGCCAACCCAGACCCAGTGTCTCCCGACTCCCCTTTGAGTACCCCATTCTTGCAATCAACATATGTCTGTGTCCTTTGACTGTATTCCGAGCCTATTGTGCCCGCCTCATCCACATCCATCCCCCTTTGCTATCAATGACAGTTTACACCTGTGGGCGTGCCATCGCAAGGGGACTGCACTGGTGGGAGTGAGGAGGTCCAACATTGTCATAGAGGCCTGGTGGGTGTGAACAAACACATCAGACATTCACATACACACCCACTTCTGTGATCCTTTATAAGCACTGTGGGAATTAACAAGAAAACATCTGTGAGATCGACAACGGATATCACCAGCTCTCCACTTTTTACCTTGCTTTCAGCGTCGGTTCATTTTTTCTTCTAAGTAACGGTAGTCACTTTTACTATTGTTTTCTGAAGTGTCAACGTTCTCTGCTAGGCCACTTTCTATTACTTTATACTCAATGTACACCCTATTCTCATTTTATTTTTTTCAAAAGGTCTACACCATTATCAACTGTCCCACACATTTTTATCCCTGTAATTAGCTCATAACATTACAGAGTATTGTTTCCAGGTGTAATCTTTCGGAGTGCATGTTTGTTTTAGGTGCCATTTTTTATAAAGTACCTTTTTTTATTATCAAAGGAATATGATGTTTGATTTACTACTCACTGTGATACTTTTTCAATAATAATATTTATTTATATTTCTTTAACAGATCAAAGGGACAAAGCAACCATGCCTTCTTGTATCATTTTGGGTTGCGCTAATAACAGCCATGCTAAAAGTCAGAGTACAATCCTGCATGTTTTTTCAAAGGATTTAAATTTAATAAGAAAATGGCTCATGAGCTGCGGATTGCCAGTGTCAGAATTTGAAAGCAGGGCCAAGGAAGTCTTGCATGACATGAGGGGCAATCAATTCTGTGTCTGCCGCATGCACTTCACAGAGGATATGTATGTACAATCACAGTACAGTAAAAAGTGTCACCCCAGACTCCTTTGCAAATTACTTCCCAATGCAGTTCGAACTGAATTGCAGCACATACTGACCCAGATGAGTAGTGGACGCTTTAAATGTATTCTGCCATTTTCTAAGTTTAGCTGTATGATATGTCTTATACATGACCACTCAATATATTGAAATAGTTGTGACCAGGTGACATAATGAACAGTTTTCAATTTTTGGGGAATATTTCCATTGATATTTTATTACAGAAGTTTCCTTCGTGCACGATGAACTGTGGTTTGTACATTTTGAACTTTAGATTACTTTGTGTATCCCTACTTTAGAGATATTTTAATAGTTAATTGCAATGGGAGCCTTTCCAAACACACACTCACATTGCGTCCTTTAAAAATAGTTATTTTTTTTAAATTACCATATCTAACTCTACGTAGAGTGCACTGATGGAATTACAGACCGTTACTATGGAGGAAACCACAGAGGAAACCAGAAACACGTCCAACATCCTAATGGTGAGGCCAAGCAACTGTGGTCTTTATTATGATACTAATGTCCATTTTATATTGAACAATGGTATCAATGGTATCAATATATACATCGATTAAAGGACCATGATGCTACATCGACCATTATTCCGTAGTCAACAGCAACCTCACTCACCTTTCAAGTAATCGTTTTAGAATATTCCTTCAGATGTGACTTAACAAAATATGTATTTGTTCAAGTTCAACTTAAAACATTAATTATTGTTATGTATAATATTAGCTTTTGATACAAAGTGGCTTGTAGGCTTCTTTGTCAATATCAACCATCTTTTACATGAAATTTTCTTTTTGATATTACATCTTTATTATTACAACTACTATTATATAGGCAGAGCCTGAAACTTTAAAAATGCACTATTCCTCTACTGGTCTGGAGAATGAGGTATGAGAAGTGATAATTTATTGATTAATACTAATAGTTATTAAAAATATCTTTTTAACATTTAAGATAACTTATTTTTTGATAATTTGCAATACTGTCAGCAAATTGCAAAGCATTAGATCAACAACCTTGATGTATTTATTGCAGAAACACATGCAACAATGATTGTAAACCTTCAGAAAAATGTACTTTGTCACTGAATAACCTAGACCCTTTCCTTATATGAATGGCGTTTATTTTTGTTTATAAACTTGAAAATACAATCATTGAAACAAAAATAATATTACACTGCATTAAAGGGGCCACAATTTAATCAATATGTTTTGCAGGATGATCTCGCACCAACTCCCTGCGAATTCTCTGATGGTTATCAGGGCCAGTTTTCAAATATGTCTTTTTAAAATGTTACATGTACACAGTGTTCGACTTTATGTCAATACTAATTGAAACATTTTAATCAGACAATTATCTATATGTTTTACATAGTTTAACTTGGTACTAGGTTGACAATCATTAAATCAACTTTCTCAAGATATACTTTGTGGGATCAAAGATTTTAACAATAAATTGTTTAACAATGTAATCAATGTTCTTTGAATTTGTTATGTACAAGCAATGTGCTACTGAAGTGGTCGGAATTGAAGACACACATGGACAAGAGGTATACATAAAATATTGTAAAATATCAGTTATCCATTTTAACTGTGATGTAATATTTAATATGTTTTAATGGTTTCCAAAGTTGCATTTTGTTATATATGTGTATATGTATATCCAATTTCAAAATGCTGTATTTCAGCTTGGTTTGGTGGTTGGCAAGTACAGTTTGACTGTTTCAAGGAAAAATCGGAAAAAGGGTACATAACAGAACGTGTTATTTATAAAATAAGTTGTTTAACAGTTCTTTCATTGATATTACATTTTCATGTTGTAATTCATATATTCTGTATTTGTGCTATATATTAAGCATATTTTTTCCCTTTGATTAGATTCCTAGGAAGAAGAGGAGCATAAAGACTCAGACAACTACACAAACTAATGATGTTGCTTGCCAAACCGTTGTCACTTGGGAGCAGCTAAATCTTAAGGCTTGGCATGGTCTTCGCAAGATTCAGTGTCGTGATGCAGATGTCCAGTGGCCGGAATTTGAATTGAATGTCAGCAGTGACCCCTGGAAAGTAACTCTGGATCATTGTTACAGCAACAAAGTCACCAAGAAGAAACAGACAACACAGAAGATGTTTCGGAATTGCTTGCAGAACCGCTCACACAACCCACACCCTCTAAAAGGAAATTCTATCTAAGAAACAGTTTCAAGAAGCAGAAAAGAACTGGTAACCCAAGTAGTAGACCAAAGGGTTATCGGACAACCGGAAAAGCTACTAGTACATGGAGACAAAGCAGCGGGTGAGTGTATCAGACCGCAGAGCCTCTGCTCCGGACTCCAACATTCAAGAACAAGTATATATAATTATACAATCACACTGCACATAAATCCAGAACCCTGTTTTTTAATGCTGGTTGAAAAAGGGAAGTTCCATTTGAAACAGCCGACATGTGTTTTCAGCTCTGCTCTTCTTTGAGGACATATGTCTTCTTATATAAGGAATTTGATCTAGTTAGTTAAAAATAAGGGTACATTCACCCCTCTCCCATCTCTATATGTTCGCAATTGTGGTGCTGCTGTTATCTGAATGACAGCCTTTCAACAGCGATGTCTCGGCTTGTAAAAATGGGGTGAATGTACCCTTATCTTCAACTAACTAGATCGTATTCCTTATATAAGAAGACACATGTTTCGAATGGAACTTACCTTTTGCAACTAGCATTAAAAAACAGGATGCTGGACGTATGCGCAGTGTGTTTGTATCATTATATATACTTTATCTAAGAAACAGAAGATGTTCCCCTGTTTCCCCAATAGACGTGCACAAATTGGAAATAGCACACACAGAAAGAACCGAAGCATCTTCGCTACTGATTGACGATTGTGCTTGTGATGTGCACTTCACTCTTCCTAGTGTTGAGGACTTCTCCACCACCATGGAATCAGAAACCAGTATACTTCTGGACAATTGGCTATTAAAGGAACCAAAATACATTGTATTCAACTGCTGCCTGATCTAGATTATGAAAACGATTAAATGTGAGCATAAATTGCATAGGACGATTTATGGGAAGCCATTGGTGAAGTTACTCAGTAGTCAAAGGCACCAAACTGAAGATCAAGGGTAGCTGTGTACACCATCATAAGTAATTTTCATGGTCTGCTTAACCTATACTTGGAAAAGTGCCTGCTGGAAATGTACTTTGTGCATCTGCTTTGTTGTTTAGCAGATCAATGTACAGTACAATTTCAAGTTGTTCAAACTTTGTAGGACTCAAGTTCCTTTAAAAAAACAGTACTACAAATATCCGAAGGATTTCTTGTTCCCCGCTATTAGCCAGGCATGGACCCTCGAATAGATGTCAATGGACAGTGCTCTCCCTAGAAAAAGGTTCTGGTTTGCTGGTGATGGACAGTGTAACAGTCCAGGTTGTTCTGCTAAATGCTGCTTTTACCACTTCCAAGATGTAGAAACAAAAATAATAGTGAGTTTAGTAGTCATGCAAGAATCTGAATGTGCATCTTCTGTTGACATACAAAAATATGGTTTCATTAAATCAATTCGAATTCTGCAATCCAGAGGATTGCAAATAGACCTGATAGCCACCGGCAAGCGTGTTTCAATAGCCATGGCCATGTGCAAACTGTTCCCAGACATAAAGCATCAATTTGATGTATGGCACATCGCAATTACAGCTGCTGGGAAAAACAGGTACAGAAAACATTTTAAATTGTTCACAGTCTATCAGCAACCATCTTTGGTGGAGCTCAAAAACTTGTGATGGGTCCGTAGATATTCTGTTTGAAAAATGGCGTTCATTGATGCACCATTTTTGTAACATACACTCTTGGAAAGAAAACAAACATTGCCACAAATTTGCACATGGACCATTGAGCAAGGAGCAGAAGTGTAAGAAAAGGTGGTTGGTTCCAGGCTCCCCTCCTCACACAGCACTTGAGAAGATTGAGTACGACAAAATGCTTTCAAGAGACATGGGGAGACAAGCATCAAACACTAAGTAAGAGCGGTGTCCCCCAAGGGGCCAGTTTTTCCCCTTTGCTCTTTAATCTTTACATGCGCTGCCTTTACACCATGCTATCTCAGATGGGGATTTTCTTTACCAATTTTGCCGATGATACCCAACTGGTGTTTGAACTCAGTGGGGACTACAAATTGGACAATGACAGACTCTCATCCATATATAACACCATTGAGTGCTGGATGAAAGACAATTGGATGTGCCTAAACGGCTCCAAAACCGAGTTTTATGATATTCGGCTCTACACAGGCTAGAAAGAAGTTGAGTCCATCTTACTCCTCGTTCTCTATCAAAAACATCCAAATTCCTATTTCAGTAAAAGTGAAAACCCTAGGAGTGTACCTTCAAGCTTCACTGGGGGCTGAAGCTCACACTGCCTACCTTAAGAAGAATTGTCAATACCACCAAATTCTCCTAAAAAAAATCAGACCCTTACTAGATCAAAAAAACAGCACGACCATCGCTAGAGCCACTATACTGTCCAGACTAGATCATGGTAACTCCCTTCTTTTAGGAGCCAACAGCAAATGTCTGAAAAGATGCCAAACAATCCAAAACAATGCCGTCAGAACGATCACAGGAAGAACCTGGAGAGAACACATCACCGGTGAAAGAAAGGCTCTCCATTGGTTGGCTATGAAGGAGAGAATCTCCTTCAAATCTCTCACCATGGTTCATCGCTGTTTATATGGCAAAGCTCCGGTCTACCTCAAAAAACAATTTAAGTGGTACGAGCCATTCAGACAGCTTAGATCCTCTAAAACAGGTAAATTGCAAACCACCAAAACGCAAAAGAAGCACGACCTGGGCAAGGCTTTTCCGACCCTGAGTATTGAAAAATGGAATGAACTTCCCATTTCACTGAAACTCGAACCCAACTACCTCCTCTTCAGGAAAAAACTGAAAACACTACTTTTTAAATGAATCCAGGAAACACTCCCTACTGAATTATAATGTAACACTGACCATCACACATTGTGTCCCATTTTAATCTCTGTTGTCTCGTCTTCTTGTAAGTGCTCTGATGCCCGTGGGCTTTCAGCGCTATATAAATAAATAAATAAAAATGAGGGGACTCTCTGGGATCTGCCACACTAGAGATTTTGAGGTGTTCCATAATATGTGCCTAAAGTACATGCCATAAAACGTTGCATTTTGGCATAGATTGTATGGGGGCCAGAACAGGACTGGCTGTACTTGCACACAAACAGAACATTGGAAGGAAACAAGCAAAAACTGCAGACATTTTTGGATGCCTCGCTAAAACAAGGAGTTTACCAAAAGAAGCAAACAGTGGGTAGCAAAGCCAATCTTCTAGCAGATGGAATCTGAATTTGTTAAAGATCTGATATTGAATATGCTGGCCATGCAAACACATGGAATTGATCCAGATTTTGTTTCCAGGGCCCACTCTATGCCACGGAACATTGAAAACTTGAACTTGTTGAAAGGTAACCTTCAAGATTCAAATAATGCGTGACCCTCTTTGCAATGTTTAACAAAGCCAGTTTCAAGCTTTTGCATAGTGTTTGGAAACTGCTTTCATTGTACAATAAATGCAATAGTATGATATGATATGAGATTGATGCTTGTAATTCCTGCTTATCCAATCCTACTTTCAAACCCTGTTTCTAATCAACTCACAATAGTTGAAGAATCTAAGCAGAAAATTAGAGCAGCAGACATACAGAAACTCAATATCTCCAGAGCTCTGGTCCTCTCCAGGCTGGACTACTGTAACAACCTCTTACTCAATCTACCTAATTCCTCCCTTCGCCCCTGCAACTGATCCAGAATAGGACTGCAAGACTTAGCCTTGGCCTCAAGCCCAGGGACCGCATCTCTCAAGCCACAAAATATCTCTGCTAGCTCCCGGTGGTTGTGAGGATCAAGTTCAAGACACTCTGCATCATCCACAAGACTTTCTGGTGCCACGGAGCCCACTACATATGACTCTTTCCCTAAATACCTCCCTCTTAAAGACCTTCGGTCATCTAGCTGCAATTCTCTGCAGATCAGATCTCTTTCCTCGGCAGGAGCATCCCCCTGTAATGGCCTCCCTGCCACTTTCAGGCTTCTGCCTGATCTCCTTAAGTTCCGGAAGATTCTCAAGACCCAGCTTTTCTCTTCTTCATTCCCTACCCACTGCTAATGCCTCCCCTCTGTTGCATTAACTGGCTGCCTGGTCCCTTCTTAGATCCACAGGGCACCAGGCCCTCCTTGCCCAGTGTACACTAGTATGCTATCTTCCTGCCCCTCCCCTCACAGCCTGCACTTGCCCTCCCTGGCCCCTTTCACCTGACAAGTCTGGCCTGGTGTGCATCCCTACCAAGCCTGGTCCACCCCATACTAGCGGTTCTCATGTGGTCCTCACTCCCTGCTTCCCCTGACACTTGCCCACATGGTCTCCCCTTAGCACTTGCCTAGCCCCATGGACCCTCTTCTAACCCTTTTTCTTCTCCACCCCCTGCACTTGTATACCTCCTCGTGCCCCTCAACTCCCTGGGACCCTAGCATTTTCCCTTCTGTCCCAATTTACACCCCCTCTCCCCACTCCCTCCTACCTGCACTTCTTGTTATTGCTCTTGCATGATCTGAGCCTCCCCCCCCCTTTGTCTTGTGGCACCTTGAAACAACATTTTTTGTACAGGCGCTTTACAAATAACCAATAAATTAATAAAAATAAATGGTCTAACCTCGCTGGAAAGTAGAAATCATGATAAGTGGCTGCAGGTAGCAATAGGCCAAACGTTTATGTGCCACAATGTTAGCCAACATTGAAATAACGAGTGAAGGAATATGTCTTGCCAATGTGCACTATGAACATGCGCCTGTGGCCTTTGCACATTTACATGTTACTGTGGAGGCCCACATGTGGAAGACAACCAGGCACGCATGCATCAATGCAGAAATCATTATGATTGCTGGAATAGATAGACACATAAGCCAGTAAGCCTTTCAAAACTGCACTCATTCGAGGCATGCTGGAATTTTAGTGATGTAAACTTTGTTTTTTTTTTATTGTTGCTCATTGCACGTGTTGCCCTTGCTCCAACAGTCCACCCAGCCACGTGCTCAATCAACCCCCGACCCCTTCCCGGTCCGTCCGTACCGTCCCTATATGTTAACCCACCGCTTTTGTATTCATATTCTATGGCACACTTTGGCTGAAAAAATGGCCACAAACTATTTCTTTGTCTTTTTTTTGGGCATTGCCCTATTGAAGTATGGGGAAATCTGAGCCTTTCTGCACCTCACCTAGGGTCATCTTTGAAAGAATACGTAAATGTTGTGGTACCAGGCACATTGATACTGTTCAAATGGAAGTAAATATTTTCATATGTGTGATACTTTAAATATTTCACTGCACAGGTTGTCATTAATATTGCTTATTTTTGTGGCATGTGTTCCCAAAACGAAACTCTCTCTGACAAGCTGTGAACACTGGATAAAGGGTCGCATTGTTATTTGTCCTTGAACCCACCACACTTACATTGAAGGTCAAAATGGATAAAATATCCACAAAGATTCACTATATTGAAAGCTTACGTATGAAAGTTAAGTTTATATTACTGAGATTTGTCTTTCGAAGCGGTTGGTCATTCATCCAGAATGGAAACACAAGACACAATGTAAGCAAAGTTTTAAATAATATTTATGCAAGTGAGGATGGCAAGTGTGCTGTATGGTACATTATTAACGTTGTGACGGATGAATGTTCAATTTGACTCAAATAATAGACATTGTATGTGTTAATTGTAACTTAAATTGATAGTTAAAATAAATATGTACTGTGTATATACCATTATAAATTTGGTACTGAAATATATTTATGCATTCTCTATTTTACATAGTTATATTATACTGAGGTGTGCCTGTCATGGGTACAGTCTCCTTGTCGATGGCTTATATTCATCAACAACGCATCTGTGATAACCACTATCTGGGACGATCGCTAGACACCAATCTGTCATTTTGCGGTTGCGGTAATGAGGAGCAACATGGCAACCTATAGGTTCTGAAAACGTGCTGATGTGAAAGTGTTACATTTGAAATTTAAACTACTAATGTCTTCTCTCTAATGGAAAACCATGCGTATCGATCAGATATCGTGATAGAAGATAATGGGCCTCATTACACGGTAGGCGGTAGGGACATACCGTTACCGGTAAGGGATTACCGGTATCGGTAAATCCCCTCCCCAATCACGACCCGGACATACCGCTATTAGCGGCACCGCAAAGTACGGTAGCACTATTAGCGGCAAGTCCGTGAGCGCGCGGCCCCTCAGACCGGAAATAGCGGCATAGCGCTAATATCACGGCATCACGAGCCATGCGTACATGGCAATACCGGCATGTAGTAGACCCAAAGACCCCTTACCGGCAAGGCGCTAATACCGGCATCGCGAACCACACGTTAAAAGAGCACAGCAGAGTTCCCACCTGCCACAGGTGGACAAAATCAGCACAGGTGGAGGCAATGGAGACTGGCAGCACAAAAGAGCACACCACACCCCTCCCCACACCCATTCCCACACCAAGATGGATGCAATACTAGCAGCATTACATGGGCTAGAGGACATGATTGCTGTGCAGCAGCTACAACAACAGGCAGCACAGAGGAGACGCAGGAGGAGGAGGAGGAGGGCAAGACAGGCGGAGCAAGCACCACCAGTGCACCTAGTGATACCACAGAGGCAGCCACCAATTCCCAGGATCAGAGCCAGTCCAGTCAACCTAACCCCTGAGCAGATACACACCCTGTACCGTCTGGACTGGGATACCATCACCACCATAGTAGACATGATATACAACGACATTGTGAGTCTCATTGACATCCGTACTGCCATCCCCCCTCTACTGAAGGTAGTAACAGTGCTCCACTTCTTGGCCACAGGCACCTACCAGCATACGGTAGGTCAGATGCATGGCATATCACAACCAGTATTCTCACGCACACTGAACCAGGTGCTCGATGCCCTCCTGCAGCACACAAGTCAACACATATACATGCCACGGACTGCCCAGGAGATCTCCAACACCAAAGTTGGCTTCCATTCACTGGCAGGCATCCCAAGTTGCATCGGGGCCATCGACTGTACCCATGTAGAACTGGTGGTCCCACATGCCAATGAGGTAGTGTACCGTAACAGAAAGCAATACCACTCCATCAACGTCCAAATGGTATGTGACTCCAATAAGATCATCACACATTGCTGTGGCCGATATCCCGGTTCAACCCATGATGCAATGGTCCTGCGGAACTCGACAATACCACGATACATGGAGCGACATGCTGGACAACGTTCGTGGCTACTTGGTGAGTAGCAGGCCGACCACATGTCAGTGTGATGTGGATTGTGAGTGGGGGGGGAGATGCATACTCCAACTGGGCGTGAATGGGGGGGGAGATGCATACTCCAACTGGCCGTGAATGGGGGGGGGGAGATGCATACTCCAACTGGCCGTGAATGGGGGGGGGGGGATGCATACTCCAACTGGGCGTGAACTTGTGTCATGAGAAGAATGGACATACATATTTGCATCACTGTACAGTGAGGCAGCCCACAATGGACCAGAGACAAAACCACATGCCGGAAGTGAGTGCCACGGCAAACATATCAATCCATTACGCCAAACAGGCCATTCCAAACAACATGCACACCGCACAACACACCATTCCCCCATTACACAAATCAGCAACATGCATATCAAAATCACAACTGAAATGTACGCTGAACAACATCAGAAATGGTCCGCGCACATGAGTGCATACAAATGGATCCCCTGTAGCCATTGTGGTGAGGTACACCCGTACCCCACCACAGAATTGCCATCAAACAGCATGGGGACATCAACTAAGGAATGGCAGTGTACTAGCAGTGTGGCACTAACGTTGCCAGGGCCAGGAAACACAAATCACTTAAACTCTGGCGGGACATGGCAATCCCTGCTGTATGCATGCATGGTGCATGTCCACTTGCAAGGACCACCTCACCTTCCCACATTGCAGTTACCCTGATTGCCATGCGTGCTTGGATCAGTGGATGTCGTTGAATATGCAATGTTTGTTTGTGTGATATGTGCACGCTCCACATTATGTAGACACTTACACATACCCATTGTTGCACCCATGCAGGTGATGCAGGTTATCCCCTGAAGAGGTGGCTCCTTACCCCTGTGCGGGACCCACAGAACAGGCACGAAGAGGACTACAATCATGCACACACCCGTACCCGCGTGGTGATCGAGCAGACATTCGGCCTATTGAAGGAACGCTTCCGGTGCCTCAGCAGGTCGGGCGGGGCACTCCTGTACGGGCATGAGAAGGTGGCCAAGATCACCATGGCATGTGTCATGCTTCACAATATGTGTATCAGACGGAATGTGCCAATGCCCCCTGACATAGAACTGCGACCACCGTCTGAGGATGATGACGGGGATGAGGATGGAGGAGAGGGGGCTGCAGGTCATGCAGGTGGCGATGCCCATGAGGGACGTGCTGTGCGGCAGCACCTGATAGACCATTGTTTCTGATGCACATGGATTAGGAGGGTGCAATTGGTGTTCAGCTCAGCGCACGGGGTGTATGGAGGACATAATCACAGTGCACCCTTCAACAATAAAACACACATACACAATTATCAATGTCCAGTCATGTGATTATCCATGCCATTACGTCTGTATTGAGCATTATGACATTCAAACGTGCATGTACCCTCCACCCCAACAACCCTCACCCCCCTCCCCCCACAACTCCCCCAAACACCCTCACCCCCCTCCCCCCACAACTCCGCCGAACACCCTCACCCCCCTCCCCCCACAACTCCACCGTACACCCTCACCCCCCTCCCCCCACAACTCCGCCGAACACCCTCACCCCCCTCCCCCCACAACTCCACCGTACACCCTCACCCCCCTCCCCCCACAACTCCACCGAACATGGTGTGCACATCAGTGCTGCATTAGTTCCCAAGTGTCAACAGGGACAGGCTGGCCCTACTTCCCTCCTCCACTACCACCATTGGGGGGTTGTGAGTCTGACCGCCGCAAGGACCGGCTGGACCTGCGCAGGATGGTTGTCTGGTCGGAGCTAGTAGACGAGGGCGTGGCTGGTTGATCTGCTCCCTGTGAGTGACGCATGCTCTCCATCGCCTCAGCAATGCGCGTTAGGACCTGCCTCACAGCGGCCATCTCGTCACATAGGCGCGTCGTGTTGCTGTCCATGGCAGCTTTCATGTCCCTTGACAACACCCGGATCTCCTCCCTGGTCGAGGCAGCCTCGCTCACTTGCCGGGCAACCAGGGCATTGAGCTCCTCCTGGCGCTGGCGTATCAGGCTCATGGTGTCGTCTGCGGCCCTGCCCCTGTTACTCCTCGGCGCAGCTTGCTGCATGTGGCCGACATCAGGTGAGCTCGCCACGGGACTGAATGACCCATCCATTGCATCTCCGGCATGCACCTCATGGATGTTGCCATTGGATGTGTTGCATGGGCTGTGGAGTGGGGACAGCTGGGGGCTGGGTGTACGCTGCCCTTCCGGTGTCGGACATGGGTCGTCCACATCACTCATAGGTGCCGTGGCTGCTGCTTCCCCAACGGAGCTATTGGCTGCGGACGGCGTGCCTTCTGGCACTGGCTCCTGAGTGGTGGGGGTGGGTGGTGGGGGTGCTGCCACAGTGTCGGATGGCATTTCGACCCTTGGTGTGGTCGTTGCGTGGGTGGCTTTTGAACGCTGGGCCACTCCAGATATCCCAGTGCCCCTCGATCTACTGGGCCTGGTGCCTGCATCCTTTCCCTTGGCCTGCTTTTTGGGTGGTGGGGCCTGCGTTGCAGCGTCCAGCTCCTCACTGTCAGATTGTGACCCTGTGGGGGAGCAAGACAGGGATAACATCAGTGATGGGTCAACGTGCATCATGCATATGTTGTTGTTGCTGCAGTTCTTTGGATTTGGACATCTACTTTGGGCCTGCAGGTTGTTGGCCAGATGGGTGGGTCATCCGGACATGTGTCAGGGTGACACGTGTGTGAGGTGCTGCATGCATGTGGTTGTGTGGGGATGTGCAGGGCATATATGCAGGGTTGTGTACATGTGTGTGTGATGACCCCATCCATTAGCTGATTCCCAATTCACATTTAGGGGAGGGACTCATGCTTGGCATTGCTGTGTCTTGCGTGGTCACTCACCTCCGTCTGACGTTGTTGCCACACCACACTCCATTCGGCCCACTCCCTCGATGGATTCTATGCCAATGGTGCTGGCACATGTCTCCTCCCACTCCTGCATCTTCATCGGGGATCCACCTCCGCCTCCTGTGCCCATGGCCAGATTCCTGTTGGCCGATAAAATGCTGCGTACACGGAGGCGCAGATCATCCCACCGCTTGCGCACGTCCTTTACGGTGCGGGGGGTGGAGCCCACCGCACTGACTTTCTGCGCCACCTCAGCCCAGATTTCCTTTTTTCTCAGGAGTGCCGGGCGCCGCATGTCGCTAGCGAACACTACGTCTGCATTTGCAGCCAGGGTGTCTGCCAGCATTTTCAATTCCTCGTTTGAGAAGCGTTCTTTGCGCTGGCGCGCATCGGCTTTCTTTAGGGCCTTGGGCATTGTTTGTTCTTCTGGGATGTGGTTTTGCCAGTCGTGGTGTTGCTGCAGGTCCTGAGTGCAGGGGATGGCAATGGATTGTGTTTTTAAAGATGGCCGCCGGGCTCTTTCCCGTTCCGGTGCGATGACGCTATTTCCGGTTCCGGTGTTTTACGGTGACCGCTAATAGCAGTGACCGCTAATAGCAGTGACCGCTAACAGCGGTGGCCGCTAATAGCGTGCAGCATGAGGGCGGAGGTGCTATCAGCACTTTGGTCGGAGCCGGTAAGGTGCTTTTCCGCCATGGCGGTGGGGTCATTTACCGTCATGGCCCTATGCGCGTGTCCGCTAACTCGTAATGTAACGCTATTAGCGGTCTCCTACGATGGCGGACACGCTAATGGCGCCATGACGGTAAATCACATTTTTTAGCGCCTACCGTGTAATGAGGCCAAATAACTTTCTGTGAAGAATGCAAAGACTGGGATTAATTGATCGATGAATGGAATCAGCATTATAAGATCACAATTCACAGTTAAACAAAAAATTAGAACCATGCAATGTTCGCGAGCTATAACCTCTATTTGAAAAAGTTACCCATGTTTTTGAGGACTTAATTGCCTCTTTTCAGAGTTACGTCAAAATTAAAAGTGCTTGTTACGCTACAGATTATTGCTGTTTTCTTCAAAATAAACAGTTTTTTATCATTTGTGTGAAAGAAACAAATGTTTTGCATCAGTTGTCGATGTGTGTGTTTATGTTCCTGGCTCTGCGTTAGATAACGTTATTACATTGATGATGACAGGGTATGTTTGGCTACGCTGCCCACTAACATCATTAAAATAGGGAGAGCTCATTGTGAGCATCTAGTGATGTCAGCGTTATGCGCGGGTGATCTGAATTAGTTCCCCAAGGACACTTGAACTTAGGGCGATGGATCAACAGATAAGATTAGCACAAGATGGCGGTACCGGACCTGTCATTTTTGCTTGTGTTAAAGTGAGAAAAACACGGGTAAGTTGCATTAAAAAATGTTTTAAGAATCATCGATGCATGCTCTAAAATACATGCCCAATCGATTGGGCCAATACAATTTCTGACCAAACTACCCCTTTAAGTTCTCATGATGTTGGTATTGTGGCAATAAGACCCGAGGCGGCGGGCCAATACCACCCCAGGTAATGCCCCCGGGCCTTAACGAAGCCCCGGGGGCATTACCGTGGGCGGTATTGGCCCGCCGCCGAGGGTCTTATTGCCATTAGCACCCCGGCATGTTAGACCGGGGTGTTAATGGCATTTTTTTTCTGTTTCGCCGCGTTTTGAAACAGAAAAAAAAAACAATGAAAAATAATGGCCACCGGAAAAGGTAAATCGGAGTCCATTTTCCCTTTCCATGGCCGCCATCGGGAGCGGACGCCCTGGGAACACAAGTGTTCCCAGTGAGTCCGCTCCCGAAAAAAAAAAGAAAAGAAAAAGAAGCAGAAGGTAAGTGGGGTTGGGAGGGTAGATGGGAGGGAGGGGAAGAACGAAAAAAAACGTACCTGCGTCCCCGCTGGGGGACGATGGAAGCCTCCAGCCGTGTGGAGGCGCGGAGCGGGGCTTGCCCGCTCCAAGTCTTCACACTGCTGGAGCCTGCTATCGTTGCCCAGCGAGGACGCAGGAGCAAAAAGGTAAGTGGAGTAGGGAGGAGGGGGGGAAGGAAAAATAAAAAGCTTACCCAAGTCCCCGGCGGGGGGCAAAGGCAGCTCTCAGTCGTGGGGAGGATCGGAGCGGGGATGGCCCCGCTTCGAGCCTCCTCATTGGCTCCGAGCCTCCCACTGGCTGAGGGGCTGCCACGCCACCGCCGAGGACAAGGCAGCTGGAATCCCGGCTGAGAATCGAAGGATTCTCGGCCGGGTAATGACCCGGCGAGAGCCAATCAGAATGCTTGTTGCATTCTGATTGTCTCTCGCCGGGTACTAATGTCTCATATTCACCCAACAATCTGTTTGTAAAACCACAAGAGAAAGAAAAATATCTGCTACAGTATAACATCTGTTAGTATATGACCATGAATTGTCATTGTCCAGTATGGAGTTTTAGATCAACTTTTCTTCTAATTTTGCTAAAGCGTTGTGTGTGATAACTGTTGCTATTTGCTTACTTTTATGCTGTAATGCATATGTGTTTCAAGTTTTTATGATGTGGTTTTTCTATTTCTAGCATTGAGTTTAGATGTAATTGCTTGCTAATTTTGCGAAAGGGTTGTTTACTGTAAATGCTGCATTTGTTTATACCCAATGTGTAATGCATTTGCACTTTAAGTTTTTATAATGCTGATATTGCCTAATATTCTTCTAACAAATTATCTGTGTTGGGATGGAAATTAGCCTATCCCACCCCCGTGGACACTTCTAAATAAGGCAAATCCCATATGAGGCAATATAACCTACAAGGGGGGAGCAATATGCATCACCAGGTATCAGATAAAGACCCTGCAGCGCATAGAAGTAGGTGCTTAGCACTGGAAATGCCCACACCCCACAATGCCATTTTGTGTTAGGCCCAGAAGGGACAGGCTGCAGGCTCAGGCTGCTCACGTTCCTGGTTCCCAAAGCACAAATACTGCACCACGTGCTGGCTCTGCTTGAGCCCTGTTCCCACGGAAGTCCTTTTTCCTATCGTCCCTTCAGTGTTGCAAATATTTAACAAGGCCTCAAGGAATGCGCCTGACAAGGAGCGTGAGACAGCACCAGGCTCCGCGCTGTGTCCATTCATCTCCACTAACCTGCCATCAAGTCCCTTACCCCCCACGCAGCCAGGGCAAAGCCAGCCCCACACCACCTCACTCGGCCCTCACACCTTTGAATTCTTGATAAGTACAAGACCCCCAGGTCCTAACCTCCACCAAAGATCTAAATCCTACACAACTGTATTTCTCTCTTGCAGCAACATACGTCTCCCATAACATGAGGTACCAGGAAGGGAAAATCAAAGATCAATCCCCCGGGGGATACGTTGGGTGCGGGAACTGCAGTATCAATGAAGCCCTGAATGTATGCGTCAGCATGACTTTATTTTATCCTCCCTCATAATGAGAGAATAGTCTGTCTTAATTCTTTAGTTTAGCTAGAAACTTGTGTTTTATGCAAGCCCTGACCTTCACCACGAGGATGTGCCCAGCTGACCCACATGCACCAACACCGACGGGGAAGAATCAGCCAATTACCGCGTGGCATCCCCTATGGAGCAGTACCATGTGTAGGGTGCCTCCAATCAGTACTATATGTGAATGACGATTTTAGTGTTAATAAAACCATGTTTGCAAATGTAAGACCAGAGCACTCTCAAGCAGCAGAGTCCTTTGCTGGCCTTTGTATTCTGTCTACCAGATAAAAGGGGAAGCCACTACAACTGTAGCATTTTATATTCTCCCAAAGATGCATAAGAATAACGAAAAACCACCAGGGAGAAAGGGGATAGTCAGGTCAGTCTTGATGTGGAAGCTCTGTACACAAGCATTCTCCAACTGGCAAGCATTGAGGTCATGATGATTTACCTAGATGAGAGACCCAATGAGGAAAATAGACTACCTACAGAATTCATACTTGAGTGCATTCGAATAGTACTGATAGTACTGATGGAAAATGTCTTCCTATTTGAAGACAAGTTATTCCAGCAAATCCATGGTACAAGCATGGGCACAACTTTTGCAGCTGACATTGCTAATTTATACATGGGTAACTTTTGGCAGAAACATGTTCAATGTAATCAAAACCCTTTTCTGAAATTGACATAAGTACATACATGATGTCCAGCTAATTTGGAAAGTTACACCGAGTGACCTTGAATTATTTAAAATATGGTTGAATGCATGTGACCCGTACATCAAGTTCACTATGAATTGGGATATGGAATCTGTACTCTTTCTTGATCTAATCATCGTTAAAGAAATGGACGGATGTATAGGCACTACACTTTATCGCAATCCAACATACAAGAACACCTTGCTGCATTTCAACAGTTATCATTCTAAAAATCTGAAGAATATTCTTCAGTAAAGCCAGTTCCTGCGGATAAGGAGAAATTGCTTGAGACTGGACCAATTCCAGGAACATGCAAACGATTTGGCTTACAGGCGTCAACAGAGAGGATATCCTCGAAAAGAAGTAATAGAAAATGCACAAAACAGAGTAAGGCACATAGACAGAGAGATATGCCTTAAAAAACATAGTAAAGAAACAGAGGAAAGGATGACATGTGTCACCACATATAGCCCCATCAGTGATGTCTTGAAGAAAGTGGTCGTGAAAAATTGGCAATTATTTCACTGCCTGATATCCAACCAAATAAACCACATTTTGCTTTTAAGAAAACTAACAATCTAAAACAGATGCTGGTCCATACACATAATTATAGACCAACTAGATGCAACCTTGAAAAGCCCATGGGGCCTACAAGCAGTGGTGGGCCATTATGGCTGTGGCAACTGATCTGTATGTAGTCTAACAAAAAATATGAAAGGTGTGATGCTAAAAGAGATTGTGTGGGTGTCCAAAGATTTTACCTATTGTAAGACGTCCTGGGCAGTGTATGGGATCAGATGTCCCTGTTACCTCCTGAATATAGGCAAGACTAAAAGAGAGGTAAGACAGTGAAATTTGTGAACACAGATTGCGTATAAAGAATACAATCCCAGACAAACCAATGGTGGATCACTTCTGTAGAAAACATAATAGCTACACTGACATGCCATGGTTTATTCTGCAAAACGTAAAACCCAACATAAGGGTTGGAGACAGAGAATTAGCCCTAAGAAAATTAGAGCAAAAATTGATCCAAAAATTTGGATAGTGTTAAAAATGGGCTGAACACGAGTATTGAGAGAGGTATGTTTTTTAAATAATCAACCCCCCCCCCACACAACCCTTGCTCTTTCCCTTCCTTGGGTAATGGGAAGCACCATAAGGGAAGTCCTATCTGAAACATTATTATTAGCAGCCTCACATTGGAACGCTCTACCTTCGCTCCTCAGGGGGATTGACTCTCACCTAGCCTTCCGAAAAGCCTTAAAAACCAGGCTGTTTGTCTAAACCCTCCTGCCTTTATATCTACAGGCTTACGAACGTCATTTGTAACTATGTTCCGCTCCTCTCTCTGTAACTAAGTACCTTTTGTTTCCGATGTTTACACAATCTTGCTGCTTACGCCTTCATGTAATAGCGCCTCGATGTCTATGGGCTGCAGTGCGCTCTATAAATGTAAATAAATAAATTATCTGTGACACCATCCATACGAGGTAGGGTCTTTAATTAGCGTAACCTTTCTAATTTTCAAATGTTTTGCCATCAGGGCACGAGCATAGAGTAGGTAAACACAACCAAATAAGCACTTGTGGGCATATGAAGTAAGGACACACACCAATTGTATGGGTGAATGTTTTGTCTGTCATTTTAAAAGAAAATGCAATACGATCCACAGAAATACTTGTGGAGTTCTATTCAGAGCACCACCTAGGAACCTCTTCCAAGATGGCGCCCTGCTTAAACATGAAGCAGGAAGTATGAAACCGAGGCCATTTAATACGGTCTCCAGTCAACCACTCACAAACAGTAATCAGATGAGACAGTCTGCCGGATTGGAGCGCCCACAGTGTTTGTGTGCACTAAGTAAGTTGTGTGAATGAATGAAGAAAAGATTGCGTACGATATGCGTTAGATGCTACTTTATAAAGCAAAAGTCCAGACACTATTGACATCTTGATACACAAACGAAATAGCACGCGCCATGGGTATAACAAACTCGGTGGCATACCCCGTGTGGCGAGATAAGGAAGGATGTGAAATAGAAATACACTTTGGTGTTCTACTAACGTGCCAATCGCCATAATACTCAGATAATAGCAGGGCAAATGGGAATGTTGTGTGAATCCACCACGTTATGTGAAATTAATGCATACATCACAGCGCGTATTGATTAGAGAAGCGCTACGTTCACTTAGAATCAAGAAGCAGTCGCACATCATCGTACCCCAGGGGAGATGACAGCAGTTATGGTTTGCTTTCAGTTTCAATGATGATCTGTGAGAACTTAGTGCTCTGAATCGACCAGGGTTTTCTAACAATGTAATAAACAAGAAGAGAGATGCAGTGTGTTGACATTAAATGCAGTGTATTAATGTACAATGAGCCTATACGTCAGTTTAAACAAGGTATTATATAGCTTAAAACACTGCCGTGAATTTAAATAAAATAATTGAATCAAACCTAAGCAGAAATCTATCCATTGAAATGTAAGTGCACCCTTTTGTGTCATCCAGGTGATGCAGAGTATGGTGGTGGCCCGTTGAAAATAAGATGGACCTTGAATATCCATGTGCCACTGAAACAGTTCCCTAAAGGAAAGACGGAGAGAAAGATAACAAGAATCCGAACTAAATTCCTCTGCTTGAGGTGGAGTCCTGGGCAAACAATTCCATAAATATAAAAATGGAGGTGTAATCAAGGAATCTATTAGAGTTGTAAGAACTAAAAGAGGAATGCTTATGTTTCCCCCTAACAGAGACCACTGTGAAGCTTTGGTACATTCTGCAGTGACACATATAAAGCCGTACTCCCCTTATGAGAGGTCAGTATTAAGTTTGTGAACGCCATTATGGCATGGTGTAACATCACCACAAGTGGATCTCTTAATGATTTTTACTTTTTAATATTTGTTTTAGAGACCCAATGAAGTAGCCAAGGGGCCGAATTATTTGTTCAAGATGTTTATAGAATCAACTTTAGTCCTGACGAAGGCCTACTTATTTATTAATAAAACCGTGGTGGATTAACAGACTTTGTTATGACGGGCTGAAACATATGTGTGTCAACATTGTTTTATCCAATCAATGTTTTTGAAAAAATGTTTAGAAAACATAGATATATGATGGAATAACTGATCTGGAGGGAAGTTGAAAGATATGATGTTACATATAAAAAAGTCTATAAAATGACAGTGGTTTGTAAAATTCTCTGATATCGAAACAAATATTCACACCTCATGCCTACAAAAACATTTAAAGTGCATTTTTGAAAATATCATACTCCCTGCAGAAGCTTGCTAGAGCAAGTACCAAAATCTTTTGTATTAGATAAAAAAGCACTTTTACTATCCCCCTGTTCTGCACACGAATTTGAATGATTGAATGGATTGTGGTTTTTATAAATAAGGAATCAGATGAAATGTATATGTGTTGGAAAACAACAAATATTAAATTTACATATATTTATCTAGAGAAATAGTCTGTAGTTTTCAATATACAGCAATTTGAGTATAAAAAGTTGTAAGGTTCACACGTTTATTATTTTTGAAATCATATCATGAATAGGAGGAGAGGGTATTGTGTGTTCTTATCTTATGTTTTTGGTATTATAAATCCCTGTTTGAACACACACCCCATGGGACAAAAAAATACAAAGGGATAGATCTGTTATTTAACAAGTGCCCAGTAATAATACAACAGCTTGAAAGGTTACAGACGTCAGAAATGCAAGGCGGGACAACCTGTTAGAACGCCAGGGGAATCTATACAAGTAAGCACAATTACACATGAAAAAAGGAAGGCAGGCGCCAACACGTGGACATTGTGTTTATCATAGAAGCAGGTGGCTAAGAAGCTAATACTTGGGGCTGGAAGTCTACAACTTGGCCTTCAGTTGAAGAATGGGTACAGGAGATGCACAGGTTGTCGTTGATTGAGAGGGCGCTCTATAGGAATCAGAACAAGTTTAAACTGTTAGAAGACATCTGGGCCAGATTCCAGGCACTGGCTTCATGAAGAGTGATTGTCTACTTAGATAGGGGAGAAGACAGGGTGGGGGAGGGAGGAGGCTGGATCTGGTGCTGGGGTGGGTGTTGGTTACTTTTGTTGGTTTGATAGCTGATGCTGATGTTGTTGTTCATACTTAAATGTTTTTGTTACAATGTAAATAAAAAAATAAATAAAAAAAGCAGGTCTTAGAGCCTTCATTCCTGATTTAGGCAGGGAGATTGTTCCAAAGTTTGGAGTCAATCACTGGGGACCCCCTCTGGGTTCCTGCGGAATTTTGGAAATCAGAGCAGGTTTGGGATGCTGATCTTAAGTTCCTGCAGGGACAGTCTCTCATGATGCAGGAAGGAAGATAGGGTTTGGGGGAATTTGGTCGTGAGACTCTTATGGGGAATGCCAAGTGATGTGTAGGTGGGTCTGTAAAACAGTGGCAAGTATTGGAACGATTGACTGCACAACTAAAGAGCTGTTTCTATCACCGCAGGGCAAGGGGGAAGCGAGTGGGCAAAATACCCGACATAATCAATGCAATAAAACTGAGTTACCAGCTCTGGGGCCCGCCTATATCATGAATCCACTGCTCCCAGAGAATTTGGGATTCTACTCAGCCTTCAGCAATTCCTCTATATGTTGTTCAGGCGGCAAACTTAAGAAAGATGAGTTATTCAAGGCTATTTAGCATATGTATACATTTAACTAGACACAGAATGCAATCGGAAACATGACGTTGGTGAGCAGCTAGGTGTCCCGTAATGGCCTTGGAGTACATTGCAAAACAGGCAGAAGTCATATACCTCTGGCAGTGTTGCAAGATGGTGAATGGCACCCCACTTCAAGGTGGTATTATTCGTGGAAAATGCATAATATTTACCTCCATCACATAGCTACAGATACAATATGTGAATGTTTCCTCCATCACATAGCTACAGATAAAACATGTAAAACGTCCCTAGAAGTTATTTAACGGTAATTTTCTTTACAGAAGGGAGGGGAAAGTACTTCCCTTTTGAAACAGGGTAAAATTACAATGGGTACATTGAAATGGGGCACAAAAGTCATCATCTTTGATGCCATCTCGCCACCTTTCCCATGTGATGCTTACAAAGTGTACCCTGTTATGCATTAAATAAACCTTACAGTAGGGTTATAGGCTGCCACTGTACACCATCCATTTCCATCACCAAGATGAGGTTAGAAATGCAAAGACAACAATGTCAAAAAAAGGTATAGGTGGTATTTCTGGAATACCACTTGCGGCATTCCAGAAATACCACCACCATTATCATTAGTGCAATCGTAACGCTGTGATTGATTGGGTTTTTAGGAAAACCACTACTTAAACCAGCTGTATTCTGACCATAACATCCACCCTAACAAAGCCATAAATGTACATGGATTAAAATGAAATGTCACGTGGCTGTCCTGCAGGTGCATTTTACGCCACGGGCCTTATTCTTAAAGAGGTGCACTGGGGCCAATCAGGAGGCGCCCTGAGCACATCTTTGTGAATTGCGTTTGCTTGTGGACCTCAGATTGCCTCCAGTATTAGATTTTGTGAATCAGGCGAAATGTAGCGGCTGTGAACCTGAGGTGCTCGCGGGCAACGCCGCGCGGCTCCACGACACATCTGTGTGAATCAGGCTCCATGGGAGCAATAGGCAAAGAGCAAGACGGGGGCTTCAAATGTCAGCTTCCAGATGCAACGTCTGCAATGAAGCTAACACGCGCAGTGATGGGAGCGCGCTGCTCAACGACCTTCTAGAGTCAATAGGCGCGAGCTATTTACATGACTGTTGACATTAGATATGCCTGACACACATGCAGCGCTGGGGCGTTCATTTATCAAAGGTCTCACCTCATTTATTGCCATGCGCCACCGCACTTCAACACAACTAATTGTGTCGAGCTGAGTGAGCGTGCAGTCTTTGTAAATAATAAATGATACTAATTTTTCCCAAGCAAAACCCTTTCTGAAATGAAGTTCCAAGTGCTTGTCATTTTAGATGTCTGTGTGAACGGCAACATTTTTCGAGTGCTTTAGATGAGATGAGTTTGTCAGTTTAATCGAGGGAGTCCAAGATGTCTAGGCTTGACCGAACAGTGTTCGGTTGCTCTTCTTTTTTTTGTTTGAAGCGTGTGCCGCTTTTGTGTTAATTACTTTAATGATTGCTGTCACTTGGAATGATGCGAACTGTTGTTTTTTATTATGGAATGATGTGTATTTGGGTGTTTGAGGGTGCACTTGAGAATGACAGCTAAAACCTAATTGATTTGCCAATGATTGCCTGTTGTGTGTTGTTGGGTGTCTGTGATAAGGATGAAGCCGGGGGCAAGCCATGCTGCTTCTTTTCTATTTTTGATCTTAAGGGATGTAAGTATGGACGCTCATGCTCACCCACAGCGCCCCCGCTCTTCAGTTTCCATGGCACCGGACAGCGGAAGCAGCGCATCCGCTGCCAGCCACCTTATTTCTGTTGCTTCGTTTTGTCAATGCCTACATGGTACTGAACTTGTATTATATATCATTGCTAGTTTTGGCCACAAGGTGGCAAAACCAACTAATCAAAGTATTCCTGTTTAGTGGGTCTTTTCGTTTCGTGTGGGAATACTTAAGTAGTTCAGTTCGCTTTTTCCTTACTCAAGAACATTCATGCAATCAGCTTTTGCCCTGACCCAATATGCACATTTATACAATGAAATCAGGGAAACAGCTTATGCTGTTTCTTGCGCATTTGGAGTACAAAAATCCTGTTTGTGGAAAACTGGGTAACTCGAGGTTACCTGTTTTGGGGCTCTTTTGAGCTTTGGTGACGCCACGCAGTGGAGGTGTAAGGTTTGCAGAGGTCCGGTGCAAAGGGGCGAAGTAGGCAGATTGGCCGCTAAAGAGAGTGGGCTGCTCCAGAATTCTGCTTCCTCATGTTCGTGCTTGCTGTGTGGGTGAATGCCTGTATCCATACATGCGTTCAGGTTTCATATAGCTCAAACCGGGCTAGGAAATGGCGGAGCGATGCACATGCTGTTGACTGTAACATAAGAGATAAGGAGGGGGGTTGCAATATGTGGCCTGGGAAGTTCTGACGTGTGTTGTGGAATGTGATGTGGAAATGCAAGGGTCCTAAGTGGCACCTAGGTATTGGCTGAAGAGTACGATTCTGAGATCCTTCCTAAACATATCAATAGTTATTGTGGTCTGGATTGAAGCAGGCATGGAGTTCCAGTTTGGCAGAGGGAAGTCCAGTTTCCTGTTTGCTTCCTTGAATTACAGTTTCATCTTGAGGCTAGTGATGGTCTGGCTCCTGGAGGGGCGTGGCTACCTGAGCTGCAGAGTTTTGCAGGTAGGTGGCCATAAGTGAGAGCAGTGGTTGCCTTATGTGTGATGCAGACAGTCTTAAAGAGGACTCTTGCTGGGATGGGAAGCCAGTGCAGCTCCCTTACGATGGGAGAAATGTGACTGAATTGCTTGATGACCATTATGAGTCATGCAGCAGCGTGCTGGGTGGCCCCAAGTCTCCCCCATCGCTGTGCACTATGGTTGTGGAGTCTTCAGTGGAAGGAAGGTATTAAATTCCAGAGGAGATCTTGCTGGCATCAGGCAGACCAGGCCTTCTTATTGATATGTTGTTGGAAGAGGAGAGCGCTGTCTATAGTAAACCTGGGTGATATGGCAGTCAGCCCAGGTGCGATGTGTGAGGGAAAAACATAATGTTAGTACTTAGGGACTTGTGAAAAGCATAAGGCCTAACTGTGCTCAATTCCATCTTGAACTCATGCCTTAAAGCAAGAGTAAGAAATACATGTATGAATTGCATGCTTTACATTTTCCTGAATTTGCACAATTAATTTGGACTGCTTCATGCCATAGATATAGGGAGGATGCAAAACTAAAAACACCTCCCCGCTTCTACTAGTTTTGCAAAGACAGGCTTCAAAGCCATTAATTTACTGGGATGCAACCTTCCATACCTTGGTCTGAATGGAACACACAACACATTCATTTTGTCAATGAGTTACGATTTGATGAGATCAATGAAACTTCCACTCTGTGTATCAAAAACGTAGGACTCCACGGGAATGGGGGATGCGGAAACACCAGCACCATGCATTAATGATGCCGGGGTTTCCGTGTCCGTCTGCGGGAGTTGGCATTAGGCCCGCCAGGTCAGACCTGGCGGGTGTAACACCACACGGCCACAGAACTTGTAGTTAGCCAATCCGGAAAACGGCGGCGGTACAGTTTTAACGGCACCGTTAAATCCAAACCGGCTAACTTGTAATGAGACCCCGAGGTCCTGACCTGAACTGACCCAAACCAATCTCAGCCACTGATTGAAGTTGTCAGCTTGCTTCTTGTTTAGCTACCCTTGAATAATAAATATCCTGCTTAGATGGGAGACCAAATAAAACAAATTCCCTCTTTGTGGGATTGAGCTTCAGGTATGTGCTTGCAATCCAGGCGAGTACATTCCAGAGTCGTGAGATGTCCATGGAGTAACTGATGTTTAGGTATTATTGGGTATTGTCAGGGTATTGGTGGGGTGGGATATGGGGGTAACTGAGAAGTGATCACAATGGTTTCACGTAAAGTTTAAAATATAGTAGGTGCCTCACAGCTTACATACCGGTTGGTGGACATTTAAACTCTTGTGCATGCAAAATGGTGGTGAGAGCAGGCTGGTAACATTGAAGGAGATTGCTTAGTCTGATCTGCGCATGTACATTGCGGGTGCTGCACACCTCCTAGGTTGCCAGGCAGGCTGTAATAGCACTGTAACTGTTTAGGGGCATACTGCAGCTTTAATGTCCTTGAGTGCAGAGGCTCCAGTAATGATGTTAGGCAGCAATGAAGTTGGAAATGGTCCAGAGAGATGTTTGTCTGTTCCGTGTGTGCTGGAACAACCACCATCCCTGTTTCTCGATGAAAGAAGAACATGGAATATTTGCTGCTTGGAACCATTGATCAGGAAGCAGGTGCAACAGAAATAGATGTCTCTTAACCTTGTCTACCATCATTGGAGAATCTGCTGCTGGTCATAACTATATGTCCTGTGGGTGGCGGTGGGGCAAGGGGCTGAAACGTTGTGTGCCAGATGATTAGCCAGTGGACTTTGAGGGTGCCCACTGCAAGAAATAGTACATGGAAAACATTTGAGAGGAGGCAGAAGATTTTTGTTTGGAAATTGTAAAGTTTTAACAGTGGATGAAGGCAAGATTGGCAGCATGCTTGAGAGGTGCATGACCACTAGTTCACAAATGCAGCAGGTTTACCGCGTGTTGCTGTGTACCCTCGAGCAATTCAACCCCGCTCTCCTCAGTCTGTTACTGGAGATGGGGCTGCTAAATCTTGGGGATGTCTAGTCTAGAGCCAATTTTAGGCTTTTCATTTGTTGTAGAAAACATAGTAGATGTAATGAGAAGCCAGCATTAGCGATGGAGTTACAAGTGCTGCATGTGTTGGAGTGGGGTATCAACTTCATGCTTAGGATATAGTTGGTGTTAAGATAGTAGCAACCCAATGTGTATGCTATATAAAATGTGTATAGGCAATAAATGCTTAGATATTTCTTCACATGAACAGATTTGTGGTGGGGAATTTTCTGTATTAATGTTGTCAAGTTATATATTTTAGGGTACTGCCTACCTGGTTTATTATAACAGTGTTTAACCCTCTTCAGGCTTTGCAGATTTAGAGATGCTGGCTGCAAGAAGTACATTTAGGGTACATATTGTTGTACTTACATGTAGAGTGTATTACACACTTTGCATTTTGATTACACTAAACATGTTTTGCATTCTAGGCATTTTACTAGGATTGCCTTGTGTGCAACTACAGCTTCAAAAGTGTCCAAGGTTTTATTGTGTGTTTTTAGGGTTCTATGTGATCATCTCGAATATTAAAGGCTGCATACAAAAAAGTGTGATTTTATTTGGCCGATTTGGTGAGGTCTTTAATAGCCGAAATACATTACACACCCCCTCACCCACCTGCCCTTTGAAATATGGGGGCTTTGCCCCCAAAATTCCTTTAACCCACATTCCCACCTGAATCCCACCTCAAATACAAATACACACACACACACACACACACACACACACAGAGACACATATCTTCTCCCCAGCCCCCGCCAAACAAACACAAATAAACACATACATGCAGATGCACACCTTCTCTCCAGTCCCCTCCCCACTACAAACACTAACCCACAACATACACACAGGCATGCAAACAAACCCCTCAAAACCGTCTTTTCCTGTCTGTCCCGGCCTACCTATCAGCCCCTGCGTGCACTCTTGTGCGGATGGGGCGTGACAGTTAAGATTAGATTTAGAAAGTCCAAACTGAGCATTCTCAGAGCAGTCTTTCTAAATCAGTCTTTTTAATTTTCGGTAAAATTAATGGACTGAGGAGATGGGTCTTTAATAACCTTAACCCAAAACAGGACCACCACTTAAGAAGAAAGTACATGGTTGTACATAGGCCACTTTATTGTACAAAGCTCTGGGAAGTGGTTAGATGGTGTTACAGGACCAAACTAACCCCAGTCTCGACAATACAGTATCAGTTGGCATCTTACATACTTTTTGGAACAATTTAAAATACTCCCAGATACTTTATTACAACCCCCCCCCAAATTTGATTGGACAAAACCTCTTCAAAGAAATCCCATCTTTTACCAATTCTTCCATTTTCATTGGCCAGTCTTATCTTGGCTATCATCTTCAGATCATATTAAAAAAAACACCTCTTCTTGGGATTCGTCATTAGTAGGCCTTGATGTCAATACATGGTTAAATATTGGTATTTGAAAACATAATTAATTGCTAGCAGGATTTTCTTTGAACTACTGATTGTGATCTCAATTTCGCAGACTCCTTGCGCCCCTAAAATACCTTCTAATTTATGCAGCCACATACAGCCTCTGCTGACCTGGAAAAGCACATAACTGCCGACCCTGGCCTCTGGCCTCATGTTTATTACCACCAGACAAATGACTAAACCCCTCTAAATATTTCAATACAAAGGGCGAGATGACATCTGTTCCCTTGCGCGACTGTAAACGTTCTCCTGTTAGTATGCTGACCTACTTACTAGGTAACTCATTCTTCTTATTGTCAAGAATGTGCCTGCTACTTAGAATTCATGTGCAACAGTTAACTGTGGAGCAAAGCACCCCATTTTCAGGATTGCGTTTGTGTTGCATTTCCAGTTTTAATATTGTATCTTTCAACGTGAGTGAAGATCTAATATGTATACATTTGTAAATGATTGTAACACTAAAAGTAACATATACTTAACTCCATTCGATTCATATGAATTTGCAACACTGCCCCAGTTCACTCCCATCCCCCGTCATCAATATGGTGTGCGCAACAGGAATCCCTCATAATAATGGGGACCCTCCTTGACCACCCCCAACATTCCCCCCTTTAGTTAATACTTTAACAAATCATAATCATCTTCTTGGGGAACATCTTTACAACCATCTCTCACACTGGTCTCAATATGGACATGCGCCTCCGCTGAATCAACCCAACTTGTCCCCCCAACATATCCGCAATCTAACGGCTGCTCAACACAAGAATGCAAATTTGGTGGAGGAAGGAGGAAACAAAACAGCTTCAGTTTGAGTACCCGTATGGGATGAAGTAGTGGTGGCCCTAGCCTTGTACAGGGTTACGGTCATTATGGCAGCAACTGTTGGTACCTGGGCAGAGCAACAACCAAGGATTTGTTGGCAGGAACACAAAAGACAAAAATAGGTATCAGAATCTTCACACCAAGGCTCAACCAGGGAAGTGCCCATGGAAATAAAGAGTCAATCCATTAGTCGATGATTCCAGCCTCAGTTTCCATGATCACTTTGGGTTCATGCAGGGCAGCAATAGTTCTGGTGAACGTGCCATTTTCAGTGTCATTGGGAGACACAAATGTGCAGTAGGTACTCCTGATTTTCCGGCATACTTCACCCTCCATTACTGTTGAGAGGTTGAGTATTTACTGGCTTTGCAAAGTTATGAGGCTCAGTGCCTGTAATTCTTCCTTAATGGCACTAAACGCAGACTTAGAAGTTCATACCTGGTCACCTGGAGCCATTTGGTGGCCAGGATGGAGGTGAAAAAAGTCTTGGTGTGGCTAAACTGCCGATATCGATCAGGATGTCTGCTAAGGCCTGTGATCATGCTGCTGAGAGGCAGTTGGACCTTTTCCTTTGTTGTAACTGTCTGGGATTTTCACCATCAAACATAGTCTCAGATTTTTCTGTATATGGTGGTAAAAGGGACACAAGGGGCACAGGGATGAAGGGGGCACAGATGTAATTTCGGGCACTGCATGGGCCAAAATCAGGTGCCCTTTAGGGATCACAAGGATGGGCACATGAAGGGTAGAGAGACTGTACACATGTCGCCAGGCTGGAGGCAACTGCCTGTATGCACTCTGTCTACAGATCCAAAAGCTGTTGAGAAGGGCAGACGTACCTCCAGCCAAATCTGCAATGCATAGAGTGTTACTGCAGTTTCCATTTGTGACAAAGGGCACAAGCCATCGCCCTTAAAACAGAGAAAAAAATGGGTGACTGTATCTAAACTATTTTTTCTGGCTCTTTGAACCACGTCAGATATTGCAAATGATTTCTCCATACTGTCCCACAATCTGTTTATTTATGCCACACCTTCTTCTGAGAATACCCTCATTTTTCTAGCTCTACAACTCTTCACCCCTTGCTCCCATCGATTCTTTAGAATAAATTGCTCCTTTCAAGATCAATTGAACTCTTTGAGGGCACCTAATATGTTTTTGCTTTGCCTGCTCTGCCATTGAACAGTTATTGTCACTTGGTATGATTGATGCTGTAATTGACTGCCCTTTACACTGCCTTCAAACCCTGCACAGGGCTAAGTGCAGTAGCCATAGGGCATCTGCTACCTCTATCTCACGCAGGATAAACACCCTAGGAAGCCACCAGAAGCATGGGGATGGGAGAGCAGATGTAGGAATATCCTACGGATCTCTCTCTCCCCACCTTCCTCATATGGCCATACAGTAGGTTGTCAGATGTGAAACCATGTGCATTCATTATGGGATTTAACTTATTATCATTATCGAAAAAATAATTATCAACATTTCTTCTTCCTCTTAACATCTTCTCCTCAGACTTCATAATATTAGACACATTTGAATTCTCTACATTCGTACTGTTTGTCATCTTCAAACATGATGACTGTGAGAAACCTGAAGTTGTCTCACCCGCTAGTCCCGGGAGATCGGTCATCCAGGTGGCCAGGACACAGCCATCGCTATTGGATACTGTTCCTCGGGGTGGACCAGTGGGGGAGGATCACCTGGATGGGGGTTTTCAGGGAGTGGAACTGAGACACCGAAGGGTGAGACGCGGTATCCCCTTCCTTATGACACCTGTCACCCCTCCTGCCCAGTAGGGTATTTAGAAACTCTACCCCCACTTTCCCAACACAAACACGTTCTCACTATGTGAGCCAAAATGCACTAACACCAGAGCTGTTTACCTGACATTTCCCAACATAAGAGTCAAGCAGAGTCAGGCAATTGCAGATATCTATACACACAACTGACTACCCTTTCCCTTCACCACAGGGGTAAAAGGCGGAGCACGAGACCACATTTTGTGCAAAGCCGAACCCACGAGGATGCAGACATTCTGGGACGGCAGTTTAAACAGAGGAGAAAGGCAGTGGGACCTGAGAGGACGACCAGGAGGGAATTGCCATTGCCCTTTTCAAACAAGACCCACAAGGCCTCCGCAAAAGGAAAAGTAAGACCAGAAATCGCAGCTGGCAAGTGGTGTGACAGATGTCAATGGTACCTGGGTCCCTCCCGTACTGATAGCTATGGTGGGCAGAAGCGCTTGCCTCCGAGGTACCTTCCTTGACTCCCGAAGCAGAAGAAGAACCAACGAGTTCAGCACAGCCAGTGAGCCGGAGGAAACTGATACAGAACCAGACTGTGTTAGGCTCAAGGTTGCAGTGGCAACATCATAAGAAGAAAGATAATAGACAAAGGTATTTTTGCGAACAAATTGGTGCTAGAGATAGAGTGGTCCGGCGCCACATGGGCGTCTGTTTGCTCTAAATGGTACCACTCCTGTAAGGAAAGAGAAAGTAATGAACTAAGAACGGTTTGGTTATCAAAACTACAAAGACCAAGAGGCCTAGGGAAGGTTGGTGTAAAGTGTCAAAGTGGTCATATGAAGGTCAGGCCAAAACCCTTGTACAGTCGAAAGTCTTTGACACGTTGTGGAAGCCAAGTGAACTGTTTTTGGGGTAAATGTGAACACGACTGAGGGATGCCTATGAATTGGGATGAACAGTAATACACCTGGGAAAATTGTGTCAATAAGCGTGAACCTGACTGAGGGATTTCCACAGTGAATGGTTTGTCTGAGCCCACTGTGAAGATTGACCGAAGGAACATTTTGTTTTTTGTGTGCGATACATCTGTCCCTCTGAAGCAGGAGACTTTGCATGAAAGAGACTTGGGCACAGAAGGCCCTGATATGGGAAAAGGAACTGTAAACTCGTGCCGGAGAGGCCCAGGGGTGTGCTGTGCTCAAGAGTCTTGCCTTGTCCCATGTTAAAAACATGGGGAATGGATACCCCGGCCATTACATCCTGACATAATTTTGTTAATACTTCTTTCTTTTCTTTTGTAGTATAGCAGTAAAGATTAGCAATAGTAATTCTTTTTGTATAGGCCCTTTTTTTTTACTAGGACTGTATTATTATTATTTGATGGTCATAGCATGCTCCCATCTTAGAGTTAGGTTTAGATTATGGGGTCGATTCATGGAATTAATGTGCGCCGAAAATTCCCGCGCACAGGTGCCAAAACGTGCGAATCGCAGTGCAAGTGCGAAAATCGCAGTGCAAGTGCGAAAATCGCAGGTAAACCAGCGCACAGCGATTCATGGAAGTCCGTGTGCGAGAAAAACATTGGATGTGCGCTAAAAATGTGCGCCGCGCATGCCGGTGCACAGGTCATCCAACAGCGTGCGCCACGGCCACTGCGAATTCGCACATAGCGCAGCACACATCACAAAAGTAGGCAGAACACTGGGCGTAACACTCGGAATGGGGAACAACGCGTGAAAATATGGGCGTCACGGGGAAGCACAGGAGGCAAGTGCGCGGAACGCCCACACGCTCGCCTACAACCCGTATTCATGGAATCGAATAGGGCAAACCAGCGCACGGTCAAAGACGCGCACAGGGTCAAACAAGTACGCCACAAGAAAGCAGGCAGTAGCGCCCCTGCAACTGAAAAAAATGTGCGCCAAAATGTGCGCTAACAAAAAGCACCCATATACAGCCATGATGAATGGCCCATACAGTGGCCCTCTAGGACAAATGAGGTGCAAAGGGGCACCGACAAACACAGATACCCGGTGTGTGAAAAATAGCGTGTGCGCGTGTTCCTGGGTGCGCGGGAAGTTCCACACGCGATTGGCCTGGGTAGGTGGGGGTGCGCGGGAAGTTCCACACGCGATTGGCCTGGGTACGTGTACTTCGGGGTGCATGGGAAGTTCCACACGCGATTGGCCTGGGTACGTGTATTCCGATGTGCGCGGAAGATTCACACGCGATTTCTGCAGGGTACGTGTATTTCGGTGGTGACGGGGAATGCTACACGTGATTTGGCCATGTGGGTCCCCCCAGGTGTTCCCTCTACACCCTCCACGGCCCCTGCAGGCAGCCCACACCACAGGGTACTACCCTGCACCCCTGCTCATGTCCCACAGGCAACCCATCCACCATGGCCGTGCCCACCAGCCAACCCACATGTCACCTTGCACTAATGATCACCAACACATGTCTCCCACCACCCCCACCCCCCAGCCACCAGGGGCAGCCTCCACCAGGCCCCCACTCATGTCTCCCACCACCCCCACCCCCCAGCAGTGCAGGGGCAGCCTCCACCAGGCCCCCACTCATGTCCCCTATTACCCCCACCCCCAGCCACCAGGGGCAGCCTCCACCAGGCCCCCACTCATGTCTACCACCACCCCCACCCCCCAGCAGTGCAGGGGCAGCCTCCACCAGGCCCCCACTCATGTCTACCACCACCCCCACCCCCCAGCCACCAGGGGCAGCCTCCACCAGGCCCCCACTCATGTCTCCCACCACCCCCACCCCCCAGCAGTGCAGGGGCAGCCTCCACCAGGCCCCCACTCATGTCTCCCACCACCCCCACCCACCAGCAGTGCAGGGGCAGCCTCCACCAGGCCCCCACTCATGTCTCCCCCCACGCCCCAGTAGTGCAGGGGCAGCCTCCACCAGGCCCCTACTCATGTCTCCCACCACCCCCACCCCGCAGCAGTGCAGGGGCAGCCTCCACCAGGCCCCCACTCATGTCTCACACCACCCCCACCCCCCAGCCACCAGGGGCAGCCTCCACCAGGCCCCCACTCATGTCTACCACCACCCCCACCCCCAGCCACCAGGGGCACCCTCCACCAGGCCCCCACCCATGTCCAACTCATGTCCCCCAACACCCTCACCCCCCAGCCACCAGGGGTAGCCTCCACCAGGCCCCCACTCATGTCTCCCACCACCCCCACCCCCCAGCCACCAGGGGCAGCCTCCATCAGGCCCCCACTCATGTCTCCCACCACCCCCACCCCCCAGCAGTGCAGGGGCAGCCTCCACCAGGCCCCCACTCATGTCTCCCACCACTCCCACCCCCCAGCAGTGCAGGGGCAACCTCCACCAGGCCCCCACCCATGTCTACCACCACCCCACCCCCCAGCCACCAGGGGCAGCCTCCACCAGGCCCCCACTCATGTCCCCTATTACCCCCACCCCCCAGCAGTGCAGGGGCAGCCTCCACCAGGCCCCCACTCATGTCTCCCACCACCCCCACCCCCCAGCCAACAGGGGCATCCTCCACCAGGCCCCCACTCATGTCTCCCACCACCCCCTACCCCCCAGCAGTCAGGGGCACCCTCCACCAGGCCCCCACTCATGTCTCCCACCATCCCCACCCCCCAGCAGTGCAGGGGCAGCCTCCACCAGGCCCCCACCCATGTCTACCACCACCCCCACCCCCCAGCCACCAGGGGCAGCCTCCACCAGGCCCCCACTCATGTCTCCCACCACCCCCACCCCTCAGCCACCAGGGGCAGCCTCCACCAGGCCCCCACTCATGTCTCCCACCACCCCCTATCCCCCAGCAGTCAGGGGCACCCTCCACCAGGCCCCCACTCATGTCTCCCACCACCCCCTACCCCCCAGCAGTCAGGGGCACCCTCCACCAGGCCCCCACTCATGTCTCCCACCCCCCCCCCACCCCCCAGCAGTGCAGGGGCAGCCTCCACCAGGCCCCCACCCATGTCTCCCACCACCCCCACCCCCCAGCAGTGCAGGGGCAGCCTCCACCAGGCCCCCACTCATGTCTCCCACCACCCAACTACCCCCCAGCAGTCAGGGGCACCCTCCACCAGGCCCCCACTCATATCTCCCACCACCCCCACCCCCCAGCAGTGCAGGGGCAGCCTCCACCAGGCGCCCACTCATGCCTCCCACCCCCCCCCCCACCCCCCAGCAGTGCAGGGGCAGCCTCCACCAGGCCCCCACTCATGTCTACCACCACCCCCACCCCCCAGCCACCAGGGGCAGCCTCCACCAGGCCCCCACTCATGTCTCCCACCACCCCAACCCCCCAGCAGTGCAGGGGCAGCCTCCACCAGGCCCCCACTCATGTCCCCCTGCAGCCCCACCCCCCAGTAGTACAGGGGCAGCCTCCACCAGGCCCCCACTCATGTCTCCCACCACCCCCTACCCCCCAGCAGTCAGGGGCACCCTCCACCAGGCCCCCACTCATGTCCAACTCATGTCTCCCACCACCCTCACCCCCCAGCAGTGCAGGGGCAGCCTCCACAAGGCCCCCACTCATGTCTACCACCACCCCCACCCCCCAGCCACCAGGGGCAGCCTCCACCAGGTCCCCACTCATGTCTCCCACCACCCCCACCCCCCAGCAGTGCAGGGGCAGCCTCCACCAGGCCCCCACTCATGTCTCCCACCACCCCCACCCCCCAGCCACCAGGGGCAGCCTCCACCAGGCCCCCTCTCATGTCTACCACCACCCCCACTCTCCAGCAGTGCAGGGGCAGCCACCACCAGGCCCCCACTCATGTCTACCACCACCCCACCCCCCAGCCACCAGGGGCAGCCTCCAGCAGGCCCCCACTCATGTCTCCAACCCCCCCCACCCCCCAGCAGTGCAGGGGCAGCTTCCACCAGGCCCCCACTCATGTCTCCCACCACCCCCACCCCCCAGCCACCAGGGGCAGCCTCCACCAGGCCCCCACTCATGTCTCCAACCACCCCCTACCCCCCAGCAGTCAGGGGCACCCTCCACCAGACCCCCACTCATGTCTCCCACCACCCCCACCCCCAGCAGTGCAGGGGCAGCCTCCACCAGGCCCCCACCCATGTCTACCACCACCCCCACCCCCCAGCCACCAGGGGCAGCCTCCACCAGGCCCCCACTCATGTCCCCTATTACCCCCAACCCCCAGCAGTGCAGGGGCAGCCTCCACCAGGCCCCCACTCATTTCTCCCACCACCCCCACCCCTCAGCAGTGCAGGGGCAGCCTCCACCAGGCCCCCACTCATGTCTCCCACCACCCCCACCCCCCAGCAGTGCAGGGGCAGCTTCCACCAGGCCCCCACTCATGTCTCCCACCACCCCCACACCCCAGCAGTGCAGAGGCAGCCTCCACCAGGCCCCCACTCATGTCTACCACCACCCCCACCCCCCAGTCACCAGGGGCAGCCTCCACCAGGCCCCCACTCATGTCTCCCACCACCCCCACCACCCAGCAGTGCAGGGGCAGCCTCCACCAGGCCCCCACTCATGTCCCCCTGCACCCCCACCCCCCAGCAGTGCAGGGGCAGCCTCCACCAGGCCCCCACTCATGTCTCCCACCACCCCTACCCCCCAGCAGTCAGGGGCACCCTCCACCAGGCCCCCACTCATGCCCAACTCATGTCTCCCACCACCCTCACCCCCCAGCCACCAGGGGCAGCCTCCACCAGGCACCGACTCATGTCTCCCACCACCCCCACCCCCCAGCAGTGCAGGGGCAGCCTCCACCAGACCCCCACTCATGTCTCCCACCACCCCCACCCCCCAGCAGTCAGGGGCACCCTCCACCAGGCCCCCACTCATGTCTCCCACCACCCCCACCCCCAGCAGTGCAGGGGCAGCCTCCACCAGGCCCCACCCATGTCTACCACTACCCCCACCCCCCAGCCACCAGGGGCAGCCTCCACCAGGCCCCCACTCATGTCTCCCACCACCCCCACCCCTCAGCAGTGCAGAGGCAGCCTCCACCAGGCCCCCACTCATGTCTACCACCACCCCCACCCCCCAGCCACTAGGGGCAGCCTCCACCAGGCCCCCACTCATGTCTCCCACCACCCCCACCCCCCAGCCACCAGGGGCAGCCTCCACCAGGCCCCAACTCATGTCTACCACCACCCCCACCCCCAGCCACCAGGGGCACCCTCCACCAGGCCCCCACCCATGTCCAACTCATGTCCCCCAACACCCTCACCCCCCAGCCACCAGGGGTAGCCTCCACCAGGCCCCCACTCATGTCTCCCACCGCCCCCACCCCCCAGCCACCAGGGGCAGCCTCCATCAGGCCCCCACTCATGTCTCCCACCACCCCCACCCCCCCAGCAGTGCAGGGGCATCCTCCACCAGGCCCCCACTCATGTCTCCCACCACCCCCACCCCCCAGCAGTGCAGGGGCAGCCTCCACCAGGCCCCCACCCATGTCTACCACCACCCCACCCCCCAGCCACCAGGGGCAGCCTCCACCAGGCCCCCACTCATGTCCCCTATTACCCCCACCCCCCAGCAGTGCAGGGGCAGCCTCCACCAGGCCCCCACTCATGTCTCCCACCACCCCCACCCCCCAGCCACCAGGGGCAGCCTCCACCAGGCCCCCCCTCATGTCTCCCACCACCCCCTACCCCCCAGCAGTCAGGGGCACCCTCCACCAGGCCCCCACTCATGTCTCCCACCATCCCCACCCCCCAGCAGTGCAGGGGCAGCCTCCACCAGGCCCCCACCCATGTCTACCACCACCCCCACCCCCCAGCCACCAGGGACAGCCTCCACCAGGCCCCCACTCATGTCTCCCACCACCCCCACCCCTCAGCCACCAGGGGCAGCCTCCACCAGGCCCCCACTCATGTCTCCCACCACCCCTTACCCCCCAGCAGTCAGGGGCACCCTCCACCAGGCCCCCACTCATGTCTCCCACCACCCCCTACCCCCCAGCAGTCAGGGGCACCCTCCACCAGGCCCCCACTCATGTCTCCCACCACCCCCACCCCCCAGCAGTGCAGGGGCAGCCTCCACCAGGCCCCCACCCATGTCTCCCACCAACCCACCCCCCAGCAGTGCAGGGGCAGCCTCCACCAGGCCCCCACTCATGTCTCCCACCACCCAACTACCCCCCAGCAGTCAGGAGCACCCTCCACCAGGCCCCCACTCATATCTCCCACCACCCCCACCCCCCAGCAGTGCAGGGGCAGCCTCCACCAGGCGCCCACTCATGCCTCCCACCACCCCCACCCCCCAGCAGTGCAGGGGCAGCCTCCACCAGGCCCCCACTCATGTCTACCACCACCCCCACCCCCCAGCCACCAGGGGCAGCCTCCACCAGGCCCCCACTCATGTCTCCCACCACCCCAACCCCCCAGCAGTGCAGGGGCAGCCTCCACCAGGCCCCCACTCATGTCCCCCTGCAGCCCCACCCCCCAGCAGTGCAGGGGCAGCCTCCACCAGGCCCCCACTCATGTCTCCCACCACCCCCTACCCCCCAGCAGTCAGGGGCACCCTCCACCAGGCCCCCACTCATGTCCAACTCATGTCTCCCACCACCCTCACCCCCCAGCAGTGCAGGGGCAGCCTCCACCAGGCCCCCACTCATGTCTACCACCACCCCCACCCCCCAGCCACCAGGGGCAGCCTCCACCAGGTCCCCACTCATGTCTCCCACCACCCCCACCCCCCAGCAGTGCAGGGGCAGCCTCCACCAGGCCCCCACTCATGTCTCCCACCACCCCCACCCCCCAGCCACCAGGGGCAGCTTCCACCAGGCCCCCACTCATGTCTCCCACCACCCCCACCCCCCAGCCACCAGGGGCAGCCTCCACCAGGCCCCCACTCATGTCTCCAACCACCCCCTACCCCCCAGCAGTCAGGGGCACCCTCCACCAGACCCCCACTCATGTCTCCCACCACCCCCACCCCCCAGCAGTGCAGGGGCAGCCTCCACCAGCCCCCCACCCATGTCTACCACCACCCCCACCCCCCAGCCACCAGGGGCAGCCTCCACCAGGCCCCCACTCATGTCCCCTATTACCCCCAACCCCCAGCAGTGCAGGGGCAGCCTCCACCAGGCCCCCACTCATGTCTCCCACCACCCCCACCCCCCAGCAGTGCAGGGGCAGCCTCCACCAGGCCCCCACTCATGTCTCCCACCACCCCCACCCCCCAGCAGTGCAGGGGCAGCTTCCACCAGGCCCCCACTCATGTCTCCCACCACCCCCACACCCCAGCAGTGCAGAGGCAGCCTCCACCAGGCCCCCACTCATGTCTACCACCACCCCCACCCCCCAGTCACCAGGGGCAGCCTCCACCAGGCCCCCACTCATGTCTCCCACCACCCCCACCACCCAGCAGTGCAGGGGCAGCCTCCACCAGGCCCCCACTCATGTCCCCCTGCACCCCCACCCCCCAGCAGTGCAGGGGCAGCCTCCACCAGGCCCCCACTCATGTCTCCCACCACCCCTACCCCCCAGCAGTCAGGGGCACCCTCCACCAGGCCCCCACTCATGCCCAACTCATGTCTCCCACCAACCTCACCCCCCAGCCACCAGGGGCAGCCTCCACCAGGCACCGACTCATGTCTCCCACCACCCCCACCCCCCAGCAGTGCAGGGGCAGCCTCCACCAGACCCCCACTCATGTCTCCCACCACCCCCACCCCCCAGCAGTCAGGGGCACCCTCCACCAGGCCCCCACTCATGTCTCCCTCCACCCCCACCCCCAGCAGTGCAGGGGCAGCCTCCACCAGGCCCCACCCATATCTACCACTACCCCCACCCCCCAGCCACTAGGGGCAGCCTCCACCAGGCCCCCACTCATGTCTCCCACCACCCCCACCCCTCAGCAGTGCAGAGGCAGCCTCCACCAGGCCCCCACTCATGTCTACCACCACCCTCACCCCCCAGCCACTAGGGGCAGCCTCCACCAGGCCCCCGCTCATGTCTCCCATCACCCCCACCCCCCAGCAGTCAGGGGCAGCCTCCACCAGGCCCCCACTCATGTCCCCCTGCACCCCCACCCCCCAGCAGTGCAGGGGCAGCCTCCACCAGGCCCGCACCCATGTCTACCACCACCCCCACCCCCCAGCCACCAGGGGCAGCCTCCACCAGGCCCCCACTCATGTCCCCTATTACCCCCACCCCCCAGCAGTGCAGGGGCAGCCTCCACCAGGCCCCCACTCATGTCTCCCACCACCCCCACCCCCCAGCAGTGCAGGGGCAGCCTCCACCAGGCCCCCACTCATGTTTCCCACCACCCCCACCCCCCAGCAGTGCAGGGGCAGCCTCCACCAGGCCCCCACTCATGTCCCCCTGCACCCCCACCCCCCAGCAGTGCAGGGGCAGCCTCCACCAGGCCCCCACTCCTGTCTCCCACCACCCCTACCCCCCCGGAGTCAGGGGCACCCTCCACCAGGCCCCCACTCATGTCCAACTCATGTCTCCCACCACCCTCACCCCCCAGCCACCAGGGGCAGTCTCCACCAGGCACCCACTCATGTCTCCCACCCCCGCCCACCCCCCAGCAGCGCAGTGGCAGCCTCCACCAGACCCCCACTCATGTCTCCCACCACCCCCACCCCCCAGCAGTCAGGGGCACCCTCCACCAGGCCCCCACTGATGTCTCTCACCACAGCCACCCCCAGCAGTGCAGGGGCAGCCTCCACCAGGCCCCCACCCATGTCTACCACTACCCCCACCCCCCAGCCACCAGGGGCTGCCTCCACCAGGCCCCCACTCATGTCTCCCACCACCCCCACCCCCCAGCAGTGCTGGGGCACCCTCCACCAGGCCCCCACTCATGTCTCCCACCACCCCCTACCCCCCAGCAGTCAGGGGCACCCTCCACCAGGCCCCCACTCATGTCCAACTCTTGTCTCCCTCCACCCTCACCCCCCAGCCACCAGGGGCAGCCTTCACCAGGCCCCCACTCATGACCCCTATTACCCCCACACCCCAGCCACCAGGGGCAGCCTCCACCAGGCCCCCACTCATGTCTCCCACCACCCCCACCACCCAGCAGTGCAGGGGCAGCCTCCACCAGGCCCCCACTCATGGCTCCCACCACCCCCTACCCCCCAGCAGTCAGGGTCACCCTCCACCAGGCCCCCACTCATGTCTCCCACCACCCCCACCCCCAGCAGTGCAGGGGCAGCCTCCACCAGGCCCCCACCCATGTCTACCACCACCCCCACCCCCCAGCCACCAGGGGCAGCCTCCACCAGGCCCCCACTCATGTCCCCTATGACCCCCACCCCCCAGCAGTGCAGGGGCAGCCTCCACCAGGCCCCCACTCATGTCTCCCACCACCCCCTCCCCCCAGCAGTGCAGGGGCAGCCTCCACCAGGCCCCCACTCATGTCTACCACCACCCCCACCCCCCAGCCACCAGGGGCAGCCTCCACCAGGCCCCCACTCATGTCTCCCACCACCCCCACCCCCCAGCAGTGCAGGGGCAGCCTCCACCAGGCTCCCACTCATGTCTCCCACCACCCCCTAACCCCCCAGCCACCAGGGGCACCCTCCACCAGGCCCCCACTCATGTCTCCCACCACCCCCACCCCCCAGCAGTGCAGGGGCAGCCTCCACCAGGCCCCCACCCATGTCCCCCTGCACCCCCACCCCCCAGCCACCAGGGGCAGCCTCCACCAGGCCCCCACTCATGTCTCCCACCACCCCCACCCCCCAGCAGTGCAGGGGCAGCCTCCACCAGGCCCCCACTCATGTCTCCCACCACCCCCTACCCCCCAGCAGTCAGGGGCACCCTCCACCAGGCCCCCACTCATGTCTCCCACCACCCCCACCCCCAGCAGTGCAGGGGCAGCCTCCACCAGGCCCCCACTCATGTCCCCTATTACCCCCATCCCCCAGCAGTGCAGGGGCGGCCTCCACCAGGCCCCCACTCATGTCTCCCACCACCCCCACCCCCCAGCAGTGCAGGGGAAGCCTCCACCAGGCCCCCACTCATGTCTACAACCACCCCACCCCCCAGCCACCAGGGGCAGCCTCCACCAGGCCCCCACTCATGTCTCCCACCACCCCCACCCCCCAGCCACCAGGGGCAGCCTCCACCAGGCCCCCACTCATGTCTCCCACCACCCCCACCCCCCAGCAGTGCAGGGGCAGCCTCCACCATGCCCCCACTCATGTCTACCACCACCCCCACCCCCCAGCCACCAGTGGCAGCCTCCACCAGGCCCCCACTCATGTCTCCCACCACCCCCACCCCCCAGCAGTGCAGGGGCAGCCTCCAGCAGGCCCCCACTCATGTCTACCACCACCCCCACCCCCAGCAGTGCAGGGGCACCCTCCACCAGGCCCCTACTCATGTCCAACTCATGTCTCCCACCACCCTCACCCCCAGCCACCAGGGGCAGCCTCCACCAGGCCCCCACTCATGTCCCCTATTACCCCCACCCCCAGCCACCAGGGGCAGCCTCCACCAGGCCCCCACTCATGTCTCCCACCACCCCCACCCCCCAGCAGTGCAGGGGCAGCCTCCACCAGGCCCCCACTCATGTCTCCCACCACCCCCACCCCCCAGCCGTGCAGGGGCAGCCTCCACCAGGCCCCCACTCATGTCTCCCACCACCCTCACCCCCAGCCACCAGGGGCAGCCTCCACCAGGCCCCCACTCATGTCTCCCACCATCCCCACCCCCCAGCAGTGCAGGGGCAGCCTCCACCAGGCCCCCACTCATGTCTCCCACCACCCTCACCCCCAGCCACCAGGGGCAGCCTCCACCAGGCCCCCACTCATGTCCCCTATTACCCCCACCCCCAGCCACCAGGGGCAGCCTCCACCAGGCCCCCACTCATGTCTCCCACCGCCCCCACCCCCCAGCAGTGCAGGGGCAGCCTCCACCAGGCCCCCACTCATGTCTCCCACCACCCCCACCCCCCAGCCGTGCGATTTGCCTGGGTACGTGTACTTCGGGGTGCGCAGGAAGTTCCACGCGCGATTGGCCTGGGTATGTGCACCTCGGGGTGCGTGGGAAGTTCCACACGCGATTAGCCTGGGTACATGTACTTCGGGGTGCGCGTGAACTTCCACACGCAATTTGCCTGGGTTCGTGTACTATGGGGTGCGCGGGAAGTTCCACACGCGATTGGCCTGGGTACGTGTACTTCGGGGTGCGCGTGAACTTCCACACGCGATTAGCCTGGGTACGTGTACTTCGGGGTACGCGGGAAGTCCCACACGCGATTGGCCTGGGTACGTGTACTTCGGGGTGCGCGTGAACTTCCACACGCGATTGGACCTGTGAGAGTGGGGTACATGTATTCCAGGTGTGGGCGGGAATATTTACCCGCGACTGTGCCTGTGAGAGCGTGCTACGTGTATTCTTGGGGTGGGCGGGAAGATTCACACGTTCGCCTACGACGTGCCGAAAAATAAATTGTCCAATCCTGAGACACGTACGCCAGCATGAAGCAGGCGTACGTCGACCCGTGCAGCATAAAAGTGCGCGCAAACAACAAACAAGCTCATACGCCAGGATGAATATACCATTCCTAGCAGCAGTGGCCGTGGGTTACCAAAGGAGGAGGAGGAGGATAGGGAGGGCCCGAATTTTCCCTCCCAGAACCAGCCTTTTTGGGATGCCGATTGACCAGGTGTATGGGAGGTACAGGTTTCCCCCACACATAATACTGGACCTGGTTAGTGAGTGGGAGGATGACCTCACATCACCCACCCTGTGCTCCCAAGCACCCAGCCCCCTGGAGAAGGTCCTCAATGTACTGCACTTCTTGGCCACAGGATCATTTCAGCGGACAAGTGCCATAGTGGGTGGGGTGTCACAGGACACGCAGTCACGCTGCCTACACCAGGTCTTGAACATCATCACTGCACGCCCATCAGTCCGTAGGCACATATACCTGCCCAGGACACCTGCAGAAAGGCAGGCTGCCACCCTCGATTGCTACGGTGTGGCACAATTCCCAAAAGTGCTAGGTGCCATTGACTGCACCCATGTGGCACTACGTCCCCCCAGGGAATCTGAGCACATCTATAGGAACCGCAAGCACTGGCATTCCATCAACGTGCAGGTAGTATGTAATGCTAAGGGAATCATCACCTCAGTATATGCCAACTATCCAGGGTCCACCCACGACAGCTTCATTTACCGAATGTCTACCCTAAACCGGGACCTAGAAGCTGGGCGGCATGGCGATACATCGCTGCTTGGTGAGTATGAATGCCACTGCACATGCATGCATGTCAGATGCAGAGTTATGTCACTACCCCACTAATGATACCCATCACCTCCTCACCAGAGGACAGTGCCTACCCTCTGAGCACCCACATGATGACGCCAATTCGGAACCCCATCACGCCTCCAGAGGTAAAATACAACACAGCCCATATTGCAACTCGGGGCATAGTGGAGCGCACATTCGGAGTGCTCAAGTCACGCTTTCGCTCCCTTGACCGTTCTGGCGGGCAGCTGTTATATGCGCCCCCAGTAGTGTGCAGGATCATAGTGGCAGCATGTGTCCTGCACAATGTTGCAACACGCCGGGGCCTGGCCGTGGACATGGTGGTGCCCCCACATCCCCAACCACATGCACGCCCGCTGCGCATGGGAGGAGAGAGGGCACAGGGTGAGGCAGCCCGTACGCAGCTGGTGGCTAATTACTTCACATAGAAATCACACCCCAGTGGAGTGCAGACAGGCCTGGCACATACCATCTGATAAGCAATGATGACTCGACCTGACAATTAAGACAAACAAAGGGACTGTCAACTGTCAGAACCATAGCAGCCTGAGATTGTTCATGTGGAAGTGTCACAATGTGTGCATCCCTACCTACACAAACACCACCAATGCAGTGTCATCAAAAGACACACTTCCATGCTGCAGAAATGAATACCCACTTACAAAATACTACATGAAAACTGTGCCATGTCACCCGCCCCCTCCCCGGCAATGCCACACAACACACCATGGCATGTCATGCAATGTGAGAGGAAAGAAATTATTCCCCACAACATGCCCCAATTGTCAGCAGCTACAGTGTCCCTAATGGAAACATGTCCACACATGAAATGCTCACAGTAATGCAGGACCTACAACCCACATTACCAAATACTTACCAAGAATACCAATCACCTACACAACCTCCAACCTACCTTAAACATGACATTACAGACTTTAAAATTAGCTAGCCTCACCACCTGATGATGACAGCCCTCCGAACACTTCCAAGTATACAGTGTCAGTGCCACGCAAGAGTGTAGGTGCACTGCTTACAACATGGACTCCAGTTCCAAAGTGGACCGCATTGTGAAGACATGAGGAATGGACCTGCAAATATGGAGGATGAGATGGATGCAGAGGCACATATCAATACACCACGCAGTGTACAATACAACAACAATATGCACTATGAATGTATACACAGTATTGACTACAGACTGCCCACACAGCTCATGGGAGTCCAATGTCACCATGTACGTCAATGTCAATTGGGCACACCCTTTGCAAGCCCATGGAAACGGGAAGCAGGAGGGGTGTGTGTGACAAAAACCCAAGCATCTGAACCAAATCCATGACAAGCCTGCATGTGCCCAGCCACAATGCAGCGTATGCCCACGGGAGCCACACAAGGCAACACACTGTCCCAAAAAAAAAAAAAAAAAAAACAAATCAAAAATGGCCATTAATGGGCCCGGGGTGGGTTGGGGAGGCCACCCAGGAGGTCCGAGGACAGGGTGCACACCAAAACCCACCTGTGTGGATCTTGCGAGAAAAAAAACACCTCCATGGGCTCATGGCCTACACGGCTACCCTATTGTGGGAGTATCACTGCTGTCGCTATCCTCACCCTCTGCAGCTGCATCCGGAGGTGGTTGCACTATGGGAGGCAGCCCACGCAAAGCCCTACTCTGTTCCTCCATGGCTGCAAGCATGCGGGTGTGGTATGGTCTCGTTCTGGAGGATTAGTGTGCGGAGGTCCCCATGCAACAACTCACGGGATGGCCGGACCTCTGACCTAGTTGCCTGCATCTCAGCTGAGAGCGTACGGGTGAGACGCTCCAGCTGCTGTTCTGTCCTTCGGTTTGTTGAAGCCTCAAGCTCAACAAGAGTCATCCTGAGGTGAAGGAGTTCCAGCCTCAGGGCTTCCCTGTGGCCCTGGGACTCTATGGAGATGGCTTCCTGCAGAGTCGCCAGTGCCGCCCGCCTGTCCCTGTCGGACGCCAACATGTCCTCCCTGTGTGACTGGCAGATGGAGTCGGTTGCCTGCTGTAGTCGCTCCATCAGCCTTTCGGGGGGGACAATGGAAGTGGCCACCCTATCCATGGCCTGAGCCATCGTCTCTGATGATGCTGCCTGTTGGGTTGCCATACCGTAAATGGATTGCTCCCATGCGGTATTGCCAGGTGGCGTACGGCCACCACGTCGGCGGGCACCACACCTGTCTGGGGCAAGGCGAACTGCGCCTTGCTGTGCTGACACTTCCTGAGGCTGCAGGACTGCATTCCCCCTCTGATCTGCTGGCCCAGGAACAGGATCAGATGTCGCGGAGTGTGACCCTGCATCCGTAACCACCAAAGGCGTACCTGCCAACACTGACATCCCCATTGAGGGTTCTAACCCTGGTGCCGGTGGGTCGGACAGAACAGAATCCCTCCCAGGAACACTCACCTGCGACGGCACGTAGGTCTCATCATCCGAATCAACACCTGAGTATAGCTCGGGGGAGGTGCAGCCAGAGACACCCCTTGAGAGCACGACCTGCAGCAGTTGTGGGTTCTCACCCACCACCACACCACGTCCCTCACTGGTGGTCGGTCGGCCCTCAGACCCCTCCTGGGTCGGCACCATCTCCACAACCCCAGCAGTATCAAGTGCGTCTTCCCCTGCAAAGACATGAAAGAAAACAAATGGAAACAGGCATTAGCACTATGGCACACAATTAGGGCTGAGAGGCTACAGAAACAGTACTTGATTGACACATGTCCCACATGACTAAAACACTCCCATGCATGCACCGTCACTGCGTGTGATGGGGAGGCAGATGGCACACATTGATGACACCAAGATGGAAGATGAACACATTTGCTGCATGCTGCCTAGCAGTGGCATCACACATTGGCCAGTGATTGGCAGGTCAAATACACATGCCATCACACAGATGGCATGTACCCTAGCCATGAAGTGAAGAGGGAGAGTAGGTCACCAATTGTTCCTTCAGTCCAGTTTGTTCATATAATTGATTATTTTCATTGTAATGGTTCAAATGTTTAACCTGCAGCTGCCAGTCAAAAATGGTCCTATAGCACAGGGACATGTCCAAACTAATCATGTCCACGAAACTGAGCCCGTCCACTGTACCATAGCCATGTCAGACATGTGACAATAAGACTGAGAAATCCCGAGTAAAAGTGGTGGTATGCAAACAATCTGCCTGAATAAACAGAGGTAAATAAGCAACAGTGTTGTGGCAAGATGACACTCCAAGGGAAACTGGCGTGGTGTTGGGCTGGATGTCTAATGTTGGCCGAAGGGATGCTGCTATACCCAAATGCTGTTGCCAAGAATGTATAGGAAGAGGCACATGGGTGAGCCGAACCACTCAGGCACCCTCCCCTGGCACCCAAACAGAAGCCCTCCCACACACACCATGCACATGGATGACACACACATGCATGTGCACTCACCGGACAATGCCTCGTAATCTCCCACGCCTTGGATCTGTTCCTCCGTGACGTAGGTCCCAGCAACCTGCTCATGTGGAGTGAGTTCTATGTCGTCTGCTGGAGACCCACCTCCAGTCACTAGAGTTGCGGCATGACTTGAGGCCAGCTTATTCTTTGCCCTGCGCTTCAGGCCATTCCAGCGCTTGTAGTCTTCATTAGCTGTGCGCCTCACGATTCCAAGGGCACTTATGATGTCCGCAATGGTCTGCCAGTGTGCCTGACGTTGTGCAGGTGTGGTCTTGGATCCTGCAACAATCACCATTTCGCGGTCATGTGCGGACACATACTCTACAAGTGCATTCAGTTCGGCCTCATTGAAGCTGGGCTTCCATGACGGGCCGGACTGTGTAGCCGTGTCTGGGGCATCAGCCTCTACTGGACGAGCACTCTTCCTCTTCCGCTTGGAAGGTGGTGGGGATCCGGAGTGTCCTGCGCCGCTCTGGACACTAGGGGCAGGAGCGTGGGATTGCACACTCAGCATGGGAGTTGGTGCAGGCATTATCTCAAGTGTGATGGTGTCAGGGGGAATGTCAGCATGATGGACTTGGACCGACACTGTCCTGGATGGGTGTGTGAGAGGTGGGGTGGATGGAGCCATAGCTGCCCCTGCAGCCTCCCCAGCCTGCCCACGCGGGGCAGCAGATGACCTAGCTGCTCCTGATCCACGTGGCCTGATGACACCAACGTTCACCGGCGCACGTGGCCTAGACCTGCTGACCTGGAAGTCAGCCATGGAGTCACCCTGTGCCAGGTCTGGTTCCACAGTGGGCTGGTCCAACAAGGGCTGAGCATGGATGGTGTCAGCCACGGTAACCTCAACCGGGGGGGGGGGCATGGGTGTCCCTGACTGCTCCTCCACACATGGGGGGCTAGGGGCACCCTGCAAGTCACGACCACGTCCCCTACCGGATCCACCACGGCCACCACTTGGGGCTCGGCCACCTTTGCCACCCTTACGGCTTGTTCTCCTCCCAGCCATGGCACTGATGTTATTGTGCGTATGGGAGTCGATGTGAACTATTGTCCTGGGCAATTGGGGGTCAAAGGGGTTGGGTACCAGATGGTAATCGTACCCTAGTGCTCTAGTAAGGCTGTATGTCACCCCTGGGGAAAGATGACGGGTCATGCAACGCACAGGCACCCCAAAAAAGCGAAGTAAGGTGCGCGCAACCCCTCCTAGACCACGTGCGTGGAAAAATAAACCTGCACTACGCTGTGGCACCTAGGAACACAAGAACGAACGTATGCGTGTCACACGCAGCCTAGAATGACCTTTGAAGGGGTACGCGACACACGGGGCAAGCACAGATGTTAAATACGTGCGCGACTCACCATCCGCCAGGAACAAAAGCGTGAAAAATATGCGCGTGTGCGCGTTGGCAACACCCCCGCCAAAAGAAGAATCATACGCTGTCTGAGGAGACAGGACAACAGTAGTAGGGAACGCTGTTTGAGGAAACAGGCCCAGGAAAAAGAGGAAAAGAGAAAAAGCTGTCAGAGGTAACAGGGAGTACGAACTGGAAACGCCGTGAAGTAAATCGCGGTGTGAACCAACAAGAAGTACAGATTTCACCCACTCGCTCTCCACGAAAAGCACGTACAAGGAAATGGCGTTGTACACGTACCTTTTATACACACGTCACAGACGCGCATACGCAATGAGGCCATTTCCACCAACTACGCACTTTGACACTCGGACGTGTATCTCTTCATTTTTACACGCGCCATTCTCTACGGCCATGCGCGTGACGTCACAGCTGCGCATGGTGGCCTTTGGGCCAATGAAATCGCATATGCGAGCACACGTGGTAAAACTGCACGTCCGAGTGTCATCGCGTGTAATTGGAGGGAAGTGAGCGTACACGCGATTGGCCTGGGTACGTGTATTTCTGGGGTGCGCAGGAAGTTCCACACGCGATTGGTGGAAATCCACGTGTGCTCTGTCATCACGTGTAATGAGGGAAACACCCGCGTGCCTCACGTCACAGACGCGCTCACACGCTAAGGGCCTTTGGTCCAATGAAATCGCATATGCGTGCTGACGTGCATACACGCTAAGGGCCTTTCCTCGATTTACACGCAGACGTGCAAGAATTTCACGTGCCAAATCACTCCGTATCAAGCTGGCCACGCGTAAGCACACGGAAGACCACGCTCCTGCCCAAAAGGCCGAATTACTGCCCCCTAGAGCCCCGAGCAGCCTCCCACGAGCCATCTGCTGCTGCCTGCCTGCCTGCCTGCTGCCACCGTGCCCTGCCATTTGGTGCCTGCACATCAGCCATCTGAAGGGGTCCATTTGCTGTGTCCACCCCTGCTGGAACAGAAGACTCCCGACTGGGATACCATCGCTCCACAGCCCAGCCCCAGGACCCACTCCTGCCTCTGGGGTTGCCATGTCGGGCACTGCAACATCTGGCACCACTGGCAACCCCCGGCCAGAGAGGCAGAGGGGCACCAGCTTCACTGCCACCGAAGTTGGTGTCCTGGTGGAGCAAGTCCTGGGGCAGTATGATGCCCTCTTCGGAGGAAAGCGCGCCAACAAGCAAGGACGGAGTCGGATCTGGACGGACATCGTGACTGCCATCAACGCGGAGGGGGTGGCAGTCCGCGACTACCAACATGTCAAGAAGCGCTGGGATGACTGCAGGTCCAGGACCCTCTTGAAGGCCCGGCGCCTCGTGGAGGGGGGGCGGGGCCGCATGAGTACCATCCAGATGAGGGTCCTGGAACGCGTAGGCCCAGCGCTCCACGCCCAGATCCTTGAGAGGCAGACCCGTCTGGAGTTGAGCGGTAAGTGGCCAAGCATTGCTGTGTGAGACAGGGCATGTCGCAGTGTGCTGGTTGTCTGATACTTGCCTGTATGTGTGACATAGGCCATGTATGCATGTGTGTGTGCAGGGACGTCATGCATGTGAGACCAGTAATGTGTGAACCACACGGTTGGTGCATGTGTTCAAATGCAACATGGGTTGCCCTATGCAGAATGGCCACAAGAAAGCATGCCAGTCTCTGTTCCTGGACATGGGTGAGGGATGGGTGCTGATGCCATGTACATGTATGCTGTCCATGTCTGTGTGTCTGACCTGAAGTGTCTGTGACTTGTGAATGCCAGGGATGCATGACACATGTCTGTCACAATGTTCAGGTTCACTGATGCAGCCTAGTCATCCTTGTATCCACTGTGTCTGTGGTGTACGAGGCCAGATGGATGAAACTAGGGTGAAGTGTGTGCATGTGATAGGCATGGCACATGATGCATGTGAGTTCCAAAACAACAGTGTATGTTTCAAGAATCACTTGGACATGTATGCTAATGTCCATAGCATGTGCCATGCCTGTTACCGCATGTGTTTTACCTGCACTGAGCCATGTGTTGTGGAGGGACATGATGGAAGTGATCTTTGACAGTGCCACTCATCTGCTATTTCTTCCTGTCTAGGGGACCATTGTACAGTACCCTGATGCTTGTGTTCTATGTCTCCTTCTACACAGAGCCACATGAAGAAGAGGGCGGAGACAGCTCTGTGGAGCAAAGCGGCGGGGATGCCCCCACGGCTGCAGCAGAAGGGGTGGGTGAGCCCCCACAGGGGCTTGCAACGGCAGAAGACGGGGTGGAGCCATCTAGGTTGGTGGTTTCCACAGAGGAGGAGGACGCTGCTACTGAGGCGCACATGGGGCCTGGTGGGGGCATCCCTGCTGGTGCAAGTGTTGCAGTCCAGGGGCAGGGGCAGGAGGCAGCACAGGTCGCCGTGGAGGGGCCTGTGCATGTCACTGGCCCTGACACTGTGACTGCACCACCATGCACCAGCAGGTATGCCCCATCCCAGGCCCGTCCGCAGGTAGGGGGGATGTCCATGTCATCTGACTCCCCTCCACCTGCGTACGAGGGGACCCCTGGCCGTATGGAGAAGGTCCTGATTGGTGTCGCGTTGCGCACAGGTGCAATTCGTGATGAGGTGCGTGCTTCCCGGGAGGAGCATGCACGTCATCACGGAGAGCACCGTGCCGACGTGGTCCAGTTGGGAACGGCCATGGTCGGGGGTTTCCTACATGTGTCGGCCAATCTGGCGACCCTCTCCTCCTCTGTGGAGACTATGCACCAGTCGTTCTCCATGCCGTCTTCCGGCCCAGATGCCACCAGGGCCCCCTGTGGATCTGCCCTGACCAATGCAGCCGGCTCGGTGGGGATCCCATCCCTGCCACAGTCGGGAGTCGGAGGTCCAGCAGGGGTGGACACACCAGCAACTGGACCCCAACAGATGGAGGATGTGACGGCATCATCGGGCAGGGCACGTGCACGACGGCGTCGGTGAATACCATCAGCCTGGATGCCGTCGTGCTGGCACAGGCAGTTGCGTCGGAGGCAGCGCCAGGCTCGACGTGGGAGGCATCATGGCTCGGGGCCATCAACATCAGGGGTGCAGGCATCGGCCGGAGGGCAGGAGAACCCTGGAATGGGAGTGGCTTCCGTGTGGGAGCGGTTGGACCAGCAGATAGGTGCGGAGCGGCAGCGGGCAGAGGAGGAACGGCTCACAATGGTCAGGGCGGAGAACTCCATGCGGAGGGCGCTGAGGTGGGCTGAGTGCCTCGAGGGTCTTTGCAGGGAGTTGGAGCCAGACACTGCTTTATCCCTGCGAGACCTCGGGGCCAGGGAACATGCCCGCCTCCAAGCCATTGAACAGGAGTTCGATGATGCCCTGGCACATGACAACATCCAGTGAGCCGTTGGACTAGCCCGCTGCCCATGTAAATAGTTATGTAGTTAGTGTTAGGTTTCCTTTGTTTTTGCATTTTCTTTGGACCTTTTGGACAATGGGCCACATTTTTGTATATAGTTATTTTGTATTAGGTAGTGTTGTTAGATAGGTTTCATTTATTTTGTTGGGATCATGGACCCTGGCTTGTTCACCTGTACATAGTTCACTGTTGGATTTTCTTTTCTTTTTACAATTTACCCATGGAGCAATGGCTTTCAATTATAATTTTTTAAATTTTTTTTATTATTTATTTGTTTATGGTTTTACAAAGAAAACCTTTACAAAATATAAAAAGGAATGACATTTTAGTTGTGTTTTGATAGGATCTGGCAGTTTTCCAGGACCCTGACAACAGCCGTAGTAAGCATGACTTCTTGACCAGAAATCAGTCTATCCCAAAAGGAGTCCTGTGTTAGGGTCTTTTCTCTATGGACAAATCTTCCGAGCAACTGCACTCTTGCCCTCCAAGTACCCTCGCATTCTAACAGCAAATGTCTCAATGATTGTGAGTTCGGTAGGACACAAGACCTGCAGAGCTTTTTGGCCTTATCGCTCTGGTTTCTTTTGGCCAAAATTTCTCCAGTGTGGGCCAGATTCAATCTTAATCTAAGAAAATTATTTCGAAACTTATGATCAGGGATTTTTTGAAGATATTGTGGTAGTGTGCCTGCTTTTCTCTCGACTTTCAAAAAGAGGTTCGGTGGTTTCAAAAGTCTGACTCCCTCGATCGTGCGGATCCAGTCACATATTTCAAGTTGTTTTTTGATTTTCAGAGGATTAACGAGGAGTATTTCTGTTTTTAAATTCAGCCTCAATAAAATTTCGTCCACTTTTCTCTCCAGTCCAAGAAGTTGTTTCGATTTACCCTTTTTATGATGTTCGTTTACGTCGAAAAAGAGGGTAAGAGGTCTGGCAAGGATGATGTCCCGGTAAAGCGACAAGAGCTTCCAGTCCGCACGACAACCCAAGGAGATCAGACCCAGTTTGAATCTCAGACTGGAGAGGGGGGTGCAAGCGGGTAGATGTAATACCGCTTTCCACACCCTACCCTCAATTTTGTTCCATTCGAAGTTCCAAAGCAAAGGTTTCGCTTCTAAGCCGTAGAGGAGGATTGGTACTGCTTTGCCGATATAGAATTTAACAAGTGGGGTTAGTGAAAATCCGCAGAATTTCCCATTTAAATTCTTCATCTGAGCTATGATATTAACAGTCTTTCCCAGGATGACTGGAAGCAGCTTGCTCAAAGATGGAGATGCAAGGATTTCGTAGCCCAGATAAGTGAGCTCTTCAACTCTGGGAATTTCCATGTCATCTAGAGACCACTTCCTAGACTGGAGGTTTTTCCTCGGATGTTTAAATATCAAGATTTTAGATTTTAAAGGGTTGATTAGTAGGCCATTTAGCTTGGCATACTCGTCAAGTTTGTGGAGGAGCCGTTGCAACCCCAGTGCCGAGCCATCTAATAAGACGATATCGTCTGCATAGGCCAGCCAGTGTATACTTCTTCCATTGATCCTGGGTGAGATCATAGATGCTGTGGCCAAAAAATTTCCGAGGTCTGCCAGGAAGAGATTAAAAAGCAGGGGGGCACCTAGGCACCCCTGCCGCACTCCCTTAAAGACCTGTATTTCCTCGGAGAGGTTGCCAACATCGTCCAACCTAACCCTAATGGTGGTGTTCCTATGTAATTCCATGAGCATGGCCAGTAGGGGAGCTGGCATCCCCCAATTGTGAAGCTTCTGCCAGAGGAGTGACCTGTCCACCAGGTCAAATGCTTTGGACAGGTCTACCCAGGCCCCAAAGAGTGGAGCGCCCTCCTTCTCGCTAGATCCTTCACTGAGTAGATTCAGGATAAGGCCATTTAAACTGGTGGAAAGGCCCTTCCTGAAACCCGTTTGATGCCGGGAGAGAATGTGGTTGATATCTACCCAGTGTGTAATTTCATTCAGGAGGAGCCGCATGAAAAGCTTACTGTCAATATCCAGGAGGGCGATAGGACGATAACTTGCAGGGTTAAGCCTGTCCCCCCCCTTGAAGAATGGAATGATTAATGCATTCTTCCATGATGGAGGGAAGGTCTCATTCTCTAGGATTTCCTGAAAAAGGTGATACAGAAGCTTTGCCCACAGAGAGGGCTGGTTTTTTAGAACCTGTTAAGTGAGTCCATTAGGCCCTGCAGCCTTTGACGTAGAAGCAGAGAGGATAAGCTCTTTAATATCTTGTTGGTTGAATGACAATGACCAACTAGTTGAAGGTCCAATAAAATCTCTGGAACCTGAATATTCAAAATTCTTGGACAGATGGTCGATCCAGGTTTGCTCTGAGACCAGGTTGCAGAGTGAGCTGTTACGACCTGTTTCCAGCTGATTGAGTGCTGCCCAAAAGCTTCTGCAGTTGTTTGCATTAAGTAAGTGAAGCATCTTTTCCCCGTCTTCTTGTTTTAGTTGGTGTTTGTGGTTGCGGGACCAATTTCTATAAGATTGTTTAGCTTTCTTGATTTTTTGAAAGTTTTCTTGCAGGTCTTCTCTTCCTTTTTCCTTTATGATTCGTATGGATTTACGGAGTAGTCTCTTTTGCATGTGTATTTCTTCGTCAAAATGATGAATATGCGTTTGTTTCCCGATGGCATTTATTTCATTTGGTGGACAAATTGACCACACAAATTTTCCAAAATTTTCTGGGTGGAATTCCTCGATCCACAATGAAGCAGGAACTGCTTCTAGCAGTTGGTTCAGTTTTTTCCCTCCATATTTATATTTGGACACTCTCAGTTTTCCCTTGAATGCAACTAATTCTTCCGAGCGAGGAAGATTTGATCCTCTCTGTTGGACTGGAAACCGAAGTTCCAGACTGGCATGATCACTACCACCTTCCCAGTTGAGGGTGAGGGTCGGGCAGAGCACCGAAAGGCATGGTGTCACAAAAATATAGTCTAATGTGGATTGCCGGGAACCCTGGGACCATGTATGATTTCCTGTTTCCGTGCCCCCATTTTGCTCGAGAATCCTTTCGAAATCCCAGGAGGAGAGGAACTCCCACCAGGTTTTGCCCTTTCGTGACGTGGCCAGTTTGCGATGAGCGACCTGATTATTTCTTAGGGAAGTGAGGTCTGCGTTTAAGTCTCCTGCTATGATGATGAGGGCTCTCTCGAAGTCAGTCTTCGCGACTGTTAATATGTTGTGTAAGATTTCTATGAAGTCTTGAAGGTTTATGGTGGCTTGGTTCCAGTAGATGTTGATAACCACTAGGGTTGTTATTGAGTTATGTAAGTCAAGCTCCATTTTGCAGGCCTGAATGCCTGCTGCATTATTGCATAGAGGGACAATTTGTTTAATGCTTGAATTTTTTAAGACCATTAAAAGGCCGCCCGCAGGTCTCCCTTTAGGTTTTTGTGAGGCCCCGAGATTTAGAACTGTAAAGCCCTCTATCTCTATGGGGTTAACAAGCCAAGTCTCCTGGAATAACAAGATATCAAAATTTTGTAACAGCTTGTTTTTTAAAAGTTTTTTTTTTAGAAAGCTAGAGCCTCTTGTGTTCCAGGAGATTAGTCCCAGGCCATTATGCCTAAAGATTATTTTGATCCTCACCTAACTTCACGAGAATTTGGGAAATGATCTCAGGAAGTTTTGTAATTAGATTTTCATTAAGATTGAGACTGAGGGTCGGGATCCTTGAGTGTGCTGACCCTGGACCAGCTGGTCCTCCGAAGCTTGGACTGACTTCTCTGTTTGGAGAAAGGCAGGAGTAGTTTCTGTCTCTATCTTCCTCTTCTCGCTCAAACACCAAAAGGCCTGATCTGGCCAGGTCGATTTTATTCCTGATAATTGCCTGATGGGCTCTTCTAGAGACAAGGCCGACCTCCACGAGAAATCTGTCATTCGCCACTGGAAATTTGACATATTCAATGTCATCTGACGAAAAAAGAAACAGATTGTAATTTTTTCTAATTTCTGTCAACAGTACTGATCTACAGAGTGATGTATACCTGTTAGGTCTTTCCAGTCTTAGCCAGATCCTGGGAATTGAGAAGTCAGCTATTTCCGGCTCTGTAGCCCTCGCAGGTGTGGAGAGAAGAGAGCTCTCTAATTCATCTTCCACTACTCTGGTGAATGAGCGTAGCTCTAGGCTTGCTGATTTTCCTAGACCGTTCCGACAGACCGCTTCATTAGGCGTGGGTCTAGTAAAGGTGTTGTCGAGGGTAGGCCGGGGCTGGAAGAAGGCGACCGTTGGAGTTTCAACAGCCGGGTTCGCGATGGTGTTTAGACTGGAGGGCGCCGGTCTAGTGTTGCTTGCACAGCTGATGATGTCTTTTTGGGTTTTATTTTTAAGGAAGATAGGTGCTAACTTAATGTTCGTCTGGGCCACTTTTGGGCTTTAATTTTTGGAAATTCCGCTCGCAGGGCTTATTGGCTCCGTTTGAATGGCCGTATTTGAGGTTTGTACCTTAATGTTGGTTTGAGCCTCCCCTGCTTGTGCAGAAACCTCTTTTTTCCGTTTTTCCCCTGTCCCCTTATAGTGGACCTAGAGGAACTTTGGTTTTCACTCTGAGAAGGTCCAGCTACTGAGGGTATTTCAACTTCAAGGTCGAAGGTCTTTTCCTTAAACAATGTGATTTTTTTCAAGAAGGCATTGGTTCCAGATTTTTTTGGGTTTCTGTTTTTCTGGTTTTTTGATTTTCTTGGGGTTTTATCCGACTGTAAGTGAGAGAAAGAGTCTTTTGCGGTAAAAAATTTTTTTCGCTTGTTCCTTCTTCTTTTTCGGGAGTAGCATGGGGTTGCAAGATCCAAAATCGTTTCATTGTGTGGGGGGACTTGAGTGTTTGCTACAGTAATGTATCTCGGGCTCTCCGGGATCTCTTCAATGCCTTCCCAATCAACATTTGCTAGTCTACAAAATTCTTCTAGAACTGAGTTTGAAAGTGGAGTGTCATCGAAGCAGTCTATGGGGTCCTCTTCTAACTGTAGTTGGTTCTTAGACATACTTTCTTGAATGACCAATGGGAGGTTTATTACGAGCTCTTGTGTTGTGAGGTTGTTATTGGCCTCTTCCTTCAATAGACAATAGATTTGGGTGAGGTCCAGACCTTGTTTTGCTCCCTCTGTTTGTACGTCTTTTACGGTTGGAATCAGGATTGTATTCATGATGTTATTGAGAACCGTTGTTGTTGATTCGTTCTTTGACACTTCATTCGCGAGTTCCAGTAGGACACCTGCTTGTGTTTGAACCTCTGTTTTTAGAATTTCAAAAACGGACACTAGGGAGTTCAGTACAAAGCTCAGTGCTGTCAAAGTATTCTCACTGGCTGTCAAGGGGATCCCTTGTGAGGGAGAAGTATGTCTTTCTTGTGCGTCCCGTAGTCCGTTTTCTGGTGCTTTAAGTAATGATAGTTCCGAGTGGCGGAGAGAGTCTGTAGACGAAGATGGAGGGAAGATATTGTCGCCCTCCTGATTTGTACAGGAGGACTGGCTGGAGGTAACAATTAAATCAGCTAGATCATTTGTACTCTTATTTCTTTTCCTTATGAAGTGATCATTGATTCTGCTTTGAATCTTTTTAGTTGTTAGAGTGTATTCCAGTCCTCTTTTCCAACTTTCCTGAATAAGGGGTGGGGGGACGTAGGATTTAGAAGCCGGAAGGTTATCAACATGAACGATGGCTTGGGTGACGTGAGAAGGAGTCTGGGATGTTCCTGGTGAGGAGGGGGCTGATGCGTCGGGTGCCGCAGTACCCTCTCCCTCGAGGTATGATCCTTCCTGGTCTACCATATCTTCAAGGAGGGGTGTGCTCCGGAGTCTCATTATCAACCTCCTATCTTCTTTTATGAATCAGTAGGTGGAAAGGATGTAAGCCCAACCCAGAGGTAATGTCAAGCAGGGTGCTGCGCCTAGAGTTGCGATTTCACGAAGTAATTAATGGAACAGTATAATGTAGGTGTACCTTATGCTTACCTCCACGCAACAGCCGCTTAACAGCCCAGTGCCTTTACCCCTGTCGGGCTTAACGCCGCGAGGGTGGCTGTGTCCGGCTTTTGCAGCTGGGAAGAGTCACGTGACGCTGCACGTGACCGCCAATGGGCTCTGCCCCCTCCTGGGAGCGAGCGCAAGGCTGCAAGGGTCTCCGGGACTCGAACGGGCTTGGCTGGGTTCTGGCGCTGGATTCACTTGACACAATGGTCTCGCCACTCGGGCGGCTGTGTCCGGCTTTTGCAGCTGGGAAGAGTCACGTGACGTTGCACGTGACCGCCAATAGGCTCCGCCCCCTCCTGGGAGCGAGCGCAAGGCTGCAAGGGTCTCCGGGACTCGAACAGGCTTGGCTGGGTTCTGGCGCTGGATTCACTTGACACTTGACACAATGGTCATCGGATAAAGCAGTTTTGCGCTGTCAGTCGCTCCATCAGCGCCTCTCTTCATTCGCGATGGAAACATTGGATTTTCTTTTCTGGACTGTGACTTTGGACACCATTCCTTTGGATTCTGATTTTTGGTTTTGCATTTTTTCATGGACATGCTTCTTTTTACTTTTTTTACATTCCCATTTCTGTTAGTTTATTTTTGATTCAATTCATGTTTTCTTTAATGCATATTTTTTTATCAAACTTCAATGTGTAGTATCATCTCATTGGTTTCATGCATATCATGATATGGGTTTTGAGATTCACTGACACCCATTGGGTGTATGTGAGGGACATGTGTTCGTTTCCAAACTTGCAATTGCAGTTCTATCATGTTATTGCCATTTCTGAGTGGGTGGATGCAATACTCGGGTGGGTGTTTTGCATTTGGAGGCTGACCATAGGGACCGGGGATCTAGATTGTGATGACATGTTGGCTGGGGAACATGAGTTGGACATGAGTGGGGGCCGGCTGGCAGGTGCCCCACAGTGATGTGGGGTGGGGGTGCAGGGGAACACGAGTTGGACATGAGTGGGGGCCTGCTGGCAGGTGCCCCACAGTGTTGGGGGGTGGGGGTGCAGGGGAACACGAGTTGGACATTAGTGGGGGCCTGCTGGCAGGTGCCCCACAGTGCTGGGGGGTGGGGGTGCAGGGGAACATGAGTTGGACATGAGTGGGGGCCTGCTGGCAGGTGCCCCACAGTGCTGGGGGGTGGGGGTGCAGAAGAACATGAGTTGGGCATGAGTGGGGGCCTGCTGGCAGGTGCCCCACAGTGCTGGGGGTGGGGGTGCAGGGGAACATGAGTGGGGGCCTGGTGGAGGGTGCCCCTGACTGCGGGGGGTGGGGGTGGTGGGAGACATGAGTGGGGGCCTGGTGGAGGCTGCCCCTGCACTGCTGGGGGGTGGGGGTAATAGGGGACATGAGTGGGGGCCTGGTGGAGGCTGCCCCTGGTGGCTGGGGGGTGAGGGTGGTGGGAGACATGAGTTGGACATGAGTGGGGGCCTGGTGGAGGGTGCCCCTGACTGCTGGGGGGTGGGGGTGGTGGGAGACATGAGTGGGGGCCTGGTGGAGGCTGCCCCTGGTGGCTGGGGGGTGAGGGTGGTGGGAGACATGAGTTGGACATGAGTGGGGCCTGGTGGAGGCTGCCCCTGACTGCTGGGGGGTGGGGGTGGTGGGAGACATGAGTGGGGGCCTGCTGGAGGCTGCCCCTGCACTGCTGGGGGGTGGGGGTAATACGGGACATGAGTGGGGGCCTGGTGGAGGCTGCCCCTGGTGGCTGGGGGGTGGGGGTGGTGGTAGACATGGGTGGGGGCCTGGTGGAGGCTGCCCCTGCACTGCTGGGGGGTGGGGGTGGTGTGAGACATGAGTGGGGGCCTGGTGGAGGGTGCCCCTGACTGCTGGGGGGTAGGGGGTGGTGGGAGACATGAGTGGGGGCCTGGTGGAGGCTGCCCCTGCACTGCTGGGGGGTGGGGGTGGTGGGAGACATGAGTGGGGGCCTGGTGGAGGCTGCCCCTGCACTGCTCGGGGGTGGGGGTAATAGGGGACATGAGTGGGGGCCTGGTGGAGGCTGCCCCTGGTGGCTGGGGGGTGGGGGTGGTGGTAGACATGGGTGGGGGCCTGGTGGAGGCTGCCCCTGTACTGCTGGGGTGTGGGGGTGCAGGGGGACATGAGTGGGGGCCTGGTGGAGGCTGCCCCTGCACTGCTGGGGGGTGGGGGTGGTGGGAGACATGAGTGGGGGCCTGGTGGAGGCTGCCCCTGGTGGCTGGGGGGTGGGGGCGGTGGTAGACATGAGTGGGGGCCTGGTGGAGGCTGCCCTTGCACTGCTGGGGGGTGGGGGGGTGGGAGACATGAGTGGGGGCCTGGTGGAGGCTGCCCCTGGTGGCTGGGGGGTGGGGGTAATAGGGGACATGAGTGGGGGCCTGGTGGAGGCTGCTCCTGCACTGCTGGGGGTGGGGGTGGTGGGAGACATGAGTGGGGGCCTGGTGGAGGCTGCCCCTGGTGGCTGGGGGGTGGGGGTGGTGGTAGACATGGGTGGGGGCCTGGTGGAGGCTGCCCCTGCACTGCTGGGGGGTGGGGGTGGTGGGAGACATGAGTGGGGGCCTGGTGGAGGGTGCCCCTGACTGCTGGGGGGTAGGGGGTGGTGGGAGATATGAGTGGGGGCCTGGTGGAGGCTGCCCCTGCACTGCTGGGGGGTGGGGGTGGTGGGAGACATGAGTGGGGGCCTGGTGGAGGCGGCCCCCGCACTGCTGGGGGGTGGGGGTAATAGGGGACATGAGTGGGGGCCTGGTGGAGGCTGCCCCTGGTGGCTGGGGGTGGTGGTAGACATGGGTGGGGGCCTGGTGGAGGCTGCCCCTGCACTGCAGGGGGTGGGGGTGGTGGGAGACATGAGTGGGGGCCTGGTGGAGGCTGCCCCTGCACTGCTGGGGGATGGGGTGGTGGGAGATATGAGTGGGGGCCTGGTGGAGGCTGCCCCTGCACTGCTGGGGGGTGGGGGTAATAGGGGACATGAGTGGGGGCCTGGTGGAGGGTGCCCCTGACTGCTGGGGGGTGGGGATGGTGGGAGACATGAGTGGGGGCCTGGTGGAGGCTGCCCCTGCACTGCTGGGGGGTGGGGGTAATAGGGGACATAAGTGGGGGCCTGGTGGAGGCTGCCCCTGCACTGCTGGGGGGTGGGGGTGGTGGGAGATATGAGTGGGGGCCTGGCGGAGGCTGCCCCTGCACTGCTGGGGGGTGGGGGTAATAGGGGACATGAGTGGGGGCCTGGTGGAGGGTGCCCCTGACTGCTGGGGAGTGGGGGTGCTGGGAGACATGCATTGTTGATCAGTAGTGCAAGGTGATATGTGGGTTGGCTGGGGGGCATGGTAGTCCCCCGTGGTGTGGGCTGCCTGCAGGGGCCGTGGAGGTTGTAGAGCGAACACCTGGGAGGACCCACACGGCCAATTCACGTGTAGTACTCCCCAGAACCCCTGAAATACACGTACCCTGCTGAAATCGCGTGTGGAACTTCCCGCGCACCCCTGAAATACACGTACCCTGCTGAAATTGCGTGTGGAACTTCCAGCGCACCCCTGAAATACACGTACCCTGCTGAAATCGCGTGTGGAACTTCCCGCGCACCCCTGAAATACACGTACCCTGCTCGCACGGGGCCAATTGCGTGTGGAACTTCCCGCGCACCCCTGAAATACACGTACCCTGCTCGCACGGGGCCAATCGCGTGTGGAACTTCCCGCGCACCCCTGAAATACACGTACCCTGCTGAAATCGCGTGTGGAACTTCCCGTGCACCCCTGGAATACACGTACCCTGCTCGCACGGGGCCAATCGCGTGTGGAACTTCCCGCGCACCCCTGACATACACGTACCCTGATGGAATCGCGTGTGGAACTTCCCGCGCACCCCTGAAATACACGTACCCTGCTGAAATCGCGTGTGGAACTTCCCGCGCACCCCTGAAATACACGTACCCTGCTCGCACGGGGCCAATCACGTGTGGAACTTCCCGCACACCCCTGCAATACACGTACCCTGCTGAAATCGCATGTGGATCTTCCCGCGCACCCCTGGAATACACGTACCCTGCTCGCACGCGGCCAATCGCGTGTGGAACTTCCCGCGCACCCCAGTAATACACGTACCCTGCTGGAATCGCGTGTGATACTTCCCGCGCACCCCTGAAATACACATACCCTGCTGAAATCGCGTGTGGAACTTCACGCGCACCCCTGTAATACACGTACCCTGCTGGAATCGCGTGTGATACTTCCCGCGCACCCCTGAAATACACATACCCTGCTGAAATCGCGTGTGGAACTTCACGCGCACCCCTGTAATACACGTACCCTGCTGGAATCGCGTGTGATACTTCCCGCGCACCCCTGAAATACACGTACCCTGCTGGAATCGCGTGTGATACTTCCTGCGCACCCCTGAAATACACGTACCCTGCTGATTTTGCGTGTGATACTTCCCGCGCACCCCTGATGGCACACGTACACAGGACAATCGCATGTGGAACTTCCCGCGAACCACTGAAATACACGTTCCCCGCTTGCCGTTTGCTGTTTGCCAGCCCTGTGAACTGGTCCAGGGTTAGCGCAGCCCTTTGCGATTATTTGGGGATTTTCAAGGCTTTTCCTTGCGCGAGGGCGTTCTTGGGGGCGTAACTGGCGCTGCTGCAGGGTCGCTGCGCCACGCTGCTCCACGGCTGTTTTTGGATGTGAAAATCCATGAATACGCTGTGCGCAGAAATCGATTTTAGCGCACGCGGCTGGCGCAGACATTCGCACCGGCACGCTGTGCGCCAGTCGCGTGCGCCACTTTTGTGCGAATTTCTATGAATTACCCTGTAGGTGTTTAGATTAGGCATTTATCTCACGCATTTTTAGTTTAATAAACACCCTTGAACTGTAATCACTTGCGTCTGTTTTACTTTGATACCGTGCCTTCCTTACATGACCCAAGAACCCCAAAAAAAACACAAAAACATTATTTGTTACACAATTTACAATCTTAAACATTTATTCTTATACAAACATTATTTGAACTCCAGATCTCCATTCACACCCCTCTTTGCACTGAAACAAACGTTGAATTCTTAGGGCATACTTAACTTCTATGCCTGCTCATGTGCACGTGGAGGGCTGCTATTATCCCTTTGAGGGTCTTTCAGGTGGATCCAACTCTTATTACCTTCCATCTTACTGGCAGTAATAGACCACTGTATGTTGCCCATGGAAACGTTGCTTATTCCAGTGACGCACAAAGGTGAGAATGTAGACTCTGTCCCCAGGGAGAAGTTGTATTTTGTGCTGATTGTCTGTAGTCTCCCCACATTCTCATGTTGTTTGTTGGTGAGAAGACACAACCTGTGTTGACATAATCTTAACACTTTGTGTTAATGCTGTAAAATATTCCCTAAACTACTCTCCTAACACCGCTACTGTCTTGTGTGCATCTGATGTCATACGTTTAGTTGAGAGAGGTGTATGTATCCTATGCCCTGTCACAATTTTGCGAGGGCTTAAATGGTGGTCCTTCCCTGGCTGATTTTGTATGTAAAATACGTCTCTCACCAGAAATCTTGCCACCAATTTCGCATCAGGGTGTACGTGGGGACCAATTTCAAGCCACCAGAAGAATGGACAAGCCACCCCAATAAGATATCTGCAATTACTGCATCTCTTTATCATGTCCACAAAATCCATGTGGAGCTTGACAAGACCACCTCACTGACCTCATGGTATTTCCGGAATTGAACTCCTTGCATACTACACAATTCCCTACAAATCTAATTACCTGTTCTTGTAAGCTAGCGCTAAACCAATCCTCCTGGAGCTCTGCTGTGATTTGTCATGGAGAAGTATGTGATGGGTAATGTAGTTTCTTTAGGGCCAAATGAAGCAGCTCTACATGCATTACTACCTTCACCGTCACTTCCTGTCTCCAAAGCAAGTCTGTGGGTAAGAGAACACATCCTCTATTTTTCCACAGCTCCTGTTCTTCTCTAGGGGCTTTTCGTTGTATTTCTATTATCTGGGGCACCGGAACTGCAGTGTACAGGGCTGGTACTGGAATTCTGGGTAAGGAAAATATGCCACTTCCTTCTCCATCTTGTCTGTGGCATCATTTCTGAGAGATGAGAGACGAAAAACAAGGGTGACGCTGCCAAGGAGCTTGATGGACGAATAAACTCTAGTTGGAGTGCTTTATCAGTATATTATTTTCTGTCACAAGCTGTCACAATTTCAAAGCAACAGTTAATGCCAAGTACCCACCAAAGTAATCTCCTACCATCCAGAGTAATGGGTATGTAGAATACTCAGCAAGGTACTTGCGTAGTAAGCCTGGGCTCCAATGAGCCCAGGTCTCCTCTATCAGAGAAGACCTTCCCAATGATACACCTCACTAGTTGTATAGACAGAACAAACTAGAGTAGTAGATCATTTGAAAGGGAGAGGGTCAATGCCCACAGGAACACCATCTGAGGGTCACTGCCCACAGGAACACCAGGCTATGAACAATTAAGGAGGTACAGATGAGTAGAGTCCTAGGAGAGGGTATCATAATCCACGTGAAGAGAAGTACACTGACCTTGCTGTGGTTGTATCCAAAGGTTGTCAAGCGCGTTTGAAACGTGGTGTGAGGGGTCTTCCCTGATAAAAAAAAGTGAATGTTAGGAGAGATTTAGCCAATAAACTTCCCTTACCCTTCCCCCCAACCCTACTTCCTAAGTAACAAGGAATGATTGGGATCTTACCAAGACAACAGCTGCAGTCCAACGAGGAGTCCAGGATAAGGAGAAGGTAAGGTGAAAATGAAAGGGAAGGAAGCTTAGTGAGGAATTACCACCGAATGGCATGAGGGACGCACTAGAGCTGGGATGGTGCACACTGGTGATTTCTGCACAGCGTCCAAAGTCAAGTGCACGTCACACTGTTCAAAGGTAGAAAGGGTAATCCATAAAAGATAGTGGCTGATGTGAAAAGAGGAGGTGGTTGTCTAATATTGGAATGACCCCAAAGTGTGTAAGTATTTGCAATGGAAGGGAGCAGGATGGCTTCCTGATAATAGAACTGCTACACACTGAAGAAGGGAGCCTACAAATGAAAGGGAGGAGAGAGGTTAAATGAAGGGAAACACACAGAGCAATCCAGAGCAGGCTGTGTCGTTACCGTGTGGTCAGAATTCAGCAAAGCAGAATGCAGGCAGAATCCGGGGACAGTCCGAGGTCGATAGGAGGTGAGCTGTAACAAGACCTGAGGGCGTAGGCAGAAAGCAATCCAGGTGGCGGGCCGAGTCGGTAACAGTAATCAATAACAAAGTAGCAAGAACATTAGCAAGAACTGTAACAAAAACCACGAAGGAACAGAATTAACTCTAATTCGGAGCACCCGATCGCGGGACGCACAGTGCTTTATGGTTGACAGTGAAGCAAAGCTGGTAATGCGATGCCGCGTTCCATGATACAGGACAGCAAGAGGCAGTGGAACGCGATGTTGTAAGAAAGCGTCTCATGGGTGCCGCCCGCTGCCATGCAACATCCCAAACAGCTTCCACCTTGCATAGAAGGGGCTAGCAGTGGCCCGATAGAATAATGAATGGCGAAATCACCACACTGAACCTGGGGAGCCAGGTCTGGAAGGAGCGGAGGGATCATGAGATATGACACCTGAGGCCATTAGCTGGAGATTGGGCTGATCCAAGATGGCTGCAGGAAGTGAGTTCACTGATCCAAGAATATGTGTGATGGCAATTCATATAACTGTGAAGCTGTATAAAAGAACATATTAACATCCCTGGACATAGGATGGCTACACTGTCTAATATGATGTTGTAGTTGGAAAGTTATGGCCGCACATTGCCCTTTATGACTGGACCCGGCATATTAAGGTAGCACCCAGGAATGTAAGACTGTACTTAACATATGGGGATTGTACAGGTATATGAAGCTACACTTACGTATATGTGGCTCGTATGGGACATATTGGGATCTGGACATACTGGAATTTGACATAGGAGGGTGTACCTGGATATGTGATGGTGACAGTTGAGCATGAGGCTGTCCCTGGTATGGAAGGGCTATACCTGGAATACATTGTCAGTACCTCATCATAAGTGCATGTAGCTATAACATGACTGTGTACCGTTGTCATACGGATGCATAACTGGGTATAGGAGACCTTTGGGTCTATACAGCTGCTCCTTGCATATGATGTCATTATTAGGGCATGCAGTGCTATACCTGGCCACCTGAGGCTGTGTATGGGCCTATAGTATTGTGGCCATAGCTGGCCATATGAAGCTGCCGTTGGCCTATACTGGCTGTGTCTGAGAAGTTTTAGGTGATCATATCAGTCTGCAGGTTGGTCTACGAACGCTGCAGCTGGGCATAGGTCTTGTCTCCAGATGGAGGCACTTGTGGATATGTGGCTCTAGAATGCAATGTATGTATGTGAGAATATGAGATGACACGTGGCAAATTATGCCTATGCTTGGGCATACAAAACTGCACCTATTTATACAAAGCACTCAGCCTATTAATCATGTTTTCCAGAGAGCTAGGTCGGGCGTAGTTCGGACCTCGCTTTGGGCTTGTCTAAGACCTCGTGCCATACTGAATACCTCACCACACCGTCCCCCAGTGCACCAATCAATGAGGCAAAATCCATCTCAAGCTGCACTCATTTGCGTATTTCTCTGCCAATCCATCAACTGAGGCCCAGCCTTTGCCTTCGAGGCCATGGCGATCTCCCTTTTAACCAGCAGGAGCCCCAATGCCCTCACTCTGGTAATGGCCTTACCCCTCATTCTCTTCCGAGAAGGCCCCAGCCCTAGCATACAGTGCTGCACCGTTTGTTGCATCCGGGCATCTACCAGGTCAGACAGCCCTTCACAGACCCCTTCCCATAGCCCCCTCGCCTGGTCACACTCTCACCACATGTGCAGAAATGTCCCTGTCGCTCTCTGACATCTCCATAATTTGTGTCCGCAACCGGGGCCATTTTGACCATCCAAACAGGTGTGACATAGCCCCGCTGCACGATCTTATACTGTATCTTTTGAAAGCGCACATTCCTAGACACCTGTTTGGCATGTAAGAGGACCCTCTTCCTCTCACCATCCGAGAACTGCTCCCCCAAGTCCCTTTGTCATTTATCCCTCAGGTTTGTAGCCTTAAATTCCAGTTCAGCCCTGTCCACTGCATATAGTTCCAACACATTTCTACCCGCCCCAGCCAACTGTATCAGTGCCCCATTCACCCTCTGAGTGCGTGGTCTGTCCGGGAACCCCCATGCCGCTCTAACCCAGGTCATTGGGGACGCAAATTTCAAAAATGTCAGCCTAACCGTTGGGTGTGCTTCCCTAAATTCAAAATACCTAATGGCTTTGTTCTCCCTATAAATATCCCCAACTAGGCCACCTTGCCCCAATCGCCCAATAGTTCATCCCCTCTCTCCCCTAAACACTTGTCACAGTTTGCTACAGGTCAGGGACATTTCAGCCAAAAAGGGGAAGGGCTGTCCAGAAGCCCTAGTGGCTTTCCACCACGTCCTGATAATGGGGCTAACCAGTGACAACACCTATCCGAGTTCCCTCTCCCGACCTCCTCGCAATTCCATCACCTTTACAGTAGCAGCTTCAGCCATAATCGAGTCCGTGAGCCGATCTGCATGAGGGAGGGCAAACCAGTCGAATCTATGTCATTACTGCAACCTCCATTACTGCGACCTTGAAAAATGCCAATTTATTTTTATTTTGAACCCTTTTACACCACATATATATGGACATAGTTCTATGAAGGGCCAGGACGTAGGCTGCAGGCACTACCATAGGCTTCACCTGGAACACATACAAAAGGTTTGGTAACATTATCATCTAAATAAGCGTAACACACCCCACCAGAGAGATAGAAATTGCACCCAAGGGTCTGCTAGTTTATCAAAGACGGCCACCACTCGGTCAACGTTCTGCTGATACACCCAGTCCCAGTCCACACTAATCCTTATACCCAGATACAAAAATCCACCCTCAGGAATCTCCATTACATATTGCACCAGCTTACCACCCACCGCTGTCGGTAACATATAGATAGCAGACCTGGAGTTGTTAATAACCAGTCCAGTGAGTTTCCCGAAGTCCCCTATATACCCACCAGGTCCTGTTTATATAAAAGGACACAGAGATAAAATGTCTCTCCCTCCACATCCGTAGTCTTACCGCTTCATGCCTCTTCCGAACAACCCTCGCCAATGGTTCCATAACCAGTGCAAAGATTAAGGGAGACAGTGGACACCCCTGCCGTGTATTGCACCTCACTGGCCAGGCACTAGACACCACCCCATTTACCTGCACTCTTAACATTGAGACCTCATATAGGAGCCTGACCCACTCTGTGAATTGGTCTCCCATCTCCATCCTTCTTAACACCATCCACTGAAAGTCCCAATTAACTGAATCAAAGGCTTTATACAAATCTAGGTTCACCACAGCTACCTCCTCTGGCAAATTGTTGTATTTATCCAGGATCAATAACAGTAGTCGCAAGTTATGCACAGTGGGCCTCCCTGGAATGAATCCGGTCTGGTACGGATGTATGAAACGTTGCATGACTTAACAGACGGCATAATCTTAATTGTCCACTTTTATCATAAACAATGGGCGATATGAGGTGCTCTCTCTCTCCTTCCCTCTTTAGGCAGTAGTATCACTAGAGTTTCATGCATCGAAAGTGGGAATTTACCCAATGCCTTAACCTCTCTGAACACTTACAATAGCTTGTGTACAAACAACTCCCTATATGCCTTGTATACCTCTACTGTGATCCCATCTATACTCAGGGTTTTGCTTATGCATAGACCATTAACCACCCGCTCCACCTCGTGAACATCCACATCTCTCCCCAACTATTCCCTGTGTTCTTCTGAGACCCGGTTAAGAGCCACCTCATCCAACCACTGCGTTGAAACTATGCATGAAACCCCTCATTCTCTGCATATATGGAGCCATACAATTCTTTAAATACTTTGCATATACCTCCCCTCTCCGTGACCAATGTCCCCTGTCCATCTCTCACCCCTTCACATCCATGTGGTCCACCCTCCTTCTTGACTAACCAGGCCAACAGTCTACTGGCTTGATCTCCTTCGCAGTGCTGCTTAGCCATGCATTCAGCACAGGTGTATGCATCCAGCCGTTCCCTTGACCCATGGATATCACTCTGAGCCTCAGCTAACACATGAGCTTGTATCTTCCCATTTGCCAAATCCTGCTCCAATTCAGCTACCTTCACTTCAAGCCCCTCCGCTTCCTCCGTTAGGACCCTTATTCTCCCGACCCTTGCCGAGATGCGGACCACCCTGATGAACACCTGCACGCCGCCGACCCCCAATTATCCTCCAAGCACTGTCAGATCTGATCTCCCAGTGCTGTCCAAAAGGCAGCATCCTGTAGCATTCGATTATCGAATTTCCATTTGGAGATGGGTGGTCTACTGTTTCTCTTAACTAGCCCCAGTATTAACAGTGCAGGGTCTGAAAAGGTTCTGTCCAAAAACTCAGCAGAGGAGATCAGAGCCACCCCTCTCCCCCAATTAAGGCCTAATCAATGCCTGAAGAGAAACCATGCACTGCCGAGACGTAGGAAGAGGTGCGTGCCTCACCATGCAGCACATAAACCCAATTCACCCACAACCCGCGCTTTAGTAGCTGGGCCCCTTGGTCGGGCAGCCGCACTCTCAACATCCTTTGTACAATTCATCACACAGTTAAAGACCTGAGCCAGAGAGTCCAAGCCAATCTGTGTCCTACTATGAGATCCTGCATTTGCTGAAAGAATTCAGCCTGAGCCATATTAGGGGTGTATGTTCTTAGGAGGAATATAGGGTGACCCATAGCTTCCCCTTCAATCACCACGTATCTCTCTTCATTATCTACCAGGGTGTGAGTGACCCTCAGCTTCAATATGTCCCTAATACACGTTAATACCCCGCTGGAGTAGGATGAAAAGGTAGTACCCACAACCTTGCAGCACTGCTACATCCACCTTATGTCTGATGAGATACGAATGAACCTTGCCCCTCCTTACTACATTGTTAAGCCCTCTTACATTCCCGGTGAGTACATTCAACACAGCCATGAGTGAACCTCAGAGTTCACATCTCCCCCCTTCCTTCACGACATCTAGACCAGTACTCAAGTATATATGTAAGATGAACCAGCACCACACACGACCCAGCCCTCTCTACCCTCCCTCAAGCCTACCCAACCACACCACACACATCTTGCCCAACATTGGGCACAACCCATTGCCTTGCCCCAAAAAACCACCCGTTCCCCTCCCTGCGAGGAAAAACAAAGGCTCCACCCCTATTTCCCAGCTTGGCAAGCCAACAGCAAAAAGCAAGGTCGAGATCTGGAGGTGGTTCCCTCTAGCAAAATCCATGAGAACGAACGCTAAACCAACCTGTGCTCTTCGCCTCCAAGTAGCAGTAAGCCCCAACAGAACCTTTCTGTCGCCCCACCTTGTCCAGCCAGAGTAGCGCAGCGTCACCTGAGTGAGATTTATTTTACTTAGAACGCCCTCCCAGAACTGATCCCAAAACTCTCCTTCCTTTGTTTTTGCTTTTAATACCCCTGTTACCATTAAAAAGAATGGGGGAAAAAGCAGCCAGGACTACCCAATTGCAGTCCTGCTCCAGTAGTGCCATAGTTAGTGTCGGTCAGCCCATATGAAACCCAGTGCTCAATCATTGTCCTCCTCCCCCTCAACAATCTGGCTGTTGCTGTTAATGGCATTGGCCATGCCGTCGTAAGCAGAATCAGGAGGCCGAGACTCTCCCCACATAGCCAGCGTGCCATCCTCGCCTACATACACCCGTCCCACTCTCACTACTGCAGCTGGACCACATGGTTGTCAAGGATTGTCCCCTCTTACCAACCTGTCACCTCATCCACTCCCTTGTTTTGAGGTTGTAGCTCCTGGCAGCCTTGCATCAAACCAGTCCCACACATCACTGAGTGATGGAACAATAGGGAGCGGCCTTCAGCAAGCACCTTCAATTTTCTGGAAAAAACATGATGTATTTGTATCCAGGCTCCCTTAGCCTCCTTCCCACTGCGTTGTATGACCTTTGCTGTTTTTGCACCTACTGTGTGAAGTTGGGGAAAACCAGGATCCTCATACTTCCCACTTTCTAGACTATATTCCTCCTTTCATCTTGAAGGTTTTCATCCAATTTACGAAAAGTTAGCCATTTTGTCACAATGGCCGGAGGCAGTGCGCCCTCTGGTAGCTTTCTCCCCAGGACCCTATGCACCCTCTCGATAGAGAACCACATCGAAGGTCCCCTGATTTTCAAGGTCTCAACGAAGAGCTGTTCCAGGTAAAATTCCATACTAGAGCCTTCCTCCCCTTCTTTGATGCTAGTATGCGGACGTTACTCCGCTGAGATCAGACCTCCACATCTTCAGCTCTAACTTCCAGTGCCCTTGTGGCCGCCGTGAGTGCGTTGATCTGAGACTGCAGCACAGACACTGTGTCGTCCATCTCCCCCACATGTTGTTCCACCTCCAACACTCAATCGCCCATCTTCTAAAGGTCCACCATCACCGGTGAGAGCTCCGCTGATACCGTCTGTGCCTTGTTTTCCATGGAGATTCTGGAGTCTTGAATCGCCGTCAGCAGTCTTCCCATCGTTACTTGATACTCTGCAGGTGCTGTATAACCTCGATCTTCCATCAGGGGTGCCTTCAGCCTGGACGATTTGCCTTTGACCCCCATTCATTGTTCCAGTTTCTGCTTCTGCGGACCCTTGACCATTGTGGGGCTTGCCAGACCTCTGAGCAACTTTCTCCCTTGTCTTAGGATGCCCCCTAACAGTGACAGCTGCTGCACCACCCACAAGTGAAGTGCTTACACTGTTTCCACCTTCTGTGCCACTGTAGGTATATGAGGCACCAGCAATAGCAGAAGTGCTAACAGTTTCCAACTCGTGCCTCTAGTCACTTCACTCTTGCTCTACAGTGACAGGGGTAGGGTCTACCTTTCGGCCTCCTTGCTCTCCTCTGCTTCTTGGCAGCTCTAGCTAGGCACTCGCCCCAGCAGTCACAACAGGAGCAATTGAGAAGCCTCCATCAGCCACGCCGACCTGCAGGTTCATAAGCCCCCTTCCGGAGCACTCAGCATCCTGGCACTACCCCAGGCAGCCCCAGGCAGATTTATCGACAGATGGAATGCCCCACACTCTGTTGATCCCTTACGGCTGTCCCTCTGCCACACGGGACCTGCAGATCACTCCAGTAGCCCTTTCCGACTCCCCACCTTCCAAGCCGTATGTCTTGAGCGGCCTGGGACTCACTGCACCTACACAGCTCCACGTTCACTCTACTGCCTCCAAAGCACAGGCACCGACCCACAGAAGGTATTTGCTGTTTGGCAGCTGCTCCGTGGCCCTACTTTCTGACCACTTTCCTGGCTCTCAGCATCCATGCGACACCACCTTCTACGTACGTAGCCTTAGGCTGTGCTCACGTGCCACCACCGTCTGCAGGCCTAGCCTCTGAGCCGCTGCAGTTTTCAAGTGGGTGGGGGGAATTTTGTACGTCCCACCTCTACCTCAGGTTGAGCACCATATGTTCCGGGGCTAAGAACGCTTCACCCCGCATTGCAGGGACCATAATGTCAGAAGGATTTCAGGGGTTAGCTCCCTGGGTGCCACAGAGAAGTGGCCATTCAGTCAGACTCTCTACCTAACATCTCTGAGGGTGATTCCTGTTTTATATGATTTCTACAAGCTCCCCACATTGCCTTAGACTGCAAAGCCAGGGTTTTTTAGAATTCTATCTGGACGGGGAACCTGAGGCAACAAGGATGTTTGCCATGCTGAGAAAAGGTGATGACAAGGCAATAATGGGACCCACTATTACCCCTGGCAAATTCCACCAAGTGGTATGTGCATTAGGCTCCAGAATGAGCACAACAATATGATATCAATAGAACACAACCACGCAGCATTCCAGGGGGGCAAGACCAAAGTAAAGGACCCGAGAAAAGTGACTTCCTTCAACGAAGTCCCAGGTGTTGTTACAAATCAGAAAAGCCTGCATGGGAGGTTGCCCAGCATAACATTTGAGGTGCTAATATTAATACATTTTAGCATGAGAGTTGGCACGTACACAAAGCTCAAGTCATTTCTCTTGTAAAAAAAAACTACATTCCAAGATAGCCACCGTGGAAATGGTGAGAGGAAATCCCTGTGCCCCCTCTCCATTTCCATTGGCAGCCCTGGAAATTGGTGTTGATAACGGAGATAGAGAATGTACGTGAAGATCGGGCGGGGAGATCTTTACCAGTGGCTAGTGCCTGCCTTCTAAGCCGTCTGATTGGCTTAGGTACACTGCCCGCGTGATAATTATCCAATTGTGTCTATTTTAGAGATCTATGTTCATGAATGTAGTGTGTGCCTTGTATATGAAAGTATTAGCTGGTCATCTGAGGCTTTTCCCGGGCATATGGCGCTGTACCTAGTTAAATGAGGATGTAGCTGGGCATATGACACCTGAAATTGGGCATAGATAGCTGCAACTATCATAAAATGACCTCTCCATGGTTTTAAGTATGACAGGTCAAGGCTGCCATAGGCAAAGTGATTGTTCTAGGTGCCCATAGGAGGGATTACCTGGCAATCAACACAATCAAATCTATTGCCTTTATCAAAGCTATATCTGTTGTGTGGTCGCAATTGTTTGTAAAGTTAATCGAGACATCATGTTGCCCATCATCAACGGGACCGGAGTCATCCTTCATTTACAAGCATGAGGATTTCCTTGAATTCTTGAACGAGGTCACTCAAGCAGCTCTGACCCTGTTGGACCTATCCGAGACCTGTGATACAGCGGACCATAACATCCTACTTGAGAGATGAGGCCATTAATGGGGGCATCAGTGCTTGCCCTTAAATTGAATTAAGTCATCCTAACTGACCATTAGTAGTGTCGTGCAGGACACAGTCTTCCCCACAATGAGATAGGCAGCCTCTGCAGCACCGCAATGTCCCACCTTGCCCTCACTTGTAGATAATATTTATATGCGATCCGGAGATGATACACCTTGAAAATATTCACTCTTTCATTTAGGTGATTTGTATAGCATAAGCATGTAGAGATGTGGGAGTGCTAGGTGAGGGTGGATAGACAGGGAAAAAAGAACACCACATGCAACTTGTGCCCCATGGCTTTGGTCTCGAGGGTCCGTTGCCAAAAGGCCAATAAGTGAGAGAAAGCAAGGTAACTGTCGGAATTTCAGAATTTTCTGAATGGATTCATAATATGCCACAGGCAGCCCAAATTGAATCAAGGCGCAAGAGCACTAGAGGACCACCATGAAAAGTGACCATGGCTCTTTCATGCTTGTATTCAAGAAGGAGCAAAACCAACCCAAGGCATGATCTGAAATGCCTGCTCGGTTAGTTAGGAACTCAAGGTCCACAGTATCAAATGCTGTGGACAAATCCACTGGTGGTGTCAGGGGCCCATTGCAAGGATTTGCAAGAATATCCTACCATACTGTAACATGTGCCGTTTCAAGCCGATGTCTATGGCAAAAACCGCTGCTCACGCATAGCATTTGCTTCCATAAATTGCTGAAGTTAAAATTAAACCGATTGCTCAAGGATTTTTGAGAAACAAGAAAGTACGGCCACTAACTCAGGACAAATGAGTCTAACAATGGTTTCTTCAGAAGAGGAGAGATGAAGGATAACTTCCAGGGATCCGGGACCACACCTTTGCTTGTGAGTTGTTAATAAAATCATTTATGTGAGTCAGAGTTGGCTTAGTGAAGCATTGAGCTGTTGTAGCTGGGAGGGCATCCGCAAGGCAGCAAGTAGGATGCAGGTAATGTTGGAACCACCATGGTTTTCTTGGTAGAGGATTTGGCAAGAAACTGGAGACAGAGATGTGGTGCATGTTCTGGGTGTTTCAGCCCTGCTGGCCCCCTGCCTCTGGAATGTTCTCCTGTCCTTCCTCAGCTCCGCCTCCACTCTTAATGCTCATCAAAAGGGTAAAGCATGGTTCTGCTAGACAGATTTCTCGGAATAGTACTTTTTCTGTGTCTGATGAGCCATCTTTGTCTCTTAGGACTAATTCCAAGAAACCTTTTGTGAGATACATGCGCTTTATGAAATGAACTAAAATAGCAATAGAAAACCAACAAAAAATGTGCAATGCCAAATTTAGTTGGATTCAATGCAGAGGTAATTCAATCAAAGTGTTAGGCTGTGAGTATAGAACTCTTTGGACCAGTGATCGACGCGAGCGGGAACGGTTGGGAGCAGTGGTCCACTACTTTTATTTTTTTCCGTTTACCATTCCTCTACTTTTTACAGCTATATTCAAATTCTATATAGAGCATTTGCCCATGTATGTTCCTGTGCAAGTGTAAAGTTGTAATAGGAGCCTTAGTTACTAGTCACTTAGGGGGTCATTACGAGGTTGGAGGTAAGAAACAGTCCTTACCAGCATGGAGCAAATACTGTGTCTGTATAGTAAAGAGCCCGCTAATAGTGCGCTATTACGAGTTTGTGTGCACAAACTTAGCAGCATGCCGGTAACGACATTACCGGCATGCCGCTAAAGTAAAAAAATGGCCCTTAGCGGCATCATGGAAAGCGCAGACAGCACAACCGTTGGCGTCCTCCTCCAAATAACGTGACCGGCATCAATGGATACGGCGTTAGCGGGCACTGTTATCAGCGGTGCCCGCTAATAGTGGTGTCCGTTAATAAGCGGAACCGGAAGTAGCGTCATCGCACAGGAACAGGAAAGAGCACGGTGGCCATCTTGAAAAACACAATCCATTGCCAACCTCACCACACAGGACCTGGAGCATATTTCTGAGTGCAGATATCAACCATCACCACCAGCATCATGCCCAAGGCTGTAAAAAAAGGCGCATTCCGGCAGCGCAAAGAGCTCTTCAATGAGGACGAGCTGACTATGCTGGCAGAGACACTGGCAGACAATGCAGAGGTAGTTTTGCCAACAGCCTCAAGAAAGAGGCACAGATTAAGAAGAAAGTTATCTGGCAACTTGTTGCCCAAAAAGTCAGTGCCGTAGGGAATACCCGCCACACAATCAAGGATGTTCACAAGCGATGGGACGACCTGCGCCTGAGAGTCAGGAACATTTTGTCTGCAAACCGGAGCCAGGCCATGGCTACTGGTGGTGGTTCCAGCTCACCCATCAAGCTAAACCAGTGGGAGGAAATCTGCGCCAGCACTATTGGTATCAAGGCTATAGAAGGTGTGGGAGAAGATGGAACGTGGCGCCACCTCATCGGCGGATGGAGGTGAGTGTCCAAAGAAAACACTGTAATGCAAACTATGATGATAGTCCACCAATTTGTCCGTCCAAAGAGGAAATGTCATAAACATATGACACATCCCTGCCTAGATGCCATCTGCAGCACAGACACATGCACATTCATGCAGCATGGCAATGCCATACCTGACACACACCACACATATATGAAAACGGCATAAGTCACACTGCACGCAGTCCACAACAGAAATGTATGTCACACAGCATACGCCAGCTCCAACAGGAGTGACCCTGACTGATGCCTGCATGCTCCACCCATATAGCAGGCAACGTGAATGTCAAAACTCCAATACCAAATACCCTCTAATGTATTGAACAGCAATAATACCAATGTATGCATGATGCATGTTGAACCGTCACTGATGCCATCCTTCTCTCGGTCCCCCACAGGCTCTGATCCTGACAGCGAGGCCCGGGGCTCTGCCCCACAGGCAAAAACACCCCGGTAGAGGGCCAGGGAAGAAAGCACATGCCTTTGTCAACCAAAGTGCCAGCCAGGCCACGACAGGCACAGAAGCGGCGGACACCACTGGATGCCACAGCACTGGTGCAGCTAAGGGCCACTGCTACAGTCCCCACAACACCTGTGTCCCCTGCAAAGGAGCAGTGGCCGATGGGGCCCTTTCAGCAGCAACCAGCTCTGTTGGGGGGGCAGCAGCTATGGCACCCCAGACAGACAAGGACGCGCAGAGCCAGGGCCAGGTGTGTGTGCCCGTGGAGGATGACTCCTCGGAATCACCTCCCACACCCATTCCCACACCATCACCCCAGGTCACACCTATGTACTCCTACCATGACACCACACTGGAGCAGTCTGGAGGGTAGACAGTTCAAGGGAGCATGAGCCCCACAGAGGAGCCACACGGATCTGGGGATGTGACACATGGACCATCCACCTCCACCAGTGTTCGGGCAAGGGTGCAGCAGATCGAACACACATAGTGCAATGCCAGTAGGAGCTCACTGCCCCAGTCAGGCAGTTTGTGTCAGACAGTGCCCAGGCATGGCAGGAGGGGTGCAACAACACTGCATCCCAGAGGCAGGCCATTGAGGCCAGCACAACGCGCATATGCGAGGAGGTTTCTGCTCTGAGGCAGGTCCTCTCCCGCATAGCCGATTCCTTGGAGGCTGAGCGTCCGGCCCCTAGACTGGAGCATGCGGCCACAGCATCGTCATCCAGCTCCACCCAAACCAGCCCCCTTCGCAGGTCAGCGCGCACCTGCGGAGATCTGACATGCTGCCACCAGGTTCAGGAAGTGGATGTATGTAGAGGTGGCAGCCAAATTAGGACAATAGACGCAGACACCTTTTGCATTTCCTTGGACACCATGTGTGTGGGAGTTGTGGGGGGAGGGGGAGAGGAAGGGGGAGAGGATGTGTGGGGGAGTTGTGGGGGAAGGGGGAGGGGGAGAGGGTGTGTGGGGGGGTTGTGGGGGGAGGGGGAGGGGGAGATGGTGTGTGGGGGAGTTGTGGGGGGAGAGGGAGGGGGGAGAGGATGTGTGTGGGGAGTTGTGGGTGGAGGGGGAGGGGGTGTGTGAGGTGAAGGGTTTGAGCACATTGCATATGTGTCATTTATTGACATACCTTGCATAGTGTACATGTACTCCCACATGCAGTGCCCTCTGTCCCACTTTCATGTCACCCTCTGCACCCATGTGTGTTAGAAATATTGTGCAATCACTGACTGATGCACAGCACGTCCCTCCTGTGTATCTGCACCGCGATGATGTGCGCCCACATCTTCTTCATCCCCTTCATCATCACCAGGTGGTTGCAGTTCAATGTCAGATGGCAGGGGCACGTTCCGTCGGATACACATGTTGTGCAGCATGACACATGCCATGATGATGCTGCCCACCTTCTCATGCCTGTAGAGGAGTGCCCCACCCGACCGGCTAAGGCAGCGAAATCGTGCCTTCAAGAGGCCAAAGGTCTGCTCGATGACCACACGGGTACGAGTATGGGAATGATTGTAGTCCTCCTCATGCCTGTTCTGCGGGTTTCGGACAGGGGTGAGGAGCCAAGGCTTCAAGGGATAGCCACTATCACCTGCATGAGAGGAAATAAAAGGTATATGTTAGTCGATTCATGATGGACAGCTGTACTTGTCACACATGCCTGCAGGTAATTGTTGGTCACATGCACATGTCCCTAGTTGTATGCACACATTTTTCATGCCCTCAATGTGTTCTGTGCCATGGATTTATGGTGTGGATTGCATCTTTAAGATGATACACAGTATACACTGCCTTGATGTTGCTCATGCATTGTGGACGCATACCGCTGTGTTTGTGTTAAATATGTGCTGTGTAGTGTTCTGTATGATTTTCTAACTGGCCGCGTTGGCAGTAGTCTCTGCATTATTTGCCATTCAGCGCTGATTATTCCCCTGGTGACCTGCTGCACTTCTGTGGTGGTGGACCTGTGACAAGCAGTGTATTCCCTTGGTGGTTTTGTTCAGTGCACTCTCATGGATGCTTTTCCTGTGTGGTGATTTGGTGCAGACATTTACATAGTGAATACTCACAGCATGCTGCTGGATTGTGTTACGGAGGGTGAGGTATGATGATGGGTGGTGCACGTGTTGTGGGATGTGGGGTGGTTTTAAGTTTGGCATGTTGTGATAGGTGTGCAGCTTACTTCATTGCTATGGGAATTGGTTATCATGTTCAGTTTGGGAGCTTTGGGGCACAGTGTTTTGAGATGTGCACATCGTGCTGTCACAACAACAATGACACCATGGTGGTGTGTGCATCTCTCCCCCCCCATTAAACTGCCATGTGCCTGTCATGCAACTTACCAAGCAGCCAGACACGTCGTCCTGCATGTCGCTCCATGTAGCATGGTAGCGTGGAGTTCCGCAGGACCATTGAGTCATGAGTTGATCCGGGATATCGGGCACAACAATGTGTGATGATCTTGCTGGCGTCACATACCATCTGCACATTGATGGAGTGGTATTACTTGCGATTGTGGTACACCACCTTCATGGCATGCGGGACCACCAACTCCACGTGGGTGCAGTTGAGGGCACCAATAAATTTGACATGCCTGCCAGTGCATGGAAGCCAACTTTTGTATCAAAGCTCTCCTGGGGAGTCCGTGGTAGGGATATGTAGTCCCTTGTGTGCTTCAGGAGGGCATCCAGCACATGGTTCAGCATGCGAGAAAATAACGGTTGTGATATGCCATGCATGTGCCCCACTGTGTGCTGGTAGGTGCCTGTGGCCAGGAAGTGGAGCACCGACACTAGCTTCAGTAGAGAGGGGATGGCGGTGCGTATTTCAATGAGGCTGGCAATGTCGTCGTGTATCATGTCCACAATGGTGTTGATGGTGTCCCGGTCCAGACGGTACAGGGTGTGGATCTGCTCAGGGGTTAGATTGAATGGAGTGTCTCTGATGCGAGGGATTGGGGGCTGCCTGCGTGGTACCACTGGTTGCACTGGTGGGGCCAGCTGGGCCTGTCTCACCCTCCTTCTCCTCCTGCGTCTCCTCTGTGGTGCCTGCTGTTGTTGTTGTTGTTGCTGGTGTAGCAATGCAAGCATGTCCTCCAGCCCCAGTAATGATACTACTAGTGGAATCATTTTGGTGTGGGAAGTGGTGTGCTGTGTGGGTGTGCTCCTTTTGTGCTGGCCCAGACTCCATTGCCTCCACCTGTACTGATTGTGTGCACCTATGGCAGTTGGGAACACTGCACATAGCAGTTTATGGGTGCTTTGCGATGCCGGTATTGCCGGCATGCCGGTATCCCGTATTAGCGCCTTCATGATGCCGGTATTTGCATGTCCGCCTGACTTGTGATGTCCTCCTGTTAGCAGCATCCCGGTATTGTCGGCCTGAAGGCCTGCATGCCTGCGCCCATGCCTCTATTAGTGGCAATGTTATTAGCGGCGCCTCTAATACCAGGTTCTTGGTTCGGAATAGCCCGGAGCGGTATGCAGTGCCGGTAATCCCATACCGGCATCGTTTTTCCATTACCTCCAACCTCGTAATGACCCCCTTAGTCTGCTGCAATGCTCCGGCCTCAACACCTTGTCACATATGCTTCTGACTACTCTCTCTCCTGCAAAGACCACAGTTCCACTTCTTTGTTTCGGTGCACTTCTACCACTGCGAACCTCCATGTGAGGGCACTGCGTCTTGTAACAGTTTTAAATTAAAATATAAAAGTTACTCAAGGGGCATCCCCTATATGACAACCTTGACTACGGCAGACATTTGACCTGAACGTCGTTGCGGATCCTCCTCATGCCCCTTAACACGGGCCACCGGACCCCAAAGGAGAAAACGTGTTCAGGTTGTTATTTCATCTGCGCATCACTGGAGACACTAACTACAGATCTGCGTCAGCGACGGGTAGACCTAGGCTATGACTTGGTCATAAAATGATACAGCGCCCAAATAATTGCCAGAATAAATATTTAATGATAACACTTAAATATTAAAACATTATCAAAGCAACATGGAGGGCATATCTACAGATATTTAACTTTTTATTTTTTTTGCTCTCTAGTGTTTGTTACAATGAATAGCATCCTTCATTCACATTGGTGGGAACCTAATATCCATGACAATACAATTATTACACAGAGGAGACAACCGCCGCCTCGGCCGGGTGCGTTACTGCCTGCAGCATGGAACTGTCGCCTCCATGCATCCATTCTTTCTTAGAGAAGTTTGAAATCCGAAGCCCTCAGTCACATGATAACCATTTCATTTGCTGTGTGCACTTGAAGCAAAATCCACGGGGGCCATGTGGGTAAGCTCAAAAGGCAAAACTTACACAAGGAGATCCAGGATGAGATGGAATTATCTAAACTCTGATTTTCTTTCATTATGATGTCCTTTGATTGAACAACATAGTATGTCAAAGGTAAAGACATCTAAACCAGCTGCATTCTGTCCGGCAAAACACTGGAAACGCTCCATGCAATGAAAATACCACCGCTATTAGGCATTCTCTGTATTTTTTATATTTTTCTAGTGAAACATCATTTTTGGGACCAATGTACTCACGGTTATTTCGTGTTCCCATGACAGAGTTCTTCCTTATTTTTTTGTTAAAAGCCCCCTCAACGTAACAAGGTCTCATTTACTACATACAAAATGCACAAATGGTATCTATAAAATGGCATCTATGAGATAGCCATGGCCTTTTAAAAATACAAAATAAATCGAAATGATGGAGGGCGAAGGGGAGCAAAGTTGGAAAAAAACCACACATGGTTCACTGGAGATCATTTACATTATGACAGGTTATTAGTTATTCATTAGCTTTGTTTAGCAGTTCCCTTGCTCATAGAGGTGTACGTTGCGCCGTTGGTACTTCGTGGTGGCTTTGGCTCTTGAGCATGCAGCGAAAGCTGTTGTTCCCTCTCCCTGTTCCCTGTATGATGGTGTACAGCCTCTCCCACACTCTGCTAGCCTCGGTGTCACTACAGGCGGTGTCTTGGCCGGGTGCCCTCTGCATCATCTGGTTGGTCTGGCGCAACTCCCCCACTTGCTATTTCATCTCATATTCTGGGGCTGCGTGTGGAGACAACAGTTGACTAGGTAGACTATACACTGTGCCCTCCATTTGCCCTTCCAGAGTACACAACTCCCAGAATGGTTCATCAAGGGAAGGTCGTTTCTGAGTCCATTGTCGGAGCTGTAGCTGTGGAGGCATCACCGGCAGTGATCTGGCTCAGCGCATCACTTGTTGCCGTCTGACTAGGTTCAGGCTGTTTGGCTCAACCCCCTTCCGCTGGAGAGCCAGCTACAGAATCGACCCTGTCCTGGACAGATATCCTTAAAGCCTCTCATTTTGTTGGACGTGAGTTTTATAGTACTTAGCCATTAGCTCCGTGCTGGATTCAGTGGCTCCAAAAACCCCATGTCCTTCGCTGTGGCACCTGGATGAACCTCATCGCAGGACCTTGCAGGCTCGCAATGACGTGATACTTCTTCTCCCTGGCTGGAGCTCTCTAATCATGCATGATCTGGTTGGTCTGCCCAAATTTGATATTCCTCTTCACCTCTCTCAGTCAGTTTCTCCCCTGAGAAGGGTCTTACGTGACACAGGCATAGATTCTTGCTGGCACAACCATGATGGAACATACAGTGGGTGCTGTGGTATGAATCGCAAAGTGCTGGGCAAGGCAGGGCTTGGACTAGGAATAGGTAGTACATAAGGTAGGTTGAATGGATTTTGAATTGAAAGGTTCTGGGCTAATAATGGATCTGCAGCTGTCATGTCTGCATTGCACTAAGAAGTCTCAGGCAAGTTGATTTTTTGAATAATAGTTACAATACTGTCAATTAACATACATTGTGGAAACAGAATATGTGATAGCCATGTTATGGACATATCTCTTGCAATTTTTCAATTTTACAAAGAGTGTGTTTTCCATTGTTTAATCATTTATCCTCCTTTCTACTAGCACATGGTTTATCTATACTGTTTTTGTATAGGTCATCCACGCTACCCAAATATTTTTGACTTTCCCATACCTCTAAATTGCATTATGGATGGTTTGCTTGCATTTATGTTTGAATATTTTGAGTATACT